>NW_004955419.1:17087876-17203683 GCF_000276665.1 Chinchilla lanigera | reverse complement strand
TCTGAGCCCATTTAAGAGTGAGATATCCAAGCCAGAAGAAAAGAAATCATAACCCAAAGGGGTGGGTGGTTTGGCCCAATTGAGGGTTGTTTCTTCTTGCCTTGTCATGGTCTCACCCCAAGTTGGCTGTCTGGGCTTGCATGTATGCTGGGGGTCGGGTAGGCTGCCTTCCTGAGGCTACTTTCTATGAGCATGGCTGCTATCTTAGTTACTTTTCTTGTTGCCGAGACAAAAGCACCAGACACCCAAAGTTAAAGGAAGAAATGTTTTTTCACTCATGGTTTGTAAAGGTTTTAGTCCACCGCTGGCTCCAAGGCAGGGAGGCACAACAGCGGGGCATGGTGGAGGAGAAATAGTCCATGGCAAACAGGCAGAAGAGGGTGAAGCAGCAAGCAGCAGCAGCAGCAAACCTGCCTTCCCTCGCTCCCTTTATATTCCATCTGGGATATAAGCCTACTGATTAGTCTACGCATGCCCAGGATGGGGCTTCCATTTAGCCACACCTAGAATTATGCTAAGTCCATTTAGTTATCACACACTTAACCCTGGTACCACAAGGTCTACATCCAGCCACCTCCAAAAAGCTACACCTATGAGTGCATGAGACTTTGGGAGAACATCTAGGTCTAAGCCATAACAGCTGCCAGGGGCATCAGCTCCTCCTTGGGGCCTCCTGAGAGAGGAGTGTCTTCCTGCCCCAATTTAGTTGCTAGTGCTCCTCCTCTTGCTTCTTCTCTACTGTAGTTCAATATCCCTTATTCATCATGCTCTAGATTTGAAGGGTTTCAGATTTGGGGATTTTTTGGATTTTGAAATATTTTAAAATACATAATGAGATACAGTGGTACCTCGGTTCACAAACTTAATTTGTTCCATGATTTTGGAAAAGATGGCCACTTTTGTGCTTGTGTGGGAAAGATGGCCAGGGTCATGTTTGTCACCTGATGTAGAGTTTGCAAACAAAAACAAAATTTTGCCAAATGCTTTTGCTTGTTTGCAAACAAAAGTTCTCGTGAACCGAGGTACCACTCTGTCTTGGGGTGGGAACCCAAGTCTGTTTCATACACATGCATTACACATGTGGCCAGGAGACAATTTTATACCACATTTTGAACAATTTTGTAAGCAGAGCTTGTATACATTGAGCCACCAGAGGGTAGGTGTGGAATTTCGTACCTGTGGCATCCTGTCTGTGGTCAAAAAGTTTCAGATGTTAGAACACTCCCATTTTCAGATTTTCAGATTAAGAATGCTCAGCCTGTATGATGTTTGTCATCTTTTATTTCCAGTCCCAAAAAAGAAAGGAGCTACATTCCCTTTTCCCATAAGGCAGGCAGAGGTGAGCTTTCTCACAGCGCAGCCTTGGAGCAGGTATAGGGCTCATGGTAACCATCAGCGCTGTGTGGGGTCACAGGCTGTGGCATTCGCTGCAGGACTCTGCTCACTTTGGCTGAGCTTCACTAAGTGGCTCTCTGCTGTAGGTTGGATGCATCTGCTCTTATTTTCTCTGCACTAACAGGCTGTTGTTCTTTTCTTTTTATGGCAATAGCGGAGGAGTGGGAGGGCTGAGCAGAAACAAAACCCAGCTCAGAACCATTAGCCAAAGCAAGTCAGTAGCCAGACCCACAGCTAAGGGGAGGAGAGAGCCAGCCAGCTTTTAGTGGAAGGAACACAGATCAGAGAAGGGCAAAGGATGGGGGTAAATTATTCAGCTTTCCAGAAGCATAATTGCTGAGCTGGAAACCGTAAGCATTAGGAGAAATGGACAAGCAGGAGAAAATCTGCAGAAAAGCTCATTAATAAAAAGACAAACGGGCTGGGGATTTAGCTCAGCGGCACAGTGCCTGCCTGGCAAGCGCAAGGTCGTGAGTTCGATTCCCAGTACTGGAAAAAAAATAAACAAACAAAAAAAAGACAAACAAAAACAGCACAATAATGCAGAAGGAAAGGAAGAAGAGAATAGAAATAATGTGAGCAACTTCATCCAATTTAGAATCTGATCTTGATAGAATAGAAATCTCAGAAACTGCTTATGGCTTGCATGTGGCAGAACCACTAAGTAAAGGAATTATAAAAGAAACATCCTTGTTTGAAGCAAAACGTTAATCTGTACGTCTTTAGCTTTGGGCCTACTGGTCTAAGTCACTCTAGCAATAAATGCAACCTAATGCAGACTTTCAAGTGTTTTTAGGAGTTAGGCCCTGTCTAATTCGTTATGTATGGGCCACTTTGAATATGACAGAGATGTGAAATAAAGCATGGAACTTTGCACTTAGCCATGTGTCTGTTTCTCTAGATGTCTTCAAGAAGAAACAACATAATCACCTTTCTAATTCTAAGATTCTTTATAAAACCAGCAGCTGTACAAGAAGTTACAGGTTTACAGACACACTTTTCCCTTCTTTGTTTCCTTACCTCTCTCCCTTCCTTCTATTTTTTTCTCTTTTGTTTTGTTTCTTGCTTTTTGTTTTGCTGTACTGGGGATTGGACCCAGGGCCTTTGTATTGAACTGCATCCTAATCCTTTTCATTTTGATAGAGTCTCACTAAGTTGCCCAGGCTAGGCTTGAACTTGTGATTCTCCTGCCTTAGCCTCCCAGAGTCCTGGCATTATAGGGATGCACCACCAAGCCTGGATTAAAGACATATTTTCTTCCAAAATATTTGTTACACATTGGTGGTTGGTGATATGGAGAATGTTATCTCTCTTCCAGAAGCAGCTTTTCAGGGAAGCCCATAAGGACAGCAGGAAAAAGAAAGAAAGAGAGAAAGAAAGAAAGAAAAAGAAAGAAAGAAAGAAAGAAAGAAAGAAAGAAAGAAAGAAAGAAAGAAAGAAAGAGGAGGAGAGGAGGAGAAAAAGAGAAAGGAAAGATGGAAAGAAGGAAGGGAGGGAGGAAGGGTAGAATAGTGGAAAGAATAAAGGAAGGGAAATTTAATTAGAATATTAAAGCCTGAGCATTAGAATCACCTGAGAAGCTTCTTACAAAAAAAAAAGTCCTTCTAGCCCTCTTCCCAGTAATTCTATTCAGTGACCCAAGTAAGGACCCCTGTAATATGTGTTTTTTTAAAAGAGTACTCCAGAGAATTCTGTTACATGTCTAGGATCAAAAACAATTTCTGTAAATGGGAAAAAAAAAGAATAGACTATAGATTAAATCCCATTTTAGGCCCTAAAAACACCCTAAAGGATATTAGGAAGTAAAAATATTTATAAGAAAATCAATAATACATATAAGAATAAAGAAAGACATCCCTGACTCTTGATCTCAGACTGATTCTGGGCCTTCCTGCTTTGACTCAAGGAATATGAAATGCGCTCCAGAGACTCCTGCAGGTGAGAGCAATTCTGGCCTAGAGCTAAATTCTTTCTTCCCCAGGATTCACAGTGGACTCAGCTTTCACTTGAACTTGATTAGAAACAGCCTTGGTTTACCAGGCTAAAAATGAAACAGGTCAGAAAAACTGGCTACTTCCCCAAAGGCCAGAAAATTCCACCACTTTTCAGATATGTTTGGCTGAAATTAAAAGCAGTATGGCCTTGAAGTAATGATGTCAAAGCAACTGGGAAGGTAGAAGAGAACCTGGACACCACAGTGGATAAATAGATCATCATTCTTTTGTACTCCTTTTCCCTAGGTAGAGTCAGGATTATATTCTTGGATTGCTGGAAACCAGACATGAAAGAGGTTGCAGAAGATCAAAATTGTTGGAAGCAAAATCTACATGTTTCTGTTTTCTTCCTTAATTTTAAATGTTGACATCTGATTTATTTCCCATTGGGGCAGCACATTGAGAAAGCCCAAGGGATTGTTTCCAGCTTGGGCCCATTGTCAACCATTGTCTACGTCATCACTGTGCGCCATGGATCCCTAGGGCCACACAGAACCTCACACTGATCCTCTTAGGGAGTTTAGGCTGCTAGACCCACCTGGACCTTGTCTACTTCATGTCTGTGTCAGTCAACAAGGCTTATTGCTTGCCTTATGATTCTTTTTCTAGTTAAGATTCTCTTTGTAATTTCAACAGGTTTTATTCAGGAGTTTATTAATATATAATATTCTTTCTTTGATTATTGGGAGAAAATCTGTTCCCTTGCCTCATCTCTTGGAATTTCCCTGGTGAAGCAGAGAAACCTCATGAAATGTTAAATGAAAATGGAAAGAGATATTGCAAAGCCAGCTCTGCATGCTCTTGGGCAAGTCTGTTATTTTCTCTCTCGTCTCGGCTTCCTCATCTCTTCAGTGAGAGGTGTCTTGAGATCTTCCAGCACTGCTATTCTGAAGTCGTCTAATTTAAGGAGTTGGCTAGAGTTCTCTTCTCTGGACAAATACATCTGTTTAGAGTAATGTCACTCTTGTGGAAGGAAGTGGTTTGGATGTAGGTCCAAATTGGGGAAAGAAGTGATGTTCTTAGGAAACAAAAGCCCTATGTGTAAGTAACTGATTCATAGCAGAGATGACTAATTCATCTGAACAGCTGTCATTTCTAAAACATGTCACATCAAATATTCATTGAGTAAAATATTGTAGTCTCAGTTGCTAACTCAGAGAGGGATATACAGCTTTAAAAAATATTTGATACAAGGAGACCCATTTCTGCTTCTGATTTCAGATTCTCTGAGTACCTGTTGGTCTCTGGTGAATATCAGAATTTACTTAATTTTTTACATTATTAAGAGGCACAAAGAGAAGACTGCAAGCATCAGGCATAAACATGTGTATATTATGTTGTGAGATTTGGCATCCGAGAAGAAAGCAATCACTCACAAGTGTTCTAGAAAAAGCCACTACAGAAACGTTCACTGAGATCACAGAGGACACTTACTTGGGACTCATCATGTTCTTTCTGTTTGCTCTTTTTAATTCCATAATGGGCTGTTCTTTTGAAGCAGGGATTGGAACAATCCACGTTGGTATCCCAAGTCTGTGCACTTCTAGCCTGGGTCCCCACCCCACACGAAGCCACATTTGGCAGACAATGCAGCCCAGTTACAATTTCTACATTTTCCCCACCAAAATAACTACTCATACTATGTACTAAATACTGATATCACTGTCTCATCTAATATTTATTGGTCTCTTCCTGTGTTCTAGGTACTAGCCTGGCTTCTTCACCTCTGTTTAATTTAATAGTTTTCCCATTTAAGCCTCGCAGCACTCCCATAAGGTGGAGATTCGTGGTGGAGATGGGCAAAGTGATCTATGAGAGGTGCTCCCCCATGACCAAACTAATAAGAGAAGGATCAAGTGTTTGAACTCAGCTCCGCCCAATTCCAAAACACATTCTTAGAATGCCCAACAGAAGTTGTCATTTTAAGCTGTTTTGAGACCTGAGACATTGGTGAAGTTACCCTAAAGTTCACCTCATGCTGCAGGAAGATGGACAAGTAATGTGATCTTCCCTACTCAGGCTCCACAAGTGTCCCTTCATGGAGCAAGGTAGCTGCTTATGCGCCATGACCCAGGAGTTGGAGGCTTCAACCTGCATGGTGGTCCTTGTGTCTAGTGAGACTGCCCCCTTCAGGTTCTTTCTGGAAATGCATGTTCCAGTTTAGGCTTGTCTCCCTTCTCTTTCCAAACTCTCTGCTCCTGAGGGCACTTTCCTACCTGTATGCTGCCTAAGTCTCACCTGGTTGTGTAAAGGACTCCCTGCATAGAACACTAATGAGGGCACTGGACTTCTCTCTGAGTTTGACCAAATTTGGTTGAAGTTCTAATTTTGCATGTAGGAGTTGTTTGATCTTTTTTATATATTTTTAAACACTGAACAGTTTACCCTGAGGGTCACCTAGGCAGTGCATTTGTTTCTGTACTAACTATCCCACGAGTCACTCAAACAGGTGTTATTTCAACCGGTCAATTCTTGTTTACATGAAACACACTAGTATGTCTGTTTGTTTTATATCGACTAATTTTTTGCATACTTTTTATTTAGAACATTGTATTCACCTTTGATGTTGGTTTCCTGTGAAATCCAGTAAGTTCTGGTTATTGTTTTTCACTAATTCATGTTTATTTGTGAAAAATAACCTACAAGTTTGTGCCACAATCTGTAAAAACTCTTACCATAAGTACATTACATATAATTTTTATACTTCTCCAAAACCCAGTGATACTCTTTTGCAATATGAGACGGACATGCTTGGGACACTGAAACTGAACAGGAAGGAAGCACCAAAAGAAAAACAAAAGAAAAAACTAAAAAAGGGAGAAATGTTAGCATATCACAGAAGCAAAGTCTGTGTTATAAAATGGAAAAAAAAAAGATGTCTCCTTTTATTGTCAGCTATTCAAAATACAGAAATGAAGAAATGAAACTAAAAAATATCCAAATAGTGGTCAATGATTATAATAATTCTATGGGTAGTGTTGACAGTGTTGACCAACATCTAGCAAGCTATCCTGTAATCAAAAGGCAAGGAAAAAATATTGTTATAAAATATATATGTACCTTCTGACCTAAACAATATGAAACTCATTTGTTATTTATTCAAAACAAAGGGATTCAAAAGTCATTATCATTTAGATTAGGTCTAGTCGCCCAAATAATTTTTGAAAAATATGGGATAGTGAAACACCAACCAGGACATCCATCATCGATTTCTTTCCCATTATGTTTAGTGGGTGGACATTTTATTGAAAGTATACCACCCACAGAGAAAAAGGAGAGACCAGCATGGCAGTGTAAAGTGTGTTGCTCAAAGAAAGACCATAATGCAAAAAAAAAAAAAAAAAAAAATTTGGAAAGAGACTTAAGTACTGCTGTCCAGATTGCATTGTACATAGAATGTTTTAAGATATACCATACACAGGAAAATAAATTTGATAGTTGTTTTTTACATTTCCTGTTATAGTATCTTGTCCATAACAAAAATACACAATTTTTGATTATGCTACATTGGAATAATTGGACTGATGAGTGGGTAAGATTGTTGTTAGCACATGTTAGGAGCTGTTTGATCTAGAATGAGCTGTGTGACATAGCGTCCAGTCTCCTCACCTGTGCTTTGAGGAAGACAATGCCTAACTTGTGGTGGTATAGTAGTATGGATGGTTGGTGTGCATTTGCGAAGTGCCAAATGCAGCAGGTGACCAGTAAGAGCAATGCTGCTGTTGCTGTTGTTGCCCCTCCATCACGCTGGAGCAGGATTTCCCACTTAGCAGCACTCCTGCCATTTAGGGGCATGTAATTGCTTGTTTTTGGAGGGTTTCTGGGGTATTGCAAGATGTTTAGTAACATCTGTAGGCTCTACCCACCAGTGTTCAGTAACACCACCCTCTGCCCCCAGTCATGATAATAAAAAATGTTTCCAGACCATGCTAAGTGTCCCTGGAGGACAAAATTGCTCCCAATTAAGAACTACTATTATCTCTAAGGCTTGGAATTGTAGGTATTGAGGCCAAGATGAAAATCGCACCATCAAGTAGTTTCAGAATATAGAACCCTAAAAACATTTATGAAGATAACAGTCATGGTTCTCACTGCAGAATGACAAAGCATTTCAGCTGCTGCAAAACATAAGGCTTCTCTCAAGCACTGGGGCATGAAAGTCAGCTTTGAGTTTAAAAGAAATGACTGCTTCTTTTACATCCAGTGTTGTGCTGGCTTTGCAAAAGCAGTAATTTTATGACAGCTCGTAAAACCATTGAATCTCAGAATATGCATAGCTAAGGTAGTTATCTGAACCAACTCCTATCTGATGCTTGGATTTATAATGGACTCAGTGAGTGGGAGGCAGAAGCATTCTCTCCTGGAAGGCTGGAAGTAACAGGGAACTCTCTCAAATGCAAAGTCAAACTCAAGTCCATATTGGATCACCACTAATTATTACAAGATCTTCCTTTGGTCTGAAAGTTTTCATCCTCTTTCTGATCCCTGCCCTACTCTCTTTTTTTTATTTTAAGGAGTATAAAAGATAACAACATAACAACAATATGGACAAAAACAAAACAAAACAAAAGCAATAAAAATGATACAGGGTTTCAGAACAAAATGATAGGAATTAACAGTGGCTGTTATATTACATATTGGTATCTTCAACAAAGTTGCTCAGATTACTAGATGTAAGAATGCAAGATTGATCAAACCATTAAAGAGAATAAAAAATAATTTAAAAAAAACAAATGATACAGAGCTTCACTAAACAAGATGGTAGAAATTGACCAGTGGTTGTTATATTGCATATTGTTGTCTTCAAATTAGTTGTTCAGATTAGAAAAGTCTCTAGCCACAGACCGTAAAAATCTGGACGTTTAGTTTGTGGTCAGCCTTGGCAGCTGGCACAGGTAAGGGAAGAAGCACTCTTAAATTGCACTTGAGCATGTCAATATGCGTGTTTCTTAGCAACAGTAGCAGACCTTTCAGATATACCTCAAGCATCATGACTTACTTGGCTTTGTAGGATCCATTATAACCACTGTGTTTTGGTTTGGTAAATTGGCATAGCATCCAGAACTATGAAAATAGTAGGAATTTTTTTTATCCACACACTGAGCCCTTACAAGAGCCATATTTGGGGAATGCCTGAATTTACCAGCCCTCAGAAGAGTTGCTGCAATTGAAGGAACTGTGCAAGGTCAACTTTTTTGGCAGCTGGTCCTAGCTTTTGGCCTGTGCTTGCCATACCCCAACTTTCCACCTTCAAAAAGCTTTGAAACTAGTACTTTTCTAATTTAAAATCACTATGTGTCACTTGTAATGTGATTATTCTTAATTCCTCTATGTTTTGTATTTATGTGCATGTTCTGTTAAGGAATCGTTGCAATTTTTATTTTATTAGTACACGTTTGTAGTACATAATGAACACATTCATCACGGGGAGCTGGTTCATGTACATAACACATGTCAATTCTTTTTACTTACCCTTTCCCCCTAGCTCTCCCCTCCCTCCATCCGATGATGTCCTCATTTGCAAAAATCTATCTCCCCTATTTCCTATTATTTATCTTTTACTTTGCTTTTTGATTTATTTATACTTTGGGTTTCTCATATAAGAGAAACCATGAAACATTTAAGCTTGTGTGTCTGATTTATTTCATTTAAAACAATGATCTCAAGTTGCATACATTTTCCTACAAATGACTCAAGTTGATCCTCCTTTTTGGCAGATTAGTATTCCATTGTGTATAAATATCACACTTTCTTTATCCATTCATCTGTTGATGGATGTATAAGCCACTTCAAGATTTAGCTGTTGTGAATTGTGCTGCCATAGACATAGGTATGCATGTATCACTATAATACAGTGTCTTTAACTCTTTTGGAAAGATACCTAGGAGGAGACTGGCTGTAACCCCTTTACATTCTTGATGAAATGAAAATATGGAGCCTCCTGTTGATACTCTGTTCCATGGGTTTCACTAATTGTGTTTTCTGAAATAGGAGATAAAATACTGTCTTAGCCTATTTTCTGATACTAACCGAAATATCTGAGGCTGGTTGCTTTGTATGGAAAAGAGGTTTATTTGGCATACAATTTTAGAGACAGACTGCATCAACATCACTGCACCAGCTCTAACAAGGGCCCACTGACTACATCATATCATGGTGGAAGGCACCATGTTAGCACGTGCAGGCGAGAGAGATCACATAGTGAGACAAGAACCCTGAGAGAGAGGCGGGTTCATGCTCACAAGAACTAACTCAGGATCCCACATAAACTTCCTTAATGTCTTCCAAGGGCAGTGGCCCCAGTGACATAAATGACTTCTCACTGTTCCTGCCACCTCTCACATTGTCACACCGGGGACTAAGATTCCAACCCGTGGATCTTTGGGGACATGGACCACAGCAGATGGTCTCTCTGTCCTGCCTAGTGGTCTTACAATATGGAGGTCTTATAGTTGGGTCTGGTGGCTGCAGTCGAGTGCCTACGGGAGGCCAATGAAGGCTTTGAGAGAGAGCAGACCTGCTGAAGCAGCAGACTTGGTATCTCCATCACCATGGCCAGGGCCAACTTGGTCTCCTGAACACGACCCCGCTGTGTGTCTCTTTTTCACTATGGAGGCCCGAGAGGCCCAAGTTGGCTTGTGCTGCCATCACAAAGCCTGTCCCTTCTAGGCTCCCATTTCTGCTTTTCTAGGGTCCAAGCTTAGAGCCTTCTAAGGCAGCAAATGGACAACAAGATGCATAGCACCCCCTCCCTTACAGAGCTTCAATTCCGTAGCAAACCCATGCAGTGCACTAGAAGAAGCACTCCTTTTCCTTCTCCTGCCCCCAAAGCGACTTCATACATTGAGGTCTTTGTATTTCTGACCCCAAGCTATAAATCTTGCCAGTGGGAAATTTAAGGAAGTGAAAGGAAAATATGTAATAACATGTGAGTCAGGTTTGGGATAGTTTTATTAGCAGAAGTTTCCCTACATCCCAGTTCCTGTCTCCTTTCTGAGCATCTGTGTTTAGCACACTTGGAGCACACATCCAGTTACAGTTGCAAAATGATTAAGGAATACAGGCCCAGGTGTGATTTAGCTAAAACATGGAGCTGAGGGTGGAGTCATGAGACACTTGCTTTCTGCTGAGCAGGAGCATCTCCTTCCACGTCGCCAGCCTTTGGTCTCCTCTCCACTGGAATAAAACCTACCCCAGGATCCTACATCTCCTGCCATATCAGAAGACAAAAAATGATGAATAATATCTGAATACTGCTGACGTGCTGAGTAGCTGTGAGGTGATGGGGATACTTCTGCCAGCAAAAATGTCACTGTTGCCGTGCTAAGTGGCAGGAGAGTTGTCACCTTAATCAGATTCTCTAAGAAGCATCTCTAAGTAGACATCTCTAAGTAGCAGTGTCATCCAGCCATTCTAGCTGCGCCATGGGACTCCTTGGTGAAGATTAGAAAATGCAGGTCCCTAGGTGGCGAGCACTTGGACAGGCCGTGGATGAACATTGCCCCCTTCTATCCCTCAGCTGCATCCTTGGGCAGTGTGCACAATGGCCCTTCTTACCTCCTGGTCTCCACTTGCTTTCCTGTTGGCCATTAAGGTATCCCATTCTTGTGTGTATGCGTGTGTGCGTGCGTGTGTGTGGGACCGGGGATTAGACACAGGAGTGCTGTACTGTGAAGCAGATCTTTTTCTTTTGAGACAGGATCTTAATAAGTTGCCCACGCTGTGTCTAACTTGCTACCCTCCTGCCTCACTTTTCTGAGTAGCTGGGATTACAGGCATGTGCCATCATACCTGGCCCCAGCATATTCTGTTCATCTCTGACTAGGATATAATGTCTGTGGGCCAGGACTTTCGAGTCCCTTGCTACACAGCTTCCTGGAGCTGCTGGGACAAACTACTACATTCATGGTGGCTCCAAACAATAGGCATTTATTCTCTCAAACTTGTGGAGCCTGGAAGTCCACACCAAAGTGTCAGCAGGGCTGTGCTCCTTCCAAAGTATGGAGGAAGGATCCTTCCTTGCTTCTGCAAGCTTTCAGTGGCTCCAGATACCCCTCAGTTTGTGACTGCCCAACTTGTCTCTGCCTGCATCCTCCCCTGGCCTTTCACTCTCCTCCCCCTGTGTCTCCCCGTCATTGGATTTAGGATCTCCAGAAAATCCAGGATGACCTCATTTCGAGACCCTTGAATTCATGACATCTGAGATACTGTTTTTGGCTAAGTAAGGTCACATCGTCAGTTGCAGGGTTTAGAATGTGGGCATAGTTTTATTGGGGCGGGCATTCAACATGCTACATCTAAGCCCCTAGAGCACTTCTACTGCTACCAGTAGACACTCAGTAAGTACGTTTAACTTTAAGTGATCTGCATCAATCTTCAGAGGCCTGTAGAATTGTCATGAAGTTACGAAGGCATCATTCACACCCAGAGGCTGTCAGGGTATGGGTGAGGGCCTAAGCATCAGCCTCATACTTGCTGTATTTAAGTCCAGTGTATCTGCTTGCTCTCCTGCGTAATTGTTTTTTCTTTCTTTCTTTTTCTTGTGATACTGACTATTGAACCCAGCACCTTCACACCGACCTACATTCCTGGGTCTTTTATTTATTTATTTTTATTTTGGAGATAAAGTCTCTACATTGCCTTAGCTGAGCTGAAATTTAAGAACCTCCTGCCTCAGCCTCCCAAAGAGCTGGGATTATAAGCATGTGCCACACCAGCTTGCTGGTTTAAATTTTAAGGAAGAGACTTTAACTTCTTCCTAGTCTAGTTTCTTCTAGGAAAAGAAGAGAGAGCAGGGCTGGGGAAGTAGCTTAGTGGTAGAGCATGTGCTTCGTGTGCACAAGGCCCTGGGCTCAATCCCTATCCCCTCCACACACAGATGACTAAGAAGATGGCCATAATAATGAGATCAGTGACCACCTTTGTCAGGTAGTAATGACAATTGAGTGAATATATGCTGAATAGGACTTGGTACCAAATAGATTTTACTTTTTATTATGAAAATAAAAGAGTGATGCGTATCATACATTATATAAATAACCCACAGTTGTTCGAGTTTGCCAGAGCCCCTCTCCAGTTTGAGAAACAGCTGGAGGAGGACCCTGCCCTGAGCAGACGTGTCAGATTCACCTGCGGCCGTGTGCAGGGCCCCGGGTGTCTTGGAAGCCAGCGTCCTTACCACGTTGGCTGCGCAGTGCTGACGGAAGCGCTCAGTTCCCTCCTGCTGTCGGAGCTGCTCTTGTTTTCTACCAGCCTCCACTCAGGTCCTCAGCAGGGTCTGTGGGCTGCGGGGCCCCTGCCCCGGGCCTATATCAGCTGAGATAGAGGATGGGAAAGAACAACTCCAAGGATAGAAGAAATAGGACAAGTGATAGACAGATTTTAGAAGGATCCAGACCAACGGACCAGAGCGTGAGAAGCCAAAGTTATGTCAACAAGTTGTTTTTTTTTTCAAAATGTAGCTTCCCGCATTTTAGTGTTTATTAAAGTGCATACTTAGGATCCCAGAAGGCTGGGAGGCTGAGGCAGGAATATTGCAAGTTTTAGCCCAGACTGGGTAACATAGTGACTTAGTGAGACCCTAACTCAAAATAAAAATAAAATTTTTTTTTTTCTTTTAAATGGGAGGGCATAGCGGGGTAGCTCACTATGGAAGGGAAAAATCCTCAGTACCAGAAAAAAACCCATGAACAACAGCAACATGGCTATGACGTCAAAGTAGGAGTCTGTAGATTTATCTTGTTGAATAAGTAAAGGACAAGTCTGGGTGTTGTCATGGCTTGTGTGGTGACTTCTATGTGTCTTGAGCTGAGTGCTGGTATTGGTCTGAGGTAGATTAGAACAAAACCCTAGTTTGTGACCACAGAAAGTGTAAGAAACATTGCTGCAAATGAAATGGGAGATGAAATGTGCTCCAGAATCACATTTTCTTTTTGCGTAAATGTTAAAATACTGTCATTTCCACTATTGTATACCATTTTATCTTTATATCTAGAAGACAACTAGAGAGTTTGTCCGCTGATCCCTTCCCCATACTTCTCATCTGAACGGTGAGGCCAGGACAGCCCAGGGAACTCAGAATGGCCCCGGCATCCCCCACTACTCCTGGAATGTAACTCAGGTCCTCAACATTCTCTCAGAGCTGCCCTTCTTGTCCTGGGCCTAATGCCAAAGCAGGTCTCGTCCCCTAGATTCCAGTAGTGCCCTCAGAATGATTGGTTTGAGCATCTGCTTCAGAAACGAGGCTTGGGGGCATCTCCATCTTCCACATGAGGTTCTCTTTGGGACTGGGTAGTACTCTGTTAGACAAAGGATATGAGCTCAAGACGCTGGCATTTTGATCTTAACCACAAAAATGTCTTGGTTTATGATCTTGAGAAAAACAGTGAATGTCCCCGCTGAATCTGCTAATAGGGACAAAAGCAAAATTTACCCTCCTTGGGGATTCTAAGAATCTTTGTTAGGCTGTAGGAGGAGTAGGTCTGGAGAGATAATTTAGTCTGGGAAAGCCGAAGTAAAACTTAGCCCTTTGTTCTGTGCGATCCTCCATGCTTAAAACTTCATCAGAGGGCTCCTTCAGCGCTCTGACTTCAGGAAGAACTACATTCACCCCCATTCTGAGTGGGGCACATTGCTCTTACTGTAAAGAAGTGGAGAGAGTGGCTTTTCCTTTGCCCAGTACCATCACATGCCATTCCAGTCTTAATGAAGTCGGGTAGGGAGGAAACTTTGCTCTTGAAGGTACACTCCATACTGGGACAATGAGTCAGAAGGAGCAGCTCATATCTCAGGGCAGGGGCACTTAGATTCCAAGCGTGTCATGTGGCTGTGGACTCCGATGCTGCTCTGATAAAGAACATTATTAGGATGTTCCTCACCTTCTCTTCAGTGAGTACAATCTTACTGGCTTTCAACTACTTTAACTGGAATTTTCCCTGGCTATCTTTTGTGTCACTCAGTAATTAACCCAACGTTCTTTTGCTTCTCCTTAGACCTGAAGCCATGCTAGATACAGCACTCTAGTAAAAGGAAAATGTGGATTTTCCCCCAGGGTTTCAGTATCCACTCTCCACCTTTTAGCAGGGAGCCTCGAGGCCAGCCAGGCCTGCTTATAGGAATAAAGGCTAAGCACTAGCAGCCTTCATTTATTACTTCCATGCCCTTGAACCGGTTACTCAGTATTTTGTGCTTCAGCTTCTCCATCTGCAAAGAGGAAATAATCATAGTGTATCCTCTGAGGATTATTGTGAGGAGTAAATGAGTTAACATATGCAAAGTTGTTTAACATTGTGTCTGGAATGAAGATACCTGCTAGATCTATTAGCTAACCTATTCTGTGTTTGCATCCAGCAGATAGAATAACTCTCAGGCCAAAATTTTCATGCTGGATTTGTTAGATGGGGATTTAATCACATTCTGAAGCACGTTTCAAATCGTATTTACTTTGTTTAACATAAAAACTAAGTATAGACATGTGCTTTGGAGGAGATGGGGTGCAGATGATTCCTTATCATTTTATGATGCTGGAGATCAAACCCAGGGTCTCATGTATGCTAGGCAAATGCTTTACCACTGAGCTATATTCCTAGGCCTTTACCATCATTTTAGAAATGACTTTTGTGTGCTCATCTCCTTTTACTAAGATTCCACTGCGTTTGATAGCACCACATTCAGTAAAACAGGGAAGTGTGGAGGAACACACCTACTGTTGAGATTGTTTTTTAATCACCATTAAAACACATTATAGGTAATCACATTAAAAACTAAAAAGCCATGATTTAATAGGGAAAGAATTTACATAAGTGCTTTATGCAATCAGTTTGTGAGTTTCTCTGTTCTGAGAAGAGTCCATATGGATATGCTTTTTAAAAAGTATTTTAACAAAGAGGTCACATAAAAGCTCTGCTACCCTACTATCCTGGGAACAGTTTTAACATTTGTATCTGCCCAGGTCAGAACAGCATTGAAGTTAAACTCCCAACATGTCAAGTACAAGTACAAATTCACCTGTGCACACATACATACATACATAGTTCCATTCTTCTGATTTTTTTCTCCAGACCATTTACAGACTAGGAAACAGATCTCAAAGAACAAAACAAGAACAATAAACCTCCTTTTTTTTTTTTAGCAGTTTTTAGAATGCTAATTGCATAGTTTTGTTTTTATGTATGCTAGAAATATATTTTCTCTGGACTATTTATGTTCACACTCATAGGAGCAGGAGTCCTTTACTAAGACATGTTCATCATTGCTTGTTGAATTCCTTCACCTTTTAGAAACCAATTTCAAGCTCAGAAATCAGGAACTTTGAACCTAGCATGGGGATACATGCCTGTGGTCCCAGCATTCTGAAACACAGAGGCAGGAAGATCGCAAATTCAAACCCAGCCTGGGTGACTTAGCAGCTTAGTGAGATGCTGTCTGAAAATAAAAATAAAAACAAGGTGAGGCTGTAGCTCAGTGGGAAGGCCCTGGATTTAATCCACAGTACCAGAGAGAAAGATTAAGAATCTCAGTGAAAACAACACTATACTTCACAAAGATCCTAGGAACACCTAACTGATTTGGAATGAACGTTTGTTGAAAGCACTTTCACGTGCTCACAGCACTCTGACTCCATACCCGCCTTTACTACCCATCCTCTCTCCTCTCTCACCCCACACTTCTTGGAGAGTTATCTACACCCAGCATCTCCACCCCCATTCGCTCTTCTATCTGTCCCTGGTTACACTCGCCAAGCCACCAGTGACCGCTGAGTGAGTGCCACAGAGACGCCAGTCTTTATCTTAGTTGAGTTGAATAGCAACTAAAACTGCTTTTTCCTCCCTGTTTCTTCCGGAAACACACTCTTGTTGCTTTGCTTCAAATCACGCTATCCCTGGGCTTCTGTCTCCTCTGCTTCCTTCCATCCTTGAAATATTGGTTCTTTGAGATTCTTGCTGCTCTTTTCTTCTCATCTGTTCTCTCGGGAAACTCCTCTGTTCTCATGGCTTCTCAAGCAGAAACAGTCTTTCATCCCAGCTTTTTCTCTCCAGCTACCCAGACAGCCAGCTTTGCTTCCTGGCCATTGGTATCTGGATGGCCCCCAAACACCTACAATTCAACATATCAAAAATTATACTCATTGCTTTCTCTCATGGTTCCTTCTTTGCGGGTTGTAATCTCACTGAGATTTGTCCAAGTTTAGAACCAAGGTGTCAATTTTTATTCTTTTCCCCATTGCATCCCCTAGAAAGAATTAGTTATTTTATACCACACATCTTTCTGAAGGTCTACCTTTTCCTCTTCCTGCTTTCATGTCAGTAGTCCAGGCCATCATTATCTTCAGTGAAAATTGCTGCCACTGCCCCTTACCCAGCCTCTAGAATCAATTTGTAAAGTGTGTATCTGATGACATCAGTCTCTAGCTTACAACCTTATACTTGTTTTCCTGGGGCTGGAAGACAGATTCTAAACTCCCTAATGTGGCTCAGGAGCCATTGACGCCATGATCTCTGTGGACTTCTAGGTCTTATGTCCCATGTCTGTGTCCTCCCATCACTGGCCCCCTGGTAACTACCCACAGTTTCCTGGACAGGAAACTGCGGTAGTTTGTGTGTTTGTGTGTCCTGTTCTTTGGACATACTGTCCCTTCTTCCAAGAATACTGTATGGCTTCTCTGTAAATGGTTAACTGGTCCTTCAGACCTCTGGTAAGACCTACCTAAGATGCTGCTTTAATGGTTTAAACCAGATTTAATGTTCCCCATGAGGATTTTTAACCTAAAATATCAGAAGCTGTTTTCTCCTCCAGCCTCAGCTCCTTAGGGATGAGAATATGCTGCTCACTTTTGTAGTAAATCCCGTAGCACTGCCTGGGTCAAAGATCTTCCCTATGTGTCTACAGAAGGAGGAGGGAAAGAATGAAGTGTGGTGACGCACCCACGGGTGCTCTGAATATAAATGTTGATAGGAGTTCTCTCTGCGTAGATACTTCCAGCTTAAATCAGGCCTTTGTCTCCATTGTGCTGATTGATATGTGCTCATGACTGAACTAAAGAAAAGTGATTATTTTCCTAACACTTACCTAGAAGTATGGACAGGTACTATCACAAAACCCCACCCAGATCCTCAATTTACTTCTCTGGAGTGGTTGATAAACATTAATTTGGGTAAAGATTATTAAAGAATTGTCCAGTAAGTGTCATTCATGGCAATAACTAAGTGCTAGAGTTACAGAAAGAAAATAAAAATCTTTTCCACTTCTCTTGTGTGTCACATACCCAATGGGAGTAGGTATACAGCAAATGTTGAGAGGTGTCATACCTGTTCTCAAGGTAGAAGTTCAGAGAAAGAAAGAATCATTGAGGACTTTAGAATTTCAGCTTTTACCCCAGTGGAGCTTGGCTGAGGTGAATCTTTCCAAAATTTATCCATTCATTTATTAAATGCTTGTGCTGGAAACCTAGCCAAGTTAGAGATGCAGCGATGAAAAGGACACAGCCAGTACCTCAAGAGAACTGTGGGTGCAGCTCAGTGGTAGAGCACATGCCTCATATAAATGAGGCTGGAAAAAAAAAGGAATTCATGAAAAAGTGGGGAGGGCTGAGGGTTTAGCTCAGTGGTGGAATATTTACCTAGCTTGGCCTTGGCCTTGGGTTTGATCCCCAGAACCACAAAACAAACAATCTTGAGTCAGTGCCCTCAAGAGACCTATAATCCACTCAGAAATAATAGCAGACAATGCTTCATAGTCCCTTAATGTTAGATTTCCAGAGGTCATCTGAAGTTCCTGTGCTTATGTTTCTATTGCATCACTTTAATTAATGGTAGAAAATTCCCTTCCAGGAATTTTTTTTTTTTTTTTTTTTTTTACCTTTGAGAGAATTAACTCTGACTTTGGACAGTACATTCTGATCCCTATCTAGCATATTTTATTAAAAGAGTAATACCCAAGTCTGTTAAAGCAGTGATGGACCCATCCAAATAAATAAATACTACTAAATCAAGTTCAGTATTTCTCATTAACTTGGGAGGAAATTTCAGGTTTGTAGGAGGTGAACTTTGAAGGCTCTGTTGGCATATGAACTGAATGACTGCCACTGAAATGGAGATGTACATGGATAACAACAGACCGGACTGGAAAGTGTAGGCCCTTTCTGGAAAATTCCCTCAGTGAAATTCCCTCAGGGAAACTTTGGTTCCTTTCAACCGCAGGGGCCCAGCGCTAGAGCTGGACCTCAGTTACCAGATGACACGATCGTTAGGAAACCAGCCACGGGGGTGTTGGAATGGAGCCTCGCTGGCAGTGTCAGTGGGTTGTCACGGATGCTCTGTGCAGACCAAGCTCATACGGCTCTTCCCAGCTTGCTCACCTGTTGTATACAGCTGGGGGGTCCGGCTCCACTAGGAGACTGTCAGCACCTCTGATGAGTTGGCCCTTCCTGGGACGGGAGGGAGATGTGGAAACAGGGAGGACAGTGAACATTGGATGGCTGCTCTCACAGTGTCACTTCCTCCCTTTGAAATGAGCATAGGGCCAGCCATGGTTAGCCCCTCTGCATAGGTCCTGCTGTCTGCTCAAAGATAGGACCATCTCAGACCTATCCCAGAAGGAGAAGGCCAGACTGGAAGTAGATCATGGAGGAGTTTGACCATTAAGTGAAGGGACTCAAGATTTATCCAAGAGGCTGTGAGGGCGCTCTTAAAAGTTTCAGAGTTGTGTTAAGCCCAGTGGCAAAGCTAGGGTTTTGATCCAGTGCTGCAGCTGTAGCCAGGGCAAAGTAGAGAATTTAAGGATGGACTGGGAACCAATTGCATATGTGGTCAGTTTAGGTTGAGTTTGGCACTGTTAAGGAAGAAAATGTTTGACTGGCAGGAGAACCATTATATCAGAGAGCAAATAAAACAATTCACTCAAAAATCCCAAGGTTATCACATCTGAGCGAGAGCAAGCATCCGACAGCGGCAGCCCAGAGCTCGGGAGAAGGTGAACTTCCAACCTAGGAGCCAGTTCTAGGCCTGATCATTTGTGTCTTCTTTTTTTTTCAATCTCAGAAATACCTGGGGCCTGAATAGAGTTCTACCATGGATTAGAAGTTTCTCTTTCCCTAAGGTCCTAAAAGCTTGAGCGGTCTTACAAACGCAGGACCAGGCATGCCCTTTTAGCAGCACACTGACCTTCCTCTGAATTTCAGCTCCACAGGGGACCCTGGGCAAGTTGCTGAAACCGTCCCCAAAGCAGATATCAATGATATGTGGCTGCTGTGATGCGTACGTAGTTTAGTTAATGTATGTAATGGGGTGATGGAGCCATTGGTTAGCACATGGTGAGGGCCCCACACTATCAGTGTCCTTTGGTTTTTTCTTCTCATGCATCAGAGGATTTGTACTCTGTAGGTCCCATTCCTCTCTGGCCAGAAGCAGAGAGGAACATGAGAGGCATGTGAGGACAACAGCATCATCCTTTTATTTGCAAGTCCCTCATTGTACATTGCTCTGGCTCCTTGAAAGGCTGTACGTTAAACCATCATTTTAAGGCAGTGAGATAGCTCGATGCCCCTGGAAGCTGCTGTAACCCCTTGTCAGCTGAGCCAAGCCATCCCTGTCTTCTTGTCCAGGTGCTGTTCCTGTCCTGCTCAGTTCTTTCACACGAGGTGTACATTTATGAACTTACTTTGCTCTTTAGCCACTTCCTCAGTTAGCACTCAGAGGAGAGGGCCCCGCAGCCAAACTTGCTGTGCCCTTGGTCCTGGCTGGACTTTACAGTCCAAAGATGCATAGGACGCGCTCCTGCTGTGGGAGGAATTCTGTGTCCGTCAAGGAACACAGAGATGCTTGTAGTCTGGTCCAGAGAGCGGAGAAAGCGGGGAGGCACGTGTGCAGACCCACAGTGAGGTCCCCACCCAGTTCCACAGATGCCGGCTTTGGCCTGTGCAAGTTCCTGTGTAGGTCCTGGGGTCACTTTGGGGATAGAGCTTCCCATCCTTGTACTCGGAGTCTCTTCGACTTCACAAACCTCTTCTTATGCTTGATCTCACTAACCGCCTAGCATTGCTGGCCCAGGTCACTGCGTTTTCAGACAGAGGGATGGAAGAGCTGCCTCCTAAGCACGGGGCCAGGGACCCAGAGGTGGCGGAGATGCAGCCAGGGCTGGGTGAGGGGCTGACACCCTGCAAGCCCCGCTGCTCCTTTCCAGAAATGGAAGGAGCTGTGAGCCTTGGAGTCCATGTCAGCCCTGTGATGACCTCCCGTGGTAGAAAGGACATGGGTGTCAGGAGGCATCGGCAGTGCTGGAGCAGAGGGTCATTCGTTGCGTTTCTCATCACTGACCTTTGGAGACAACCGCTGTAGCCCATTTACACGGCCCCTCTGAAGGCTGTGACCCAATGAAGACAGTTCAGATGCTCCCAGCCTCTACCTCCGGAAGGCTCAGACCTCAGGAGCTCTCACCAGTTGCTCTCTCAATCTAGAGAACATAACAGGGTAGATTCCCGGGCACACAGCTCAGCTGGAGATTTCGATGCACAGCACTGGGGTCAAGTGTACTGGTCTTTTGAGAAGAAATTCACAAAGTGTTCGGGGCTGTGGACATTTTCATGTCGATATAATGAGTAACCATACTAGCAAATCTGTGGAATGACAACAGGTTTTGCACACAGTGGGATGAATTTGCCGGCCACTAGGTGGCCCCCCAAGTGCACAGAAGCCTCTTTCACCTAGAAACCTTCTATCTGATTTTCTGGATTATCGTAAACATGTAGGCGCACACATGAATGCAATCTGAACTTTTCCAGTTCTTGAAGCCAGTAATCAATTTTTTACTTTTTCTTTAAGCATTCAAAGGATGGGATCTATTCACATAGTCTGGAAAATTGATTCAGCATCAGAGTATGGGTATTCCTAAATCTTCTGGGCCAAATCCACAGGATTAAGAAGATAAATTTGAATTTATTCTACTAAACAGTATGTTTTGGTTTGTCTTGTAAAGCTGTGCCTACAGAATTTAAGAGATGAATCTTTAATATTTTTTAAGAGCTGAAAAAGAAGGAAAGAACAAACATTTAAATAGTGCATTCTCCATGGCAGGCAGTGTTTTGGGATATTTTAAATATTAACTCTTCTAAATTTTATAACTTGGGCCGGGGATATAGCTCAGCTGTGCAAGTGCCTGCCTGGCAAGCGCGAGGTCCTGAGTTCAATTCCTGGTACCAAAAATAAATAAATAAATAAATAAATTTCATAACTTTTAAGTCATTTTGCTATATCTATCTTTACAGTCATTTGACAGGTGGGGAAAAGGAGGCTAGCAAGAGTGAGCTTACACAGTGCTTCACTCAGAAAGAGTCAGAGCTTATTCAAAACTGAGATTAGCACCGGGGGTGTAGATTACTGGTAGAGTGCTTGCCTGGGATGTGCAAAGCCTGGATATATATGACTTCCAGCACTGAAGAAAAATAGACACTCATATGAGTTGAATCCTAATCAGTTTCATTTTTGTGGGATACCCTGCTGGCTGCCACTGACCTAAAACAATCAGAAGGTTTAATAGAAATCAGATTGCAGCATGGAAGGTGTTTGGGTTCTGATTGATTTTTTTTTTCTTCCTCTTGATTTTCATTTCTATAATTTAGAAATAAGATAATCCTTATTCTCTGTGAAAGACTCTAAGAGTGTTTTATTACTATTGGTGTAGTTTGGGTTTCATAGGAATATGAGAATTCTCATGTGTGCCCAGGAAGTTTGTCATCATTCATTCCCTCATCACACAAAAACATTTATTGTGGCCCCAGGTCATGGTGTCTGTGTGAAACTTCTCATATCATGGTGCCCTCCTATATCCAAACTCAGTGTAGTCTGCTCTGGACTCTTGTATGGTCAGGAGCCTCAGTGAGGTGCTGCGCCCTCAGCAGATAGTTCTTCCTTAGTGTCAGGATCCAGAGATGATAGATGTGTGAGAGCAACTTCAGGGCTGGGACCCCTGCAGAGTAAGGAGATGACCGGTGCGAACTGTGCATAAGCCAAACCAGCAGGAAGAGGAAAAGCACATTTTGCAAGCCTTATTTTGGAACAGTATGTATTACAGGTTGGACCTCCCTGATGGGGAAATCCAAAATCTCTTTAAACACAGATATGGCACTGCAAGAGAAGACTAATACACCATGAAACAGGTGCATGCACAAAATGTTTTCAAATATTGTATGAAATTACCTTCATGCTACTGTGTACAAGGTATGTCTGAAACATAAATGAATTTTGTGTGGAAATATGGGCTCCGTCTCCAAGATGCCTCATTGCACATATACAGATTTTCCAAAATTAAAAAAAAAACTAAATCCCAAATACCTCTGGTCCCAAGTATTACAGAAAAAGGATATTCAAGGTATAGTCCTGTACTCATGATTTACATTTCCAATGGCCTGTCATGCCATTCCTTTGACAGAGGGCTTAAATTAAAAGCACAAATCTCTGAATAAGTTTTTTCTCCCCTCTGGATAAGTTTTAAGTGACATTGGTTTTTTGAGGGGCCCAATGCAAGCTATTTCCTTGTAAAAAGTCTCTCTAATTTGGCTTCAGGAATACTTTTCCACTTAAACTTGGAAGCCTACATCTAGGTCATTTTGTACCTGGACGTTTCTATTGGCAGGCTCCTGGTGAGAGGGAAATTTTCCCTTTACAGAGTGTTTTGGCTTGGAAACCCCAGAAACCTACATCATTCTCAGTATAACATTCTCAACAGAACAGCGGTCATTGTAAAAAGAATCAGTCTATAGGGATGAAGTTCTCCAGAGAATATTTTAAACTTTAGTTTTAGTTTCTAAACTTTTTACCTCGATACGCCATAACCAACCTGGTGCCGCAATGGTCCACTCAGCTCCTAGCCCTTAGGATGTCCGATCTTATCCATGCCCCTTCCAAGTCTGGACCCATACGCCTGTAGACCACAAGGGGGCACCCATGAGCCAGAGCCAGAGCCAGGATATTTAAGCTTCAAAACAGCAGAACCACTGGAAAAGCTCCCCACCCCCGCCAGGGACATCTCATTGGCATTTTAAAGACAGAATATCACTATTGTTTCTGTAAGACAGAAATATGACAGAGTGACGCCAGAAGACTCTGAGGATTATGCAAAGGGGAAACCAACAGCGAAAGAGCAAGATGCACCTGCAGCTGGCGCAGGACAAGGTTCTGGGTACTGACAGCCTCCTGGCTGTAAGAAGAGAAATCCCAAGATTTGCCCAGACCCCATCATAATCCTGTAGTCTGTTCCTGTCCTGTTACAGCCTCAGGAGAACAAAGGCAGCTGCCTAGGCTGCTCCTTGCAGTGGGAACTCGTGGAATTGAGGCAGTTTCACTCCTTGGAAGATTTTAAATTAGGGCCCCAAGGTTCAAATTCATGTCCTGGCCTTCAGTTTATTACACATCACCAAAGGGTACAGAGATGGTTGTAACCCCTGATACATTTCCTAAGAAGAGGAAATTTGTGTGCTCAAGACAGCTGGGGCACCACAGGGACGCGGCTGAGCAGCGGGCGGGGTGGGAAAGGAGGGAACGGCTGAGAGCTCTCGTTTCTCAAGTTAATGTTGCTTAATTTTTTCAGCCCAGCCGATGGTCCCACACTAGTGCAAAATGACTGATTTAGGAAATCCTCGGTGTTCTAATAGAAATATCAGGGGCTGGGGATTTAGCTCAGCAGCAAAGCGCCTGCCTGGCAAGCGCAAGGTCATGAGTTCAGTTCCTGGTACCGGAGAAAAACCAAAAAAAAGAAAAAAAGAAAAAAAAAAAAAAAGAAATATCAATAAGTGGAGCCATCTTGGTTCCCAGCATAGACGATGCTGCACATGGCTTCACTACCTTGGTTCTGAAGAACTTTTAATTGGCCTGTGTTTTCTGTTCCTTTTTCTACACATCCAAATCCATTCTCTGCACAACTATGGACATGTTCTCTCTAAAAGGTAGCTGATCCTATCCCTCCTCTACAATTAACAAACAAGAAACTTACTTTCCTGTTACCTTCAGGATCAGGCGCCTTAGTGTGATATTCACAAGCCGTCACATCCGGGACCTGAGCCTCACTCACTTACTTGAACCCTCCTTGCACATTTCTACTTCAGAACCCCCTTTGTTCCTGCTGTCACCATTGCCTGCAATCCTTTCTGAATACCTCTGTTTCGATGTTTCCAGATCCTTCCAGATCCTTCTGTTAGGTTCCAGGCCTCTGAAATTCTCCCACCCTTTCCCTAAGCAGAGTTCTTATTCCCACAGCATCTTGGGCCTCTGGTTTGAACTCTATAACTTTTGTGTTATAATTACATATCTTACTTCCTCCTTGGATGAGTTTCCCACAAATAGAGACTGGGAAACTATTACTATACCTAGCTCAGCACTTCCTTGGTAAATATTAATGAATGACTCAAAGCATTTCAACTATCTCTTTGAAGGTCATAGAGGCCCATGTATCCTGAACATTTTAAGTGCTATAGTTTCTTCTTTGGCTACTTGGACCAGGAACCTCCTCTATTTTCACTGCAGGTTTTTTCCCCCTGCCGGGTACCTGGTCTCTGAGTCTAGGATGCCTTGACCTAGGGCCAGGATTGCAACCCCTCTGCTCCTGAGAGGAAGGGGCAGGGCTCAGTGGCTGTGCCTTTGAGAACATGACAGAGAACAATAGCAGGAAGTGGCCAAGTGGGAAACAATCAGCTGGGCTCAGCCCATGTGGAGGAGCTTCCTGATTGGCTTGATCTCTTCTGAGCAGGAACTCTTAGAATAACTTTGGAATTATCCCAGTGGGGTGACAAATTTCTCCACTAAAAAGGAGCTGTCACTTGGTAATGCCAAGCATGGAAAATACAGTTAGAAAAACCCAAAAGCTATGACGAAGTTTCCTTCAGGGAGATCAGTTCGGGTTTACCAAGCCTCTGCCACAGTTCCGCTCACTGAATCTTTGTCTCAGGTACAATTAAGTTGTCATCTGGATCTTCCACGTAGAATAACAGCCTGCCCTCTGGGGCTCAAAGGGAACTTTAGTGGCCCATTGCCACACATGGAAATCCATGGTACCGGTGACCACCAGGGGAAGCGCTCTCCCTTGGGACATCTCACTGCAGTATATATGGAGCTCTGGCTACAAATGCTTTTCTAGGCAGTGGGGAGCATAGCAGTACCTGAAATGTTCCTTCTACTTTCTCTGAGCAGTGGTTTCCAAGTTATGTTCTGTTCCGTAGAATGAGGCAAGAGGTGGTGTGGGCGGAGTTCCTAGACAGCTCACTCCTCGACCAGAGCAGCTCTACTCAGTCAAGATGTTGGGAAGAGAAAATTCTACCCCGCAAAAAGAAATGATGAAAATCTTCAGAGCAGGAGCCATTTCATTTGCTCTTAGGAAGGAGGCAGCACGGTGTGGTAGTTAATATCCCAGTCTCCAGTGACAGGAAAAAGCTGTGCTTCAAATCCATCCATGCCACTTACAGAAGTTACTCAGCCTCTTTCAACCTCACGTTCTTCATCTGACCAGTGTGGTTTATACTTGTATTATTTTGCATAGTGCAGAGGATTGAATAATATTTATATCCAATGTATTGTCAGGCTCATGGTAACACTCAAATGTTAGCTGTTTTTACCATTGCGCTTGTTGGACCTTAAATGATCTTTTTTTAAAAAATGAGTCATTAAGATACTAACTAAAGTATCTTGAAAGCACCACCAATCTTCCCAGAGTCACCTCCTGTACAAACAATGCAAAAATGTGTTGTGCAACATTTTAGGGGTTGATGGGAATTATGGGTGAAGCCATCTGGATGCTGCCATTCACATGCACACAGAGGCTAATGGGAAATTCTGACTCCACAGGAAGGCCATCACAGAGCACTGGCTTCAGGCACCAACAGTGAGTAAACAGGGATTTGTAAGAGAGGAATGCACCACATGAGCAATTCTTACAATCTGGTATGGAAGCCCAGATGCTTTCTGCATGAAGGCGGAGCTCAAAGAGAATCACAGGGTGCTATGAAGTAAATGCTGAGACTGTTCATCCTTCAGGCCCAATTCCTGCATATCTGTAGATTCACTTAGGTGAGCACCAGAGTAAAAAAGTAAAACAATCATTTCTCATGCGCAGACACACACCTTTAGTCAGATGTAATTATGTGTTGGGGGTGTTCGGGGTAAAGAGTGAAAGCTTGGAAAACATAGCAGTTACCTTCTGCTATATCAGAGAAGGTAAAGCCAAGTTTCTTTTTAATTAGCTGGGTTTTTTTTTTTCTCCTCCACTAAGTCCAGAGTTGCTGTTATTTTGAATTTGTTATTTTAAGAACTATTTTCCACTGAAGAAACTGGGCCAAAGGTTCTGTTTTGAGGCTACTTCCAGTTGGGAGTTTAATCCCTAAAATATTACCCAGCCCATGTTTATGGAGAACTGTTAACAAGACAGTTCTTTGTTATCTGCAAGATAGCTAGAAGCCATATTCAAAGAGAGAGAAGAGACGGCAATTATCCTCAAGACATTGGCAAACTGGAGTTGAGGAGGTAGCCCCAAATCCAAAAAGAGGGATTAAAATAC
This sequence comes from Chinchilla lanigera, assembly GCF_000276665.1. Lineage (NCBI taxonomy): Eukaryota > Metazoa > Chordata > Mammalia > Rodentia > Chinchillidae > Chinchilla > Chinchilla lanigera. Next base: position 17,176,759 of record NW_004955419.1, on the reverse strand, counting down.
AGTGGGATTAAATAGTAATGAGGAAGGGTACCAGGAAAACTTCTAGCCAGAGATGAGACCTGAGCAGAATCTCAAAGAATGAATGGTAATTGCCCAGAGGAAAGGGAAGAGAGAAAACAGAAGCCCTTCGAGCAGAGGGAGCGGTAACAGCCAAAACACTGAAGCAAAAAAGCGCACCAGGAGTGCAGGTTGCCCCTGGAGGAATATTATTGTTCCTGGAGGTCAATGGGAGGGTGAGCATGGGTCGTGTTAAAATGGTAGCAGAGGGCCTGTGAGGGGCTTCCAATAGGGGAATGCATTGGGGTTTGTCCAAGTGCATTGTGAGTTTGACCGTGATGGGGCTAAATAGAGGCAGAGAGAGGTTGGAAGGTTGTTGCGGGCATTTAGGGGAAAGAAGGAGTGAGCATGTCCTGGGGCTCAGGAGGAGGAGATGCAATGTGAAAGACACTTTGGGGGCAAGTTGGCAAGACTTAATGAATCATAAAATATACAGGTGGTCCTCAGCTTATGATGCTTTGACCTGTAACTTTTCAACTTTACGCATGATGTACATTCAGCGGAAGCAGTGCTTCAGATTTCAAAGTTGATCTTTTCCTATACTACTGACATGTGGTAGGATCCGTCTTTTGATTCTGGGCAGGGGCAGTAAACTGTAGCTCCTTGTCATCCGCACAGTCATGAAGGGAAATAACCAAGACTCTGCAGTGTACTGTGTTGCTAAGCTGTGTGTTAGGCAGGTTCGATGTATTAAATATATCTACATTTGATGGTGCCAAATACCTTGTAATGTTTTCAATTTTGGGTGGGCTTAGTGGGATGAAACTCCACTGCAAGCTGAAAGGTATCTGTAAGGGTATGTGCTGTCACCAAACAGGGACAAGCCAGAGGTCAAGGTAACATCCAGCCTTATGTCTTAGGTAGGATGGGTGATGTTGGTACCAGCAACTGAGCAAGAGAAGGTTACAGGGAGACAGTATTAGAGAGGAAGGTGAGCTTGAACTTGCGTGCATTGAGGCTGAGATGCCCATGGATGATCTAGAGGAAAATTCAAAGTACAACTGTACATAGAGGCTACTGTTAGGGGAGATACTGAGGATGCAGGTTGGATAGATGGAGAAAGGACAGAATGAGGCTGGGTGTGATTATCCAGGTTTCAAGTGCTGAGTAAGAACAGTGAACCAAATAAACATTAATAAAGGAGGAGAAGGGGAGCCCAGATTGAGACTCCAAAGGAGAAGAGGAATAATCATCATTGTATTTAAAAATGAAGAAATAAGAGCTAGGCCTGTAGTTCAGTAGTAGAACACTTGCCTAGAATGTGGGAGGCCCTGGGTTCAATCCCCAGCACCAAAAAATAAGTAGATAAGTAACCTGTAAAGATAAAAATGAAGAAGACAAATAGGGTCATGCTGCAGAGGGTACAGTAGACCTGGCAATTGGGAATCGCGGACTTTATTCAAAGCAAATACACTGGCAGTGAGCAAGGAAGAGTGAGGAAAGCTGAGGAGGGATTGGGTTTTGAGATGTTGAGGCAGAAAGAGGCAGCTGCCCTTGCCGAAGTCTGTAAGAGAGATTCAGTGGTCAAGAGACAGGATGCAAGGTCGAGAAAGTTCATCTATTTTTAGCATGAATTGATTCTTGTTTATGGACTACTGGGAAAGACGTATCTGGGAGAGAGGTTAAGATACAAGGGAAATAACTGATGATATCCCATCCCAGGGGGACCTGAACACTGTCAGGTGCATGGGTGGAAGTGTTGGTCTTCAGCAAGAGATCCTGGGTCAAAGGCTGGAGGTAAGAAAGTGCGCTAGATGGGCCTTTGCCTCCTCCAAGGAAGACAGACAATTTAGGGGAAGAAAGAGTTTAAGACACTGGGTGGAGGGAAAGTACATGCTATTTTGAAAAGAGAGCATCTCACTTTCCTGTAATCAAAACACTTCATTTCTTATGAAACAGACTCAAATAAGAATCCCATCCGGGAAAGCAAAGCTCAGCTCAAGCGTGGTAATGATTTCCTGCATCAGAAATCAACTTGCACAGATTCCAGTGGTGCGAGTCATGTGACTCGAGAAGCAGTTGAACTGAGCTGAAGAAAACGTACAGAAAGACAATTTCGTTTATGTTTATTTGGAATAAGGCTAACTGTATCACAGTCAGCAATACAAAGTGCTGCTGTATCCCAGCTGTATACTTAAAACAAGGATAAACAACCCAAGGTTGATGTTCTTTTGCTTTTCTCGCTAAGTATCTAAATTGTTTTAATTTAGGGGAAAGTAACAAAGCAAAGCCAAGATTTTTAAAATTATATTTAATATCCCCACCTCCAAGTTAGTTTTGTAGTAGAATCAGTACTTTGGAAATATGTACACATGCATTGCCTTTCTTTTCATTCACTCAACCAATATTTATTGAGCATCTGTATACATAAGAAGTAATATGAGGTACAATTATATACTGTGTATGTATAATTGTATATATATACCTCTTGGCCTCCGAAATGCAGGAGGGTGTAGCTCAGTGGCAGGGCATTTGCCTAGCATTTGCAAAGCCCTGGGTTTGATCTCCAGTACCACAAAATAAGTAGATAAATGAACCATAAAATAAAAATGAATAAGGCAAATAGAATCACACTTACACTTGAGAGGGGTTTGTCTAGGTAGGACTGGGGAGGATATATACATTTTTACTGCTCAGTACAAAGCAAGGTACACCAAGTACCTAAGAGCTAAAAATGCTATGGGATTCAAAGGAGCAAGCATATCCAGTTGGAGAGATTTATGGGAAATATTACTAAACAGACAGAATTTGATTTGGACGTGTATGACTGGGTCTGTCTTCAGCAGGTGGAGTTGAGAGCAGACAGTGCCCCTGGCTTTTGCTTGCAGGAGTCCCTTTCAACTGCAGTACAGAGAACCAGAAGCACAGAGTTGGGCTGGGCAAGGCTTGGAGCAGAGCAAAGAGGGTGTGAACTTCCAGCCTAGGAAGTTGGGCTGGATTCAGGAAGGAGGAGAGAGTCACCAGGAACTTTTCAACAGGGAGAGGATATGAGCTGCACATTAGGAATTCTTAAAAGGACTTTTCTCTTCTCACCATACTTATGTTGTAGGCATGATGTGGAAAAAAATAAAAGAAAGAAAGAAAGGGGGTTGTTTTTTCCACTGACACCTTTCAGTCAAGGGAAGTCTTGTTCTTCCAAAAGGAGAAGTGGAAATCCTCTGTTTACTTAAGGGCCATGAAAATTTTTTTCACAGTTAAGTACCAACCAATCTGCCGTGCCTCCAGATACACTCATCTAAATAAAAGGAAGCTGTTTCCTGACTGAGTCACAGATGAAAAATATTTGGGATGTGCCATAGAAACAAATGCACTGTCTTCCTGAAATATGTAAAGTGGATTTTGTAATGTCTATTTGTGGGAAAACAGTCTTCTTCCCAGTGTTCTAACAGAGAGAGACCAGGTAGAGAGGTGTGGGAAAGGAAGAGAAAAGGAGGCTAAGTATTCTTAGAATGGCAGGAAGGGGCAGAGAATGAGATCTCGGCCGGTCTTGGAGCCAGGCAGCAGGGGCTAAGGGGACAGTCTCTGTGGGGTCCTACTGTAGGAATGATTCAGCTCCAATTACTTTGTGTACCTGGGTCACTCTTATCAAGACACAAGCTTCTGGGCAGGAGTCTAGTTGGCCTAGGTTAGTTAGATTTCCCCTCCTTGGCCAGGGATGTGGGCTATCTGATCAACAGTTTCACCAAAGCCACAAGGAATCCCAAAGAGATTTTTTTTCTTAATCCAAGAGCTGGATTATTCTCAGAAGGAAGCGTTGAAGAAAATCCTAGGCAGGCAAAATGTGTAGCTGCCCACCCGCCACCCCTTCCCTTGGCTTCTGTCCTGTACTCACTTCTGAACCTACTTCTCATGTCACCTGGCTTCTGTTTCCACCACGTAACTGGGACATCCAGGTCAAGAGTGAGCTCAGTGTTATTAAATCTTCATGTAGAGGTGACTGAAAGACTAGCGAGGTATTTAAAATGGATGGGTAGCCACATCTTTCTGATGTAATCCACCCAGCAGAGGCTCTAGGCATCAGACTGACACAAAAAGTTCTCCAAAGAAATGCTAAGAAGTGAGGGATTATAATTGTGCAATCAGTCAAAACTCCTGCTGAGACTTTGGATGCAGCTCGGATTTAGGGAAATGGAGGAGGGAGAAGGCACACGCACTTCCGGACAAGCCCCATTCACTAAGGCTGATTAGCAGTAATGAATTCCAAACTTTGCCATTGCTTGTTTTTCCCCTTCTGCTGAGTCACTGATAAGGCTGTGGGCTGTGGGTAGCTGTGACACCAAATCTCCAGCAGACTTCTCAGATCATTCATTCACAGTTCAACAGCATGTGGGAAGTGTCTCATATTAATTAGGAGTAAATATGGAAACAAGTGACCGAAACAATAACAGGGGCTTCAACACATTATTTCTCTCTCCAGTGAAAATCCACAAGTACACAGCTATGAGCTGTCTGGTGACATGATTTGTGAATCTTTCAGGAACAAAGCCTTCTTCCAGTTCATACCTCTACTATCTGCAAGGGTTGCCCCTTGCGCTCAGTATTAGACGGGGGAGTTAGAGCTCTAAGAAGAAAGGGCTAAGGAAGATTCTAGAAGCTGCCCTGTAATACTTTCACTCATGTACTTTTGACCAGAACATGCTACATTCAGCTGCAATGGATGCTGAGAAAATGTGGGCTTTATCTGGTGTGCCATGTGCCCAGCTCAGCTCCAGGGATTATACTGCAAAGCGGCTCGGGAGGGGTGAATGGAAATAGCACTGGCAGATGTCTTTGCATTTTGACTTGTCAGGATGCATAAAAATGGAGGGGGCTTTCCTCTCCTCTGATGAGTCCACGGTGCTCCTGAAGTTCTTGTTTTGGCAGGTCAGTCAGACAGGCACTGCCCTTGACTGCTCAACTATGAAACTGCAAGAGAGGAGAACAGGTCTGAGTTTAGCACCTTTGGCCAGCCTGTCAGCACTGCCTTTTATTCTGGCCGTATCTACTGAGATTCAAGCTCGTGTCAACAGAGCAGCAGTGCGTTTCATTGAGGGTCATGTGCTGGGGATGTAGCGGTAGAGGGCTTGCTTATTCAGGAATACACCTAGGACTCCAGGGATTTTATAAACATTTCTTTGGTGCTTTTCTTAGCTTAGAGTTAATACTGAGTTCTCTCCATGATGGAGCTCAAAAACCCCTCTGCCCTTGGCCTTTCCACCGTTTCTCTTCTGCATTGCCTAGCACACCTTCTGACTACCAGGCCCCAACTCGTATCTGTGTCCCGCCTTGAGATAAGAAGTTGTGCTTCCCCTGTGTCTTCCCATTTCCCAGAGTGCTGCTCACATGGCATTTATTTAACTTGATTTCTACATATCCAAGGAAAGGAACTCAGACAGTTAGTGAAAGTAGTAGGGCAACAAACTTCTCCAGATTTGTGAATGAGCATTCTCATGATCAGTGCTTTGCAAGGAAGGAATGGGTTGTCTTGGGAGGTGGTGAGCTCTTCCTGTGTGAAGGGTTTTAGGCAGAAGTGAAATTACTGCCATGTGGAATACAGGTCAGGGAATTCATATTACTGAAAAGCATTTGGGTTAAATAACTTCTGTTCCTAGTGTGTCATCAGCTTTCTGTTACTGTGAGAACAGAGCTGGGAGAGTCAACTCTTCACAAGGGAACATGTGTTTCGGCTCATCATTTCAGTCCGGGGTGGGTGGGCTCTTTTATATTTGGGCCTGTGGAGAGGCAAGACACAGCGGTGGGGAGAATGTGGTAGAGGAAATTGCTCACTTCATGGTCTCCAGGAGACAAAGAAAGGAAAATGGGAGGCCATGTCCCAAAATCCCTTTCAAGGGCATCCCCTATTCACCTAATTTCCTTCAACTAGATCCCCCACCACCACCAAAAGTTCTGCCACCTCTTAATAGGGCCACAGGCTGGTGACCAAGGCTTCAACACATGAGGTTTTTTGAGACGCTCAAGATCCAAACCATAGCACCCAGTCTGATTTTCTATGGTCCTGTGAGCATAGAGAATTAAGGTTTGTGTTACTCGGTTTTCTGTTGCTATAAGAAAATATCTGAGGCTAGGTACATTATAAAGATGAAAGGTTTATTAATCTTACAGTTTGGGAGGCTGAAGTTCAAGGTCAGGCAGCCCCATTGGTTCAGCCTCTGATGAGGACCCCCTTGGCTACGTCCACATTGTGGTGAGTGGTATCATGGCAGGACAGGCAATAAGAGGAAGAGATCCTTTGATAATAAAGGAGCAAGAAGGATTCAGGGCCCAAGCTTGTTCTTTTGATAACAACCCATTTTTGTAGAAATTAACTGGGATCCCTAGGACCTATATTAATCTCTTTTGAGGGCAGCTCTCCCAGTGACCCACTAGTTTCTGCTAGTCCCCACCTCTTGAAAGTTTCACCACCTCAGCCATGCCTTACTAGAGGCCAAGCTTCTGGCACATGAGCCTTTGGGGAACATACTCAAACTATATCCAAACCACATCACGGTTTCCAAACAGCAGGCATTAAAATGGGGAGATGATCAGTTTGGGTTCTTTTGGGGAGCCCAGTGTAACTATAAGGATCTTTCAAAGTAGAGGAGGGAAGCAGAAGAAAATAACAGAGAGCCGGATGTCTGTGGAAAATAAACATTATGGACTGGCTTTCAAAATGGAAGAAGGGCGTCTTTGAGACAAAGAATGTGGGTGGTTTCAGGATGTTGGAAAAGGCAAGGAAATGGATTCTCCTCTAGAGGCTCAGGGAACACAGCTCTGCCAGCATCTTGCTTGTCATCTGATGACCCCTGTGTCATACTTCTGACCTGCAGAACTATAAGATAATGTATTTATATTGTAAGCCACCAAATTGGTGCTAGGTGTTACAGCAGCAGATGGAGATGGATACAGTCCATCTCCCTAGCACCAGGCCCACGTAGTAGGCAGAAAGAAAGCATAAAGTCATCTGGCACATATATCCACCATCCTCTCCTCCTAACAATTTTACCTACCTCTCATTGGCCAGAGCTATCCTATGGCTACATTGATCTGCAGTGGAAACTGAGATGTGTACTTTTTGAGCTGGGCTCATTGGCATCCCCAGCAAAATGAGGATTCTGTCAGTATGAAAGAAGAGGAGAATAGATACTAGCAGACAACTTGGAGTTCTTGCCACACGCTCCCAAGCAGAACTGACTTTCCTGCAGTATGCTGTTCTTTCCTCTATTACTGTCCTTGCATGTTATAGGGTAATTTATACATTTACACGGCTATTCTTATGAGTTGACCAAATGCTCAGGAGCAGGGGCTGGGGATTTAGCTCAGTGGCACAGCACCTGCCTGGCAAGCACAGGGTCATGAGTTCAATTCTCGGTACTGCAAAAAAAAAAAATAAACCAAATGCTCAGGAGTGGGCCCTGTGTTTTATTTATCTCTCTGTTCCTCAGTACAGTGTTGGGTACAGAGGAAGTGTTTGCATAAAGCTAGAAGGGTGAATGCATGAATGAGCTTTGAAAAAGAGGATGATTGACGCACTTCATAGAGCTGGGGTCTTTTGTGGTTTTCCGTGAGGATGGCCTGCAGTGGTCAGGTATATTTTATAAACCCGTTTGCCCCTGATCGAAACCTCATCTCCAGTAAATTAAACCTCCACAGCTGCAGTGTGTTACCTTTCCTTACAGCTTATTATGGTTGGCTTTTTGCTCGGAAGGAACTGAGCAAGCCAATCAGAGGCTGTTTTATGCACCTGTCAGAGCTCCAAACGCCTCGATTAACATCATGTATAAATTACACTTCCTGCCCATTCTCTATTTTTAGCACAGCAGTAGCACTTGGTGCCTCCTGAGAAGACTGCATTAGGTTTCATTCATGAAGCTACAAAACAGTGGCATGTCTAGCGTGGCTGGGATGACAGTTGCTAACCCCATGACACTGTTTCTTGGGAAGCGCCTCAGCCCCAGAACTTGGGTTGTCCTGAAAATGGTGATAGCCTGGGCCATCCAGCACCCTCAGAAGCTGGCCCTAAAGCACATGTGCATTTGTAGAAAAACCTGCTTCTTGGGTCTGATTTGCTCAGCTTTGCATAAACTATTTCCTTCAGTCCTTCCCTTTGGGGTGAAACTCAGTTGTTATCACAGAGATTTAGTTTCATTGTTTTTTCTCTCTCCATTCCTTCTCAGTTACACAGCACAGTATCATGACCCAAATCTTTAGCACCTGAACTATATAGCCGAGCACCCTGAAACCCACAGGGCCGGGGCAGGCTGTGGAGACAGACAAGCCAGCCAGTGGGCATCAGGTCACAGAGAATTCTTAACTACTTGTAGCTGATGCACCAGAAGTGAGTTGCCTGCTGGCCGCCATTTTTTAAAATTAGCCATTTTGTACAGGATCTTGTTTATTTGAGAATTCCATACTGCCTACTTCCAGGCCCAGCCAAATAAGCTCAGCAATTATTGGTTTTGAATTTAAATATGTTGGATCTGAGAGTGATTGCAAAGGTCTGTAATCCCAACACTCTGGCAGTCTAAAGCAGGAGGATCACAGGTTCAAACCCAGCCTGGGCAATTTAATGAGATCCAGTCTCAAAATGAAAAAAATAAAAAAGGGCTGGGTATGTAGCTTAACACAAAGGCCCTGGGTGTTGGAGGGTGTCATTCAGTCCCTTCACTTGACACAGAGAAACGGAAGCTCTGGCCCCGTTTTATCCCACAACCTGTAAGATGCTGCTTTCTCAGCATGAGGCCTCAGAAGCTATTTTTTTTTAAAAGAGTTGCTTGTTCTTATAAGTTAAACATTCTGATTACATTAGCGATACATAACTTTTTTTAAACTGGGAAAAGGTCAAACGTTGTAAAAAGCAAAAAAGTAAGTCACCTATAATTTCACTACCCAGAAATAGCTACCACTGATGTGTTCCTATTTTCTCAGTCTTAATCTTCATGAAAGAATGCTATTTCCCTCTAGGTTTCTCTGAGGATTCAGGGAAGGAGGTACCAGATAGTTTATGTTCTTCCTAATCTTTTAGCTTCTGGTATTATTAGGATATATAAGTATGGATATAAAACAGAGATCTGTACATACAAGCATGTATTTGTGTATATTTCATATAATTAGGATAATTTCTTTATTTGACCTGTCTCATTGAATTACTGCCACAATAAAGCTATGACAAGCTCTCTCAGAGTCACTGGCTTAAACTGAAAGTTGTTCGTTCTTGCTGTCACTTCTGTGTTGGGTGTTTGCTAGGTGTTCACTGATCTAGACTGGTCTTTGCCAAGCAGCTCTGATAATGGTGTCGCTCCAGCTGGGCATTTCTCTGGCTGTGAACTGGGTTCAGGTCTGCTCCATGCATATTCTTTCTGAGGTCCAAATTGAAGGAAGGGCAGGAATTGCCTAGAGAAGTTCTTCTCATGGCACTGGCAGAGGTAAGGGGACAAGCCCAGCTGGACAATTGCTTTCCAAGCCTCTCCTTGGATTATTTCTGCTGACATCTCATTGGCTCATGGAGGTAGTGTGGCTAAGCCCACAGGCAAGTGAAGAAGTATGTTCCATCCATCATGAGCCAAAGCCAAGCACATGCTCAAAACCAACATCAACGGATGAGGTAATTAGGTATCCTTCTCAAAGAGGCAAACAGAATGAGAAGGAGTATTTTTGAGAATAATGTTATCTACCATGTATCATAAATATCTGCTGAGGTACTCTGTTCTTTGAGATTTAAATAAAATCTGCTTAGAACCCACCTGGACAGTCATCATCCAATCAGTCCAGTGGACCCCAGACCCAGAGCTTTTCATCCAATGAATTGGTCCAGTGCAGGGGTCACTTGGCCATGCTAGCGTGTTGTCCCTGTTGCATATGCATGTCCCTTTCCTTTGACTCCGCCCCAAATAATTTACACAGATGTGTGCACAAGATTCTGCCGAACATCTGGGACAGCCAAGGAGTTTTACATCTCCGTGTTTATGTCTTCACATTGATCAGCCCTCCCTCTTCTAGATGCTGCTTGCATCTCAGCCCACACACAGCCTCTCCCATCAAAGTTGCCTGAAGAATTCGCTCTGGTTTCAGCAATTCTGATGGTCTTATCTTGGCTGGGCCATCCCTTCATGCAACGTGGTCCAGCTTTTGTCTTACTGTATTCACTCAGCATACCGTATTGAGCATCTGTGCCCTCCCTTTGATAAATTTTTAATCTAAATGGGGGAATTAATAATGTATTTTACTATTTGGGGGCCAGACACTTCTTTATTCCAGGGACTGTCCTGTGCCCTGTAGGATGTTCAGCAGCATTCTTCCTAGATGCCAGTGATACCAGTCTCACTGCCCCTGGGTTATGAGCAGCCAAGATATCTCCAGACAGTGCCAGGTATCTCCTGGGGGGTGAAATCACCCTGGTTGAGAATGGCTGCTCTAGCATATGCTAGGCTTGGTAAGAGCTCTGAGAAACCCTAATAGTGTGCTAAGAAATGTTCAGGGGGAGGCTTCATTACTTCATGGTGGTGAATCTATGAAAGTCTCAGAGGACAGGGGCATCTGAGCTGAACCCACAGGAAAGGCTAGAAGTTTGTGATGAGTTTCCTGGAGAAGGGAGAAATACAGGGCACACAGGAGTGAGTGGGGTCAGCTGTTAGGGCAAAACAGAAAGTGAAATAGGCAGGTTGGTGAGAGTGCAGGTCAGATAGCTCCTGGAGGCTGGAGGCCTTGGCCTTGTACACTGTTGTAAGAACTCCACTTCTACTCCAAGTCCAATGTTAAGTGCACCTGCAGCTGTGTTCATTTGGAGGAGATACAGTTGGATTTAGGGTTTGTCTTCATAACCCAAAGTAATTGCTGCAAAGTTGCTCCATCCAAAGGTCATTTTTCTGATACTCCAAAAGGAAATACAAAAGCCTTCTTAGGGTACAGTGTACCCAGTCCTTTTTCTTGCTAGGAAGTTTCACTCTGAACTATTCATTTTAGTGCAAAGTCTGAGGGCCCTGGTGGCCAGTGCTGAAGAGCAGATTAGAAGATGGAAGAGGAGAAAAGTAAGAAAGAGGATTAGTATAGGAAGACACAGGCTCTGCAGCAGAGGTCTCAGCATGACAAGGGGAGAGGAACCAGAACTAAAAATAAAGGAATGAGTGAGTGAATAAATGAATGAATGAGCAAATTCAGATGAAAAAGAATTACAGAGGCACAGCAGTCTGGAGTCCTCTAGGCAGGAGAACAGCTGTCTCTCCATAAACCCTAAAGGCATTGATGGGTCCCAGTCCCACCCAGCATACATTGGTTAACCAGGCGGGGAGTAAGTGCAAGCTGTAGAACCCATGTGGTAAGGCAGATTTAGATTTCCTGGCTTGCATCCTTGTGCCAAGGCCCTCCAACAACAAACTAGTTACTTAACCTTGCCAGGTCTTAATGATCTCACCTATAAAATGGGGATTCCCAACTTGTAGGGCCATTGGGAAAGTTAAATAACTGATGTGAATTCTTAGTTCAGTTCTTTTTTTTTTTTTTTTGGTTTTTCTCCGGTACCAGGAACCAAACTCATGGCCTTGCGCTTGCCAGGCAGGCACTTTTGCCGCTGAGCTAAATCCCCAGCCCTCTTAGTTCAGTTCTTAACACAGAATAAGAGCTCCATAAATGCTGATGATTATCCTTATCATGTTACTGGAAGAATATAAATGCTGAGATTTCCTCCAAAGCATAGCTGTAGCTGCTCTTCTGGAAGTCTCAGAGACTTTTGGCGGTGCTGAAATTTCCCTTTCAGAAAGTATGTATGATGGCTATGAAAACCGAGGAAGGTTCTAGAAGAAGAGGGACAGCTGTACCTATCCCTTCCATTTCCTCTTGTTTTGGCAGCAGAAGCCAGGCCGCTGTGGGAGACAGAGCAGGCTCCCAAGGGCTCTGGCCACCTGCTGTTTCTTAGCAGTGTGTCTCCTTTGAACAAGACTGGCCCTTTACCCTTTGGCCATGCTGAGGGAAGAGCAGTTATCCTGAGTAAGCTGAGAGAATGTGAAGCTATTGCTTCCGGACAGTATGTTCTGTGTTACGTAAACATAATCTCCCTCTGAACAAGAAATGTGCACATTAATAGGGTTGGAGGGGAGACACCAAAGCATACAGTAAGTTAGTGGCTGTGAAGTAGTAGAGGTAGCCCTGGGTTGTTTTCCTTTGACCAGTATCTTCCTGGTAACAAAACTGGAAACACAGGATGCTCTGTAACGTAAAACCTTGGCCTGGTTCCTCAGCATAATGTAAAGCAGATCCTGCCAGGAAGACAACAGTGGCCCAACTGGAAGGAGCTGCTCTCTTGCCCATGGATGGCAGGACAATAAAGCAACTTGTCCTCTGTTTGTGTGTCTTCCAGGCTGGAGCAGGAAATACAAGCACTCGAAAGTGAAGAGTCCCAGATATCTGCCAAAGAGCAAATCATCCTAGAGAAGCTGAAGGAGACAGAGAAATCCTTCAAGGACTTTCAGAAGGTGAAGAAACAAATATAATGTCTCTGTCCATGAGGAAGTGAGCCCTGGCCAAATGGTGCCTGTGGGGCTGGGGTGGGTATGGAGTGGTGTGGGTATTGATGAGAAGTCTGAGCCACAAGCTCAGGGTGCAGGTTTGTGAGGACCAGGTGCCATCCCTGAAGCTGAGAGTGGCTTGCCTTCAGGTATGGACCACCTGACTTGCCCAGGAAGCATCAAGAAGAGCCATTAAATTAACCCTGTCTGCCTGCTGTCCAAAAAGTCTTCCCCGACTGGACTCCAGTGTTCTCATTAAGCAGATTATACCTATTCCCTGTGGTTTATTTACACTTCACTTTTGGAGAATTCTCTGTATAAAATAGTCAAAAGCAACACCATATCCAATGGACATGCACTCCAAAGAGGAAGAGTATACGTATATGACATTTTGCTGTATGTAAAAACAAATGGCGCTATGCAGTAAAGAACAGAGAACCCCTGAGACCATTCCATACCCTTGTTGCCTACCGCAGTATGTCAGTGATGGAACAGTCTCATGCAATTAATTTTAAGATGGGTTTTTCTAATATCATTTCAACACAACCCAGGGTATTTGGTGAAATGATTTTCTCCATACATTAATTGAAATTTGGTATAAAGGGAGAATGATAAACCCATCTGTTCCCTTAAATTTGGGGATCCCAAATAATTTTCCCAGTAGCAAAGAGAGCGTGAGGTTTGCCCAGCACAGTCAGATTCTGGGCTGGGCTCAGTGGGAAAAGAGGTGAAGTGGGTCAGGATTTACACATTGCGCGCATAGTAATACTCTGCCCTGCTTCTCTCTCCACAGAGCTTGTCCACGGCGGATGGAGGTAAGTGTGCTCTGCCCTGTCTGTAGATGGCTCTCTCCTCGTCCGCTTAGTGGGTTTCACGAACACAGGCTCACTGGGAAACATGATGTGTGGCTTTATAAGGGCTTCGCACAAAAGGGACAGCACCGCTGCCAGGGCTCCGGAGAGGAGGTCCATGTTTCTGGTCTTCACTGTCTCCTTCAAAAACTGTTTCTTAACTTACTGTCTCTGTTACAAAACGAGTCAGCTGTTCTCCTCCCCAGTCGTTCCCAAAGGCTCGCTGCCTGGGTCTTTCTTGAAAGCAGCTCAGCAAGGAAATGTGCCAACGTCAGGACCGGGTCTCCTGCAGGGATGAGCCTATTTGCCCTGGTGGTTAGGCCCTGAATGTGCACCATGTGTCAGATCATTTGGTGTTTTGTTTAACTACAAAAGGCCTTTCTAAGGCCGCTGGTCTGGTCTGGTCTTTTCTGTACCCCTCTCTTCCCTTCCTTTCTTCCCTTTTTTCCTTCCTTCTTTCCTTGAATCAAAGCACTGAAGTTTCTCTAGCCTTCCAGGGAAATAGGGCCAGTCAGAACTTCCCTCCCTGTGGGCACGGCTGAGCCAGAGCACAGGAAGGGTGGGAGCAGGGCCCCGGCCTTCCGCGCCCAGGCTGACAGGAGCAGCCCTTTCTCTCCTTACCCGGGCATGGGATGAGCTTGTGATCATGCGCTTTCTTGACCTCAGCTAGGAACCCATGACTCCCCCTCTCACTGTGCCTCTCCTCGGTCTGCTTTCAAATGCAAGAGTGTCTTGGAAGGGTCAGAAGCCCGTCACTTGGTACTTGCAGGGTCAGCGTCTAGACCAGGAAGAGGCTCCAGAGCCAGAGGAGTTGACACCAGAATGTTTTCCCTGCGTTATGTGGGGAAATACGGGGGAAAGTTTAAAAATGCAGTGCTACATAATGCATTTTTTTCTGCCTTTGCACTGAGGATAGTTCTGATGGAGGGGGCAGGGGAGAAAAGTTAATGTTTATGTTTTTTGTTTTTTTTTTTTTTTCCAAGCAAGTAACACACAAGAGATCTGGATCTTGGCTCCCTGGGCGATCCTTGGGAATGTACTAAATTAAACCTCCTGTTCCCAGAGCATGAGGGCAGGAACAAGTCAGGGAGGAGCCAGCAGGGACTCCGGGAGGAGAAGACTACAATAGTTCTACAAGGGAAGCTGAACTTCACTGGGATGTGAGGCAGAGGGGCACTCGCTCCGTGCTTGGGGGTGGACGTGGACAGAGGAGGCAACCCTGGGGATGTGGGGGTGCCGCGTGGAGAAGAAAACAGACTATGCATGATCAGCAAGATGCAGTTAATGTCAGGCTAGGCCAGGCCAGGCCGGGACAGTGACCCACAGACACCCACATTCCTGACAGGTACACATTGTCCTATTACACTTTCACTTCTTTATTTCCCTCCCTTCTCACACTGGCCTGCCTTCTCTCTGATAAGGAGGGAAAACAAGGAGTCCTGTCTCTGAGAAGCATCGGTGGGGTCTGGGGCCCTCTCTATAATCTGGGGCTTAGCAACCAGAAATGAAGCCACGCGATCAACCCTTATGGCTGTCTCTTTCACTTGCACCCTGAGTTCCTCTCCTTCCTTCTCGCCCTCCTTCACATGTTTCCACCCATTCCTCTGAGCTGGGAAGCTGGTCAGGACTGACAAGAGCAGGGGCCAAGAGAGTCACCCAAGACTCCATTTCCATCACCTTTTGCTCAGGCTTAGGAGACTGCAAAAGTCTTAGGGATCCTGGGGAAGAGTTTCCCCACGGTGTCACTTGTCACCCTGGATTTTGACTCCTGCCGTCTGTGCATCTAGGCAAGCCTGGGAGACCCATCACACCACAAGTACCAGCAAATACAAAAGTAGAAAGGAGAAAACACGTAACTTCAAGAGTGTGGTCAATGTATAGGTCACTCTGTGGTCAGAGGGTAAAACTGAGTTAAGTCCCACTTAGGAGGCTTTGGAATATCTGTCTTCTCATTCTTAGTTCCAAAGGGTGTGAGTTATCAAGACTTCCTTTCTTTCTTTTCTTTGTTTTGTCTTTTTGAGACAGATTTTCACTATGCGGTTCAGGCTGGCCTTGAACTCACTTTTAGCCCAGGCTGACCTTGCACTTGCAGTGATCCTCCTGCCTCAGCCTCCCGAGTGCTAGAATTACAGGTGTGTGCCACCATACTCGGCCCAAAATTTTCTTAGGATCACTCAACTATTGTTATTAAGAACTAATAAATTATTAGAGAACACTGACTAATGCCTTAAAGAAACCCTCAATTTCTGAGACATACGTAGTACAGAATCCGGGCCCAACTTGGATTCTATTGACGGTGTAGATGCTGTAGGTAATCCAAAAGCACCGCTACTTAAAAGAGGCCACAGAGACAGCCGCTAGTGTGTGCGTGTGCCTGATGACCCCACTCCAGCACCCCAAGTGTGTCACCCTGCCCGTGTCAGAGGAATGCAGTGTGCAACAGTTCAGTCACAAACAGCTGTTGATTACACACAGCCCTGGTAACAAGAGCGGCTCCAGTCTCGAGTAGACTATTTTGGTCATATGCATTATGGTTTCCCCTTCCCCTTTACAGTGTTGTTACACAGCAGTGCTCTCACCAGTTGCGTGGGTTGTTTTTCCTGCCTTAGACAGGCATGGGGTCTTATGTAACTATAAATCACATAGAGTGTGTATGTACTGTTATCTTTATTCTGTGCCCATCAAGGAGCTCTTAGCCAGATGTGGGAAGGAAAATGCCTGTCCTGGGCCTATCTTAGTCCATGCTGTATGATACCAATCCTGGGTTCCCATCCCACCCCACCTCCATACTGCCATGCCAGTCACTGGAATAATTCAGTCTTCAGTTGCCTGTACATCTTCCTTTAAGGAGATTTTCATCCATTTTGTTTCTCTAGTTTCAGGTACTTGTATTCTCCATAGCTATTGTAAAGTTTTGGCAGTGCTAGATGTATACATCCTACATTTCCACTTTGTAAGTGACTGACTTCCATCTCCTCTGATAGTAGGGAGAATACTAATAGGTCTCCCTGACTTTGGCAGCCAGGTGATTGACTGAGGCCACCTACAAGGTGAGAGGACTTGTTTGCTATTCACTATGCTGGATACTTAAGCTTAGGGTTTAATACTTAATGAGGTACTGAGGGCACTGCCCTGTCCCCTATCCAACGCCCCACTCACCACTACTTTATCTCTTAGCAAAAGCCTTGTTGCCTCAGCCCTCCAAGAGCTGTAGCCATAAAACTCATCACCAGTGAACAGTGGACAGGGGTGCCTCCGTCACCCACTCACACCTGGCCCAGAGCTGCCTTGTGGAAGAGGCTGAGCACGAGCCCTGGGGACTACAGTCTCTTTCAGACACAGAATCCCCATCCGCAAGTGACTTTTGTCTCTAGCTGCTAAAACTTTTAGTATGTATAGATACCCTAGAAACTCTATACTTGCCATAGAATTTACTAGATACACATGCGACCCATCTGTGAGTGCTCACTTGGACTTTGTGGCTTGATCCTCCATCTCATTTGATTGTAGAAAGTCAGATTTACTGAGATACCATTCCACAGGTTTTTGGAAATAATCAGTGAAACTTGAAAGATCTGCACATCTGCTCTGGTTATCCTGTTCCCCTAACCCTGTGGTGGTGAACCTGTGGCATGCAAGCTGCAGAGGGCTCCCTGTGCCACTGAAAGCTCTACAAGGTTTGCCACCACTGCCCTAAACTGTCCCTCCATCCTAGATTGCTGCGTTATTTTCCCATGGACTGCTGCTACCAATCTTCCCCTACTCTTCAAGATCAATTCACCTCAAGCTGTTGCTCCCTGGTCTTGCCTTGTTCTGGTTTGAGGCACATGCCACTCCCACAGCTCCCCACAGGGAGAATGGAGAGACGTTGGCAATCTAAGATCAGGAATAATGAAAGTACAGTTCAACATACAGAGGAATGTGCAGCTTCAAACATGCGGCCATTCTCACTCAGTCCAAGCCTATCTTCAGGGCTGTCCTCACAGGCTGCTTCACAGCCATCTCCCTGCCTGTCCTCACCTAAAAGGCCTGTTGCCTTCCTTGCAGTGAGAGGACCTTCATCTGGGTCTCCCTTACCCAAGGACCCAAGTTCTAGCACACATAAGGTCCCAGAGAGAAAAGGCAACTAGAGCCTTACTCCAACCTAAGCCTGCCTGGCCTAGTCCTCCTGTCATGTTTCTCCTTCCCAAATAGTTGATATGAAAAATTCCATTCTTGTAGAGAAACTCCACCCATGCCCTAAGAACATAATAGTCCGATGTCAGTGTATTCTGGATTGTTCAGACTCATACATGAGTCAGCAAGCAGTACAATGCGACTAGTCCTAGTGTCTTTTTATAGTCCTCTCCAACATGAAATTAAAAAAAAAAACCTGCCACAACTAAGACAGTAGCAGTGAGGATGAAGAGGAAGGGCACATGTGAGGAAGGGGATATGGATGAAGAGGAGGCAGGGGCCACAGGACTGATGGATACTAGGAGAGGAAGTGGGGAAGGGTGCCGCTGAGGATCCTGGGGGAATTCTGGTGCCTTTAACTAAGGGACAAGATATAGGAGCAGAAGTAGGTTAATGACAATGCAGGTTCCCATTTTGGTTTGACACGTTCAGTTTGTGATTGTGTGATATGCAGTGGAGAGATACAATAAATAGATATAATCATCGATGAGCAATGGAGATTCCAGGATAACTTTAAAGTTTTTACTAGTACATGTTTGCAGTGCATAATCATTACATGCATGGTGGGGAATTGGTACATGTATAACACATAACACATCTCAATTCTTTCTTATTCCCCCTGCCCTCTACCCTGGGATTCTGTGACTTAGTCAGGATATGAGAAGGAATAACATCAGTTGAGCCCACTTTTCTGGAATCTTCCTGCCTTTGCTTTCCCATTTCTCTCTGGGAGATACCCAGATTCTGCAGTCTCACCAGAGTGACCTCCTCTTCTTTCCTGACACCTTGCCATGCCCACTGATGCCCACACTCTTCAACCCCACTTCAGAGTGGGCATCTGTGCAGTCAGAACTGATGGTCTCCCTGCTCTACAGAGCAGCGCTTCCTGCTGTTGGGCTACTGGTGGCTTCACTGGAGGATTTCAGACTGAAGTGTTGAAATCATGGGGTAAATTCTGGAGTTTGTTTTAATGCATACCAAATTGGCCCTTTGAATGAACAAAGCCCATAAAACTGTATTTCCACTGCAGAGAATGTACCTTGTAATGCACATTTTTTAGTGTGACGCCCCATATTTGGTCAGTCTCACCAAGTTCATTATCCTGCTAACTAGCCTATCTTTGCTTCTTCCCCAGATCCCTCAACTCATTGTTCTAGAGTCCAGAGCTTTCTGTTAACTCTTCCATACACAGAGCAGTCCTGGGGCTTGAGTATTCTGGCCAGGATCCCTCCTGCCTCAGCTACTCTACTGAATACCAGTCACTGGGCAAATGCTTGGTTTTGTTTTCTCTGATCCTCTTGTTCAGTGGCTACCTCAGCGATCCATTGTGTAGGACAGACAAGCTGCTGTCTCGGCAGTGAACACGTTGGACCTCCCAGCACTGTGCTTAATTGTATTCCCTATTCTCTGCTACCAGATGCAGTAAATTACATTTCCTCCCAGCTCCCCGACCTGCCAACCCTCAGTTCACGAACAGCAGAACCATCACCTGGGCAGGAGGGGACCAGCAAAGCAGCTGGTAAGTCCTGGGGAGCACTTTGGTTTTCATACCAGGACTGTCCAAGGGGGTTGACTTTTCCTGAGTTTGATTAACAAGTTGAGTGCCTTGATGTCCCTACATAGGGGTCCTTTCTTTCACCCTGCCTGAGACATGGCATAGGCCAGTGGTCACCCAAGGTGGGAACTAGTCCTTGGTGGGTAATTGAAGGCCAAATGGAAAGAGAGAATTTTGAGGGAAATCACAGTGCCGTTTACTTCCAGCTTCAGGGGAGTCTTTCTCTCATAATCGTGGTCTTTGTATCTGCCTTTGCTTTTACAGTAATGTCCAAGGATTTTTTTTGTTTTCTTCTTTAGAATTGAACAAACTGAAAGCACTATAATAGAAGGAGAGTAGAAAGTATTTTCAAAGTATAAGAGTCCATTGCAAAAATCCTTAGGGAATTAAGTTTTTTGTCTATTTTGGGTACATATTCCTAAATTGCCACTTCTAAAGTTTCTTTTGCTGTGGAAGATGGGGGTAGCAACTTAAGAATCTATGTTTCTTGCTAATGTTTCTGACAATGGTGGACTTTACAAAGTAATATGTTTATGAGCAGAGTGTAAGGAGAGTCATGCTTCATTCTGTTTAATGTGGATGTGCCTCAGAAATCAGAGCCAAGAGGATGTGGATGATAAATCTCTACATTAACCCATTTGCTTTATACACAAAGCACTGAGGGTCGAGGGGTCAATGAAAAATAGAATTGCGTAGTGACAATGTAGGTGAATTCTGATTTTTTCCTTATCTGTTGTATTTTATGTTTGAAATAATTCATACAATTACATTTTAATACAATGAAGCAGCTACAGACTTTTAAGCTAGAAGAAATCCGTCATGTAGGACAACCTGAACATTTTATGAAACAAATAATCCACCTTATTTTAATATAAAGAGTTAAAATGATGAAGCAAGTAAGAATCGATACAGCTGTCATGCCTACAGACTAAATTTAAATACCTATGGGGTATTTTTCAACACACCTTAGCACGCTTCTTTTACATGCATAGAGTCCTAGAGCTGGCTGGGACTGTACGTGGTGTCTGGCCAAAGCTTGCCTGGGTCTGCATGTCTCTGGACACTGAAAGCCAGAACGTGCAGCCTGCATTTGAGCCACAGAAGAATCACTGGAATCACTTATACCACAGACTCTTTTAAATGTTCTGTGGCACACTTCTGAGGTCAATTTGGGTAACAGTTGTTAAAAAGTCGTGCACCTGCCTGCTTGTCATTAGAGACTTGGGTGCTGATGGTTCCCAATAGTTGGGTAAGCATCTCTAACCCATCGCTACAAGTTCCTGTACCTCAGTGGACATGGGTCATGATCTGGCTAATGGATCAGCATGTGGAGGACTGGGGCACTGTATGCAAATGAACTTTAAGAGCTAGAAAAAAGACTTGGTGGTCAAGGAGTCTGAAGTTCAAGAGCAGTGTTTTAATTAACATGATTATAGTGCTGTGTAAGTAGAAATACACATACTACCACAACCTGGCATCCTTTCTATGTGAAGAGACTATTAAAACACAATGACCCAAACAGTAAATGCATTTTTAAAGATATAATGTAGTCAGTCTTTTTAAAAAATAAGTTTACATCTGCTTTTGTTTCCTAGTTAAGAAGTGATTTGCATAAAGGCATCTAATATGGAAATACCTATAAGTAAACCTGGGGAAGGAGTCAGATTTCATGTGGTTAACTGCTTTGTCCAGGCAGTTTTTGAGGTATTCAGATTCATTATCAATTACAGCTAACAGTCTGCTTGGGGGTATTCATATTTGTTATCAATTATGGTTACCAGTGACTACACAACTCATGTGTGTTTACCAGCCATAGGTACCTGTATTTATTTTTATTTTTTTGGTACTGGGAATCAAACTCATGACCTCATGCTTGCCAGGCAGGCATTGTGCCACTGAGCTATATCCCCAGCCCCTCAGCCATAGGTACCTGTGACTCGAATTCTCCTACGTACAATCTATCTTGCTTGAGGAGCATCCTTTTGTAAATTTGCACAACCTCGGCCATTTCCTATAAAGATCACTTGTCATTATTGAGTACCCGAATAGAGTTGTTCATTCTGCATCAGAGGAATTTCCATAGAATCATTGCTTTTCCAAACAAGGAGGCACCTGTTCCAACCACTGAATCCCTGCTGTTACAGTCCTGCCAAGAGGTCTTTCAACCACATCCACGAGGGGGGCTTTATCTCCTTCCAGGTTGCCTGTTCTGTCTCCCATTGGTTCTCACCATTGGAAAATCCTTCTGCAGATGGAGCTATCCTCTGTCTGTCTTCATCGTCCATTTGTTGGTCCTTATCCTGCTACTTAGAGCTTACTTGGAACAAATCTAAGTTTCAAGTATTTGAAAATGACTGCCAGTTCCTATCTGTCCCAAATCCTACTCTAAGTCTCCTGTGTGCCACTGCCCGCCCTCTTCAGCTGGTCCCAGTGTGATGAGATTGTTTTGAGTCACCTATACCACCCCTGTCCCTGTCCTCTGAACACCCCTCACTGTCTCTGATCTTCCAGAAGGACAATGCTCAGAGCAGTCCGTGCACTCTAAGATAGGCTGACCACCTCACAAAATAAAACATGACAGTATAGGCCCTGTGCCTAACTATGCTAGCGTCACGACCTTTTGGCTTCATTTTCTGCAGAAGCCCCAGCGCCATTCTTATACTGCCACGGCTCAGCTACTTTGCCTTTCCCAGGGCAGGCATCATGTCTGATCCTTGCAGTTGAAATGTGCCACCTGTTTCCCCCCATTGTTCATATGTTCACGTGTAAGCTCTTTTTCCTCTTAACCTCAATCCACAGTAATAAGAATGAGTCTTGGGCCTCTCTGACCTTTGTTAATTTGATAGGACTGTTGCATTTCTTCTTGTAGAGTGTTGGGGTTTTGTGGAGCCATGGTAGGAAGGTGGAAGGGAGTGATGTCATGGGATTTAACACTCAGGGCTGTCTCTCATGTTCTCTCTCATGTCAAACATAGCAGCTTCTCCAACTTTGTGTCTACATAGTGTATTTCCATATCCACTTTCATTTGAATCAAAGGGTTTAACAGTTTTGGAAACTGAAAACTCTCTTCATGGCCTATAGTTATGACACTTCGTGACCCTGCTTTTCTTTTCAGTTGAATTACACCTCAAATCTTTTTTCATTGTTTTTCATCATTTCACTCGTGTAAATAGTGCACATGGGAGCCACCCTCAGAGCCCTGTGGCACATCAGTAGAGATCTCTTGGCCTTTGGTAACCTTAAATCAACACTTATGGGGCATGATCACTCAAACAGTAACAAGTGCTGACCATGATCCTGACACCCAAGGCACATATTTCTGTCTTCTTCACAGCAGTGGAATTCTTTGTAATAATACCTGGCATCTACCTAACCTCTCTAGAGACCTGGAACAGAAAAGAAAATAACACAGTTCCTGCCTGATGGTCCCAGGCTGGTGCTTGGGGATGTCTGCTCTTCAAGAATTAACTCTAGAGTTTAGCTGTCCATGATGTCAAGCATCTTCTAAGTAGTTTAGAATTCCCTTGTTTTCATTTTGTAAAATTGGAATTTTAAGTGCCAGCCTCCAGCACCTTTCCTGGTGTCCGAGACTCCTGAGACAAAGAAAACTGGGACCCTGAGCGCAAAGCACGGACAGGCTTGGGAGCCCGTTATGCCTGTTAAGTTTCCTGTCTCCCCTACTCCTCAGGACCTCACTGCCCTATCAGTAATATTCTCTCAGGCACTTTGCGTACTGCAACTGTTTTTCTGGACCAAAAATATAGAAGCAAACTTAGGTATGAGAAATTAGCTTTCCCTTTTTTTTATCCAGTAACATCATACACTTGCTAAGTTTTTTTAAAACAACAAAAATGCATTGTGTCATAGTCCTGCGGGCTAAAGGATGGGTTCCTTGGGATGGCTGTGAATGGGAATTCATTCCATACTTCTTTTGTGGATTTTTAAGGATTATGTATTTATCTGGTGTCCAGAGCTTTTAACTGACACATGATAATTGTATATATTTATAGGGTACAGTGTGTTAATTCAGTGCATGTATGCAAGGTGGATGATCAAACCAACACTTATAGCTTCTTAAACATTTAAATTTCTTTGTCTTGGGAACCTTTTAATTCCTGTAGCTTGCATATGTATGTGTGTGTGTGCGTGTGCGTGTGCGGTTTGAACCCAAGGCCTCACACTTTTCTAGTTCTTCATGGAATATATAATAAATTGTTGTAAACTATACTGACCCTACTGTACTGTAGAATATTAAAGTGTCTTGGGAAAACAACTGATTCAAATAAACTTTTGGTCATTGCTTGTCAAAGTTAAACATTGATTTCTGGGATGAGAGGGAGAATCAACTCTGGGCTAAATTCCCTATTTTCATTGTTGTTGACATCTCAGTAGCCATTTTTACATTTCCAATCTCAATGGAAGGAGTGAACTTAGATGTATATGCATAATGATGTGCTCAAGCAGTTAAGACTTGACATATATGTGCTCACTCAATAGGTCAAGCCTGCATCTTACTTGTCTGCCTCCTGTCAGGCTCCAGTGCCAGCCCCTGGGTATTCCTCATGCAGTGACCCTACTCCCTGACTGGTTGACAGTCATGATCTGCCTGGCTACTGCTGCCCTACTGTGTTTTACATATTGCTCATTCATGAGTCATACAGCCTAATCACAGTGCTATATAATACCAAAGCTGGATACTTTTCACTGTGCAAATAAGAAAAATAAATCTGAAGATGGAGCGTGCTCTGGATAGGAATTCAGATCAGCTGCCTTCTGCCCTCCTCCTGACATCTCCCATCAAACTGACTAATGACAGTGGGGCATGTGGTACTTGTAGTTTCCTGTGGACCTCAGCCTTGCTTCTCCTTTCATAATCACAGCAAGTTAAAGGAAATGAGCTTAGATATGTCTGAGTCAGTGATGGAATTTTCCACCCTCATAGGATACAGTCTTATTTTCTGCGTTCTTGGGCTGATTCTAAAATGGAGTCATGTTAGTTGTTCCCCCTCTTAGCTGTGTCAGATGTGCTCATTTCCTCTTCTTTCAGCTTCTCACAGCCCTTGCAGTTGCTTTCAGTTTGCCAAAGGCGGAGGTAGCAGAAGAAGAGAGCGCACAGATCCAAGGCAATGAGTTGGAACTCAGCTAGGTGTTATCTGTTCCTCAGATCCATCTCTTTGGCCACAAGGACTTCTCTTCTTGAAACTTTTACCTTGGCCTTTAGTGAGGATCTTCCCAGAGGTTTCACATCTACTCCACAAATGAGTGTTCTCAGGTTCTGCGACTACCAACCCCACTAAACTCCCTACTCTTACAAGGAGCTCCCCTGCTTGTGAAAGAACCAGGGAGGAGCTGGACAGGGGAACCCAAACACAGAGGCTCCAAACCAATCTCAAGGCACCCATTCATTTGTGTCCCTTTGAAGAAACTAATCATATTGGTTCTCATTCACTAATACAGTGAACACGTTCCTCAGCTGTCTCACTGGCTTACTGGAAGGAGTAGTGAAAGTGTTGTATGTGCTTCACTCTTCTGATATCAGTATGTAATGTCTAGACATCAATAACTAAATACGTCACTTAATAAAAATGTTTTTCCAGACTCCAGTGAGCCTATCCGTGGGTGACACTTTCATTGAGCTGTCTTGTATCCTCTGTCCCCTTCTCCAGGTCCTTCCTCCAGGAAATTTTGGAGTGCTTTTCCTCTAACAGTTTTCCTTGTGTCCATGGGGTTCTTTCAAAATCTGTCTCAGAGGCTCCCCGGAATGCCCCCTCCCCTCAACAGTGCTCCTGCTCATTTTTATCTAAGATGAACGGAGGCACCAGACCCTTTTGCCCCTCCTCACTGCATGGATTGCAGCCCCTGACAGTGTGGGGAAGTGGAAGGAACTTGTGGCTGGACTGAAGCGTGTCCTGGGTGATTAGGAACACAGGCATACTAGGAGGCAGAGGCTTTAGGTATAAACTGCTTGGGAGCTGCACAAAAATTGTGCCTATCAGAAACAAAATACAGTTTAGGCTGGAGGTGTAGCTCAGTGACACGGTGTGCACTTAATATGTACGAGGCCCCAAGATCTGTCCCTAACACCGAAAATGAAAGGTAACAAAACAACAAAAATGGGGTTTACGTGTTAACATTTTCATGCCAATAATTTGTGTCTTGTCACATAGAGATCTAAAACTAGAAATATTTTGTTCCTTTTATGTAATGATTGCAGGTTAATGTGTCATTTTGATCACACATTTTATTATTCAGAGGGTAATTCCTATAAACTGATATTCATTATTACTTCTATTATAAATATATCCCGTGAGTGTGCTAATAGTGATATGATATTTTAACACAAAATTGTGCTTTTTATCATAACTGTAATTATTTTAAGGATAGGCTTTTGGAGTCCATGCAGAATTTTAAATACCACTCCTATCCTCCGATGATACTTGGTGTTGAAAAATCAGGAAATAACTGAGATAAATATTTCTTTTGATATTACAGTCTTTGTGTGTGAGTCTGTGACAAATATTGGTTGGCCAATTTGTGTCACTTGAGGAAACTCAATATTTTTATGCAGAACAAATGAAACCTTCAAAATGGATATGGTGAAAACCAAACTGTGGATTTTGCTTCATAATCTTTTTAGTTAAGTGTTAACCATGAACAGATTGTATCTTATGATGCCAGCAGATGGAACGGTATCATTGCTGTTTTTTTAAATGAGTTCGTATATTAATTACTGTGCATACCTTTTCATTGGTGTCATATTACACACTGCACTTGTGACTACATTTAGACAATCAAGTCAAACTCCTCAATTAGTAACATTTGTTTCATGGGTGTGTATATCAGGTATCTTCTGTGTGAAGGAGTCTAAGGTAAGTGCTGGCAGGAAGAGGGAATTATGGGGGCAGAGGCAAAAATGTAAACTGCAAGGATCCTGAAAATCTGTGAAGCAGTGATTATACTCCAAATAATTATAGTACTAGGGTGGAAATTAAGTGCTCTCAAAGAAGTTTAGAGGTGTTCAGAAATTCTTAAAAGGAAAAAGATGACTTAAAATGGGAAGATCAAAGAAAGCTTATGGGAAAGGGGCAGTTAGTTTTGGCACTGGTGAACGAGTTATGTTTGGATGTGCAGAAAGTCAAAAGATGGGCATTTCAGAAGAGGATCGCATTTAGATATGGGATAGTGTTGTTCAGTTGTGGTGAAGGGAAGAGGAATGACAGAACAGGTGTCTGGAAAGATAGTTTGGATCTCCTTTACCCAGGTTAGCAACCTGGTAGATATTCAGAAAGAGGTAGGGAACTCTGACAGTGATAAAGCAGATGTACAGTGCAAGAACTTGGCCAGGGGAGAAAACTGAAAACGAGCAGGCATGGGAAGATGCTGAGCAGGGTCCTAGGAATAGTGAGAAGGCTGTTGTGGCCAGAGAGTGTGACGAACAAGGGGCCTGGGAGACAAAGCTCGAAAGGAAGGTTGCAGACAAATTCTGAAGGGAAATATATGCCCAGCTAAGGAGTTTGGTGCTTGCGCTATGCAGACAAGAAGCAGCGGGTAACCTGAGTCCGGTAACTGTGGGCAGGCTGGAACCCAGGCTAGCAGGACTCAGAACACCTTCCACAGATGACCAGCTTGGAAACATTTCCAGCTTTGTGGACCACGTACGATCTCTGTTACATAGTCTTCATATTTTTTCCTTTTTCTTTTCCCTTCTTGGCCTTCTGCTTTTCCTTT
This sequence comes from Chinchilla lanigera, assembly GCF_000276665.1. Classification (NCBI taxonomy): domain Eukaryota; kingdom Metazoa; phylum Chordata; class Mammalia; order Rodentia; family Chinchillidae; genus Chinchilla; species Chinchilla lanigera. The sequence goes on along the minus strand of NW_004955419.1, from coordinate 17,149,916 downwards.
CTCTTCTTCCTTTTTTTAAAACAATCTTTTAAAGATGTGAAGTTCCCATTCTCCCTCCTTTGGCCATGCACAATGAGGCCTCCTCCTGCTTTTGGCTTTCTGGCTATATTTGCAGTCCCCAAGACTACAGTAGAACGAAAGAAGGGTCAAGTGAAACTTGAAATAAGAGTTTTGTGTTGAGCAGAAGCCAGGGCCAGTGCGGGGGTGGTAGAGATGGTGATGAAGATATAGGTAAGACTGTCTGAAGCAGAATTAGTTCCTCTCAGTGCTTGTTTGGGTGTGCGAAGTTGGGCAGAAGAAGCAAAATCAGGTGTGATCCTGAAGCTTTGGGCTTGGGATCCCAGGTAACAGTGTGGGTGTTGTCCAACACCAAGGCTCTGGAAGGATTTTGAGAGAAGTGCAATCACTTTTGATATTGGCAAATCTGATGTGTCAGGTGGCTCTGTGGGTCGCAGTTTATTCCAATCCCAAATGCATACACCGCAAAGAGCCTGTGAGAGAACAGACTTGTCCATGTAAACTGTCCCAAGAATCTATAGGACAGGAAAGAGCCGGTCCTTAGGAACACTAGACCAGCAGCAGAACTGGGGATGAAGTGGAGAGAATGAGACTGGAGGACTCAGTCTCGCTAGGAGGAAGCTGTTCTTGCAAGCTAGAGAAGAAAGGAGGTTCTCATATTGGGTAGTGACAGTAGAACAGAAAGACACCAGGGGAGGAAGGTATTATGGGACAGAATCACGAGTCTTGGCCTTATGCAGATAAAAGAAAGAAGCTGTAACAGCATCCTTAGGTTCCAGTGTCATAGGAAGCTGCTGCTCTGTCTTTTTTTTTTCTTTTTAAAATACCAGAAACTGAACCCAGGACCTTCACACTGAGCTGCATCCAAGCCCCGCTTACCCTTTTAAGACAGGCTGAGTTGTCCAGGTATATTATAACTTGCAATCCTCCTGCCTCAGCTCCCAAATGCTGGGTTTACAATTGTACACCACCACGTCTGGCTTTCAGTCTTGTTCTTTTCCTAATTCTTATTTTAGAAACCTAAGTGAGGGGAATTCCCCCAGGGCATGTAATATAAAGGCTTTCATACTTTTTCACTTTTTCCAAATATCTAGTTGCATAGTACCGTAGGGGACATTCATGCCTCATCTGCAAAATCCTTGACATAGTCTCCATTAATAGTACAAGGAAACGTAGAAAAATAGGCACATTTGATGAAAGAATTGGGAAAAAAGTTTCAGATTTTGAAACCGAGACACAAGTACACACTTTTAAATTATCTCTAAGCCTAGGAAGCCCTCAATCAAGGTAAATTTGCATGTTGCCAACTTTCCTGTAATTCTTTCCATCTACATCCGGAGTCTGGTCTGGCTTATTTCATCCGGTTTTCCTTAAAAGTACGAGTGCCATTGGGATATTAGTGACTGTGTCATCTGCCTTCTCAGTGCATTATGCTGCTGTAAAATACATATATAACACTCTTTGTCCACAACGTGCACCTCACTCTAACACTCAGAATACTTGTTGGTTAGAATAGAAAGGGCACAAAGCCTTTTTTGTCTGTTTGGCAATTAACCAATCACTGGCTTTTTTTGTTGTAACATGCACTTCCTTTCTCTTGTTTTCATTCAAGCTGTGTACGCCATGGAAATTAATGTGGAGAAAGACAAACAAACAGGAGAGACCAAGATTCTCTCTGCATCTACCCTTGGCCCAGAGGGGGTCCATCAGAGAGGAGTCAAAGTCTATGATGATGGTACCAAAGTAGTGTATGAGGTGCACTCAGGAGGCACCATAGTAGAAAACGGAGTGCACAAGTTAAGTGCAAAGGATGTTGAAGAGCTTATTCAGAAGGCTGGACAATCAAGCTTACGAGGAGGGCACACGTCAGAAAGAACTGTGGTTGCAGATGGGAGCCTTGGCCACCCTAAGGAGCACATGCTCTGCAAAGAAGCCAAGTTAGAAATGGTCCATAAGTCTAGGAAAGATCATGCTTCTGGGAACCCAGGGCAACAGACCCAAGCCCCCAGCACAGAAGAGCCAGAGGCAAACTTGGATCAACCAGTCACCATGATTTTTATGGGCTACCAAAATATCGAGGATGAAGAGGAGACTAAAAAGGTGCTAGGCTATGATGAAACCATCAAGGCCGAATTGGTCCTCATTGATGAAGACGACGAGAAGTCGTTAAGAGAGAAGACAGTGACGGATGTGTCCACCATTGATGGGAATGCGGCTGAGCTTGTGTCTGGGAGGCCAGTCTCGGACACCACAGAACCCTCATCCCCAGAAGGGAAGGAAGAGAGCCTGGCCACCGAGCCAGCCCCAGGTACCCAAAAGAAAAAGCGCTGTCAATGCTGTGTTGTCATGTGACCACTTCTTTCCTCCCTTTCCTTCTGGGCAGCCTCTCTGTTCTCCAGCACTTCTATAGACCTCACTCTACCACTAACTGCAATACTGTGAACTGGGAGCAAACACCTGCCTTGCCTTGCAGTTGGATTGCTTTGATCTCTCTTATTTTTTTTTTTTTCCTTTTCCTGACCTGAGAAACGCCGTGCATGTGTGTGCTTCGTTTTCTTTCCAAGAACTTGCTTTTCCTGTAAACTTTTCTTGTGTCTTCGAGAGTGAATCAGTACCTTACTGCTCGATTGGAATGGACTCTTCGTATCAACCAGTTCTTTAGTAGCCTTAATTTACTTGACTGGAATTGAACCATTGGCACCGGGGGTTTCATTTTGTAGTGTGCTCTGGTAATGCAGACACACACACACACACACACACACACACACACACACTGCCATGTCCCTGACTTCTCACTTGCCTCCCTTGCTGTGGATCTGTGTTTTTATATCTTGCGTGGCAAAATGCTGTGGGCTCTAGCGAACCGGTTGCCAGTGTAGCCAAAAGTGGACCTTACTTAATCTGTCCATTCTAGGCTGATGCTTTTTGCTGCCTTACAGAAGCTTCCAGATTACAGTATTGTGCATCTATGGCTTTCCTTCCAAAATGAAGTTGTTGTGAAAGAAGGGAACTCAATGCTCTGTCACAGCTGAAGTGTAGGGACCCAGTGCATCACCTGCTCATCGGCAGTTATCTCTTTCTATGGCTTAATTGATGAACTCTTTATACAAGAAGCACCATTTTAGATTTTCTAAGGACACAAGACAACTATTGTTGTAAGCACCAGTAGAGATCTCCAAGCTTAGAGAGCCCATCCTTGAGCCCTGCTTCTATTCTCTCAAAAAAAATGTAAATTTTTATATTGCTTTCTTTTTCACGGATATTTTCTGATCATGTTAATCTATTTTCGATGAGGTGATCATTTTGAGAAGTATCTCTGCAGTGACCATATTTCTAAAACAGTCTCTCTGACCTACAGTGGTTGCTAGGGTGCTCCCACTGTGTCCAGGATGGTGCTGTATGTATTAACTGTCCATCTCATGTGCCCCGTGGATTACAGTCTTATGTTTGTACTCCTTTATTTCTGTCCCCATGAGAAAGCGTGTTTTAGTTCTCTGCCCTTCAGAAAGACTTGAAAATGTAAATGTTGAAAGATGAACAATTTGTCTTCTCAATGTCAAGTACTTAAGGTAGATTGAGTGGAATATGAGCAAGCTTCTAAGAGGTTTTTTTTCTTAAACAGCGGGAGATTGTGGAACATCAAGAAATATTTTTTATCAGGAACACAATGAACAATCCTTGAAATAAATTCTTAGCACTGCCCCAAAGTGAGTAACTACATGTACAGTATAACCAAAGTAAAGAAATGTAGAAAAGGAATAGTATAAGAATGAAATAAAAGTATAATATGTTAACTGATTTTAATAAGAGATGGCTTCATATTATTGGCCCAATGCCTGAGAGCATTGTTGCAGATCATTCACAAAATTATCTATGTGTCCTTAGAATATAGTTTCAAAATCATAATATTACACACTACCGCATTTTAACTTATGCAGAAAGTCACTTGTAAACTAATTAGGATTTATTGATGATTGCATTACAGAACCAACTAAACTTGTCCTATGCAGTTTGTTCAGTGATAAATCTATTATTATTTTTAATTTCTTGGCTTGAAATTATATTTATTCCAGCTAGAGAGGAAAAATGGCATTTTTATTGCTCAAAGTTATTTTTTTCTGAAACAATTGCATTTTTAAGGAGCACAAAAGGGATCGTTTTGTCTCTGATAGGTAATCAAAAGAAAACAAAACAAAAGGTTAGAGCAGGGAAAAATAAAGACACGAAGTTCTGCTTCCCAGAAGGACTTCCTCCAAGCTTCAACTTGGATAACGGAGGGAATTATCTCTAATTCTCAGGTTCTCCAAAGTAGCAGCGATGGGATACACTGCTCTATTATCTAAAAACATGGTTTCAATGCCTGCAAATCTCACAATTCTCGGCTTCATTTTCTTCAAAATGATCATTGGAGAATCATTTAAATGGGACATAAAATGACATGGAGACAAACTTATTTACATAGAAGGAGGAACTAACTTCAGTGTTTTGGACAATCTGTTTCTATTTTAAGAATTTATTTAGGAAAGAAACAATCTAAACTTTACCATAGTTTATCTTTTTTACTCACTGAGGGATTTAAACTATTCAGTATGAGTTTTTAAAAGCACAGTTAGTGAGTGGCATGGCACAGCTTGGAATCCTTGGGCTTGCCGTTTTGATAAACAGAATCATCTTTTGGGGAGGGCTGTTCCCTGGAATGATCTACCCTCCATAAGAAAGCAAATTACCCAGGAAGAAAGTGATCTGCACCTCTCACTACCCCTAAGACCTGACGGACCAATGATAATTCTCCCTCACTCATCACTTACTATTCTAGGGAATAGTGACTAGCAAATAATATGAAATAGGACTCACCTTATACTTTTGTTATTAAAGCTTATCACCTAATGGTTTTGAAGTAAATTATTTGACTGTGGCATCTATATTTGCATATTTTTCTGTTCTTTTCTGTCTTAATGGAGGATACAGGCTCAGTACTTTCATGGGATGGGACCTGTAATCCCACTCACAGTTGCCAGTCTTCCCTTTAGACTGAAAATGTAAATGCAGTGGTGATCATGACCGTTCTGCCTTTCCTGAAACTGTTGACATTTTCTCTCTAAAAATTATATCATCTGTGGTGCCACACCCTTTGAGAGTGCAGGGTATTTGGTTACATAACCAAACTAATTGAAAAATCAGTCAAGGAGCTACAAAACCATTTTTTTTGAGCTAATATTTAGCTGGACTTTCTTTTAAAATGTTGTAATCAGTTCTCTTTTAAATAGAGAGCCAGGTATAGTGGTGCACGCCTTAATCCCAGCCCACAATTTGGGAGGCTGAGGCAATAGGATTGCCTAGAATTCAAGGCCAGCCTGGACTACATAGTGAGTTCAAGGAGAACTTGAAATACATAGTGAGACCCCTGTCTCAAAAAACCAAAAAATAAATAAAGAAAAGAAAAAAAGGGGAAGGGGATATTTCAAAAAATTTTATAAACACATTTTCAATGGCATTTAATTGCAAATCCTTTAATACTTTAAATGATAAAGTTTATCTATATATATATGTACTGAAAATCTTGGTAACTTACCTATCCTTGACTTTTTTATTCTATTTATTTTTCTTTTAGTCTTCAATGAGGCCAGGCTTACTGTATTTTTTTCCTTATACTATTTTTACCCATAAAAATATTATTTCCTTTATATAACCAAAAATGATGGCCTCTGAAAGTGATTTCCAAGTGTCCAGTAATGCCACCCACCACTGGAGATAGGAAAAGGGATGGGGAAATTCCTCTGGGCAAACTTAAAGTATGGTTTCCTTAAGACTCTGGTGCAACGTAAAAATTATTCATAGTTTCAGGAAACTCAAATTCTATATGACTACTTTCTGAAATGCTAAGGTGCATGTATTTGCTTCAGATTTATACTTTTTCCAGTTTACTTTGTGGTGATAAATGCGTTTTTTCCTACATGCAAGTAGAATATTTTGTTTTGGTCAGGGTCAAGTTTTTATAAAAAAAGGAAAACTGATACCTATAAATAGACTTTCCTTGAGATACAGTCTCATCTCTGAGACAAAACATTGGAGCCAAATGGGAGAGCAGTTTATTTGCCTTCACTTTCTATAGAATTTCACTGCAAGGGACCACAGAATACTCTTGGAAATTACCATTTACTGTACTTAATGCCATTGAGCCAATGAGTATCCCAAAGGAGGGAATTTTGATGCTGAAAGCATCAAAAATTGAACTGCTATCCCAGCTCTTCCTTTTTAAAAAGTGTAGACCCTGTCCATTTAAGACTAGACAAACACAGGCAGAACGTTCACTGAGGATTTTTTTTGTTGTTCTTACTTAACATCTAGCAGTTCAGTCATCTGTGTTCATCACTGGGCTCGCTGGAGAGTTTAACTCGCTGGAGGGCCCTTCCCTTGTAGACATATTGCCTTCTCCTGCCATGTTAGTTTACAACATGAGCCATTCCAAGATGAGCAATCTCATGTATTCTTGCAACATGTACATTTGTAATTGAAACCACAAATTCTCAGCATATTTAAGACAGAGGTTTCAGGAACTATAAATATGCAATCCTTTAGAAGCTCCTCATTTTTTAAGGAAGGTCTACTGAGTTCCGTTGATTGAGGCTAGAACCAGAAATGATATCATTTGCCCTGTTCGGTTAGTGAAACACAACAGGAAATTGGAGCTACCAGTGTATAGCATAAAACAGCTCCAAAGAACGAGGAAGGTGAGATCTTTAATTCCTGCTACCAGTTTGCCTTCTTTGTGTAGCCTTCTTCTGACTTATCAGGAAACCCTTCTTGCATGTTTTAGGGAAAAAGGAAAGTTGCTAATTAGGAGCACAGTGCAGTTATGTGCAGTTATCTCTGCAGCTTCAGCAAATTTCTTAATACAATTTCCATTGCTACAAAAAGGAAATATTGCTTGAATGTGGAAAAATATACTATAAGGGTTACATCCTGAAAATTTCAAATGGAAATTTCTGTGGGGGTCCTTAGACCAGCTCCCCTAACTTAATTTTTGTATGATTAAAGTAGGCCTCTGCTTCCCCTTTCCACTCCTGCCTAACATCAGAAGGTCAGAGCTGTTGCACAGAAAGGTTGCTGTCAGTGTCAAAATATCATATGTAAGTTTGGGGACCACAGACTTTCTGCATCCAAGATCTGGACAGCCTTAACTTTTGTAAAGAATAATAATAATAATTTTCCAGTGCATTGTCTTTTACTAAGCAGGAAAGCAAAATGTTTCCTGAAATCAATGACTTTTTTATATTTTGTGACTATTTTCTAAGTTTCTACAGGTTGAGGTGTAAATGGTCATCTTCTTCCCATATTGCCTCATAGTGGTCACCTGGGGCTATTTTTTGTTTTCGCAAGTCATTGCATTTTTATGAAAAAAAAAAAAAAAATTTCATAAATCCTACGGTTCTCCCTAGACTTCCGGCAGTCCTTCTGATGTGAAAGAACAGAATTACAGAAAAAAAAAAAAAAAAAATGAAGTACAGGGTGGCTTTCTTTTTTATTTTCCTATGGTTAATGTACTGTATAGCATATATGTTTACAGAATGTATCTGCCTTGTGATGTCAACAAAATGAATGACAAAAAGAGTTCTGATGTGCCATTTGATAGTTTGCCTTAGTATCGCTGTTTATGTTCTTTCCTGTCCTGTTTTTAAAAATGCAGGTTGTATTCCAAAGCTGTATTAACACAACATTCTCCCCCAACTCCAACACAGCCTTCAGCAGAGCTGTGAATTTCATCCCTGGAGCCTCAGGCAGAACCAGGTGCAACCCAGAGGGGCTAAAGCGGGCACAGCATAGGTCTTACCTCTGCCCTTTTACAAACCAAACGTGTCCCTCTGTCCCTATCTGAGCCTAGAGAATCACATTCTGACATTCCTAGGGCAGACCACGTGGAGTGCATGACCTCTTGCAGTCATTTCCTTGTAATCCTTCCCACTGTGAGAAAAGTGAACTTGTGAACCCCTGCTCTGGGTCTGGGAGCATAGTTTTAAGCACAGTTGGCTTAGGTTATAAAAGCAAGAGTGATGGACTCAAATGAAGCCATCCCTGAGGGTTATGTCTATTCATTGTAGTCTAGATGAGTAGCACGAGATGGTTGGAAGTAAGGAGTGGCTATAGAAATGGAATATTGTACATTTGTGTATTTTTTTAAAGAATAATATTTTTATAATGAAATCTGTATGTGTTATGGAGCTTGAGTTTAAAAACACCCTTGATTGACTGAGTTATTCTCCATTTAATTAAGGTTACTTTCTGGTGAGTTCTGTAGCACTAACTCAGATCTTAGAGGCATGAGCAAAGGTCTTGCAACCTGACCTTGCACTGCCATTGGGTGAAATCCAATGTTTCCAAGCAGACCTAGGCTGTAAAGTTGAGTTTTCTATCCCTGCCATTAGATACATGGTGTCATATGGCTTGATCGTTCTTGGGGCTGCAGATTTAATAATGTGTGATGATCTTTTGGAAGGAGATAGGTCTTTTATATGTAAGACAAGCCTAGCAATTGTCAAAGTCCAACTTTTTCACATATTTAAGGACTGATTGCTATATTAATGGTTCAGGAACCCTCAACTATGGTACATTGGAGTCATAGATGTGAACTGATGATTCAGGAGCATTAGCCATCCACAGCCCATATGTAAATGTATAAACCAGTAATATAAAGCTTACCAGGCTTTAATTGGTCTTATACATATCACTGGGGCTACATCATACTTTCAGACTTAAGTAGAGACAGGAAAGAATTGTCTTTATCCATCAACACATGATATTCTTGAGTTCTTAAATCTTTCCCCAATTTTCTGATAAATTTCTAAATTTCCTTCCTGATCACACTGAGTTTCATGAAGGTTTAATGATATCTTTTTCTATATGCAGTGGGTCAAACTTCAAAGTCTTTCCACCATTCCTCTTAGGCTATCTTCCCAAGCAACATTTTTTCCTACCCTAAGAGACCAAGACCCTTTCCCCAGCAAGGCAAGATCATAAACACTCCACTTCAAGAAAAATAATGAACGTGGTTCCTACGCAAATAATTGCAATTCTTCCATCACCAGAATCCCTCTAGCAAGCCCATCTCAAGCTCCTCTGTGAACATTGTTATCATGGAGATAATTGCAAAAATGATAGAACTACAGTAAGTCCTCAACTTACAATCAAGTTATGTTTGTAAGGTGGATTTATTCATAAGTTCAGTAAAGTTGTCCTACATACCTCTAAAGCAAATATATACAATATAAAGCATAAAAAATACAAGGTCCATTCATATCTGTGAAAGTTCACAACTCGAACGTTTGTATGCCGAGGACTTACTGTATACAATTGCTTGAAGATGCTAAGAGAAAACTGATGTATTCTTATTGCTAAGGAAACCTCCTGGCTTCCTGATTAGGCAGACAGGGAGATATTCAGTTGCTTGACTTTGTAATTACAACTCTTTAATACACCCAGAGGTCACCAGGCACAGCCTGGTCTCAATTATTCAGTGTATAGCTCCAATTTTTAGTTCTGTGATATCCTGTTCTGGCAAGTGGGATGAGTCCTGTCCTTTACAGGATTCTGGGATGTTCTTTCCTTCTCTCAAGCTCCTGAATTAGGGGTTGAAATCTTACAGGAGTTCCAGAAAATGTTGTGTCTGATGCAGCTTTTCAGTGAATGTAGGTTGTTGATGGAATGTTCAGCTTTAGTAGCTCACTCGGGGTGAGTGATATCTCTGTAAATATACCCATCTGTGGTTAGTTGGTGGGGGAGGGGGGTGGGAGCCTGTTGTGCTTACTCTGAATTAGACTTGCTGGGCTAGCTGCTGTACTTTGTAACCTGAAGTGTACTTTGACTGTTCTGTTTCCTTCAGATGAAAAACAAACAAAAACCAACTTCAGAAAAAACACTGCCAGCGACAACTGATGCTGTACTTGTAGCTTTTCTCTGTTCTTCTGTACAGTATTAATAGACAATAAACTGCCTTTTCACTGCATCTACCTCTGTGTGTCTGTGCCCTAATTCTTTCCCCTTCTCATTTGTTACCAAAGGACCTGGGGCTTGGCTGGGAGGGATACACCTTCAACAACCCAAGACCAATCCATTGGCTTCCAAACTTAGAGCATCCCTCAGAATTACCTGCTGGTGACTGTAACAGTGGAAGCTCAGTCTCACCTCTGGATTCAGATTCCTGGGTGGAGCCCAGGATTCTGCATGTTTAAGCATGTTTTGGGTAATTCTGATACATGTGGCACCTGGCCCATGGGCTTGGGTGACCCCTTATTGGGAATCCTTGTAGCTTGCCTGTTCTACACTAAACTAATCTCCCAGTATTTTCTCTCTCCACATCCCTTCTGCACATCTCTCTCCACATCTGTCATACTGTCCTTTTTCTTTGCAAGTCCCAGCAGCAGACAAGGTGGTGATCCTGTGAGTCTAACTTGGGCTGCCCTTTAGTTTAAGTCATGGGATCTGTCTACTGCAGTCTTCTAGCTGGGTGCACCCAGAGACACAAGGAGACTTTACTTCTCTTGTTCACCACTGTATCCTCTTTGCATGGAACAGGATCAACAATTGTTTTTTAATTGGTCAGATAGTACATATTTTTGGCTTTGTGGACCAAGTGATACCTGTCAAAACTACTTAGGTCTGTGGAAAAGCAGGCCTACAGAACACATGTGGCTAACGTCTAATAAACTTTATTCAGAAAGTAGATGGTAGATCTGATTTGGCCTGTGAGCTTGTAGTCTGCCAACACCTGGCCTACAACAGGGCCTGGCACCTAGTACATACTTAGTCAAAAGTTTAACAGTTATGGCATGAAAGAATGAACAAAGAACAGAACCAATACCACCTGCAAAACTGTCACAGAAAATTGTGTCCTTGGAGGACAGAGAGTAAATGAAGTCAGTTGGGGATTATCATTGCTGGGGTTTCATGGTAGATTGTTTTTATGTCTTTGTACATGGAAGGAACTTTAAGGATGAAGACATGAGTGGTCCCTTGTAAAGAGTTCAAACTACCAGGTTGAATTTAACAAGAGTTTCATCCATTATAAACTGGAAGAAGCGCAAGGACATCATGCCCTTGTTAGAAGCGCTGGGGATATCATAACTGGGTTGTCCCTGGCTGCCTAGGCACTTGGCCAAAGAGTTTGTGGAATTACATTTTGTCTGATCCTGTCTACACTGTAGGTGGGCCTGGACTTTCTTGATGTGAGTCTCATGAATTGAAATACCATTTGATGTGTGGACCTCTGAGCCAGAACTATGTTAGCACATTATATAACCCACAGTTCTAGGGTATGCCAACAGGGACAAATCTAGGAACATATGAAAAGCTAGACACTTCTGTCTCCACTGTTGTTGTGTAATTAAAAAAAAATTATATTCATGTAAAGCACTGGGTAAGATGGAAGTGGATGGCAAATATTAGTTTACTTGTGATAAGAAAGTGTCTGTGATCCTCCCAAAGTTCTCACCTTTCCCAAACATAAAAATTATAAGCCTTTCACGTGTTGTTCAGAACTAATATGAAAATGAAAGCACTTTGCCCTCTTTCAGGTTTCTGACTGCTTTTGTAGACTCTTGAACCATATGAAATTGCTGTTTTGTAAGTCAATAAGCTTGAATATTGATAGTTCTTATAATTCAACCTAATATTATTGTGGGGATCATTTCTCACCATGGGGAGCAAAAGCCTTATCTGATGAACTCTAATTATAGTGGGAGGAATTTAGATGAGAAAATTAAAACTTTGCAAGAGAACATAGTTCAGTTCTACCAAGGGAGACCGAGGTATCTTCTTGCAGATGGTAGGGACGTTCTTTAATCCACTGATGCTGGGAGGTTGACATTGCTGTTATTCTGCTTTTTCACATGAGAACACTGAGATAAGGAGATAGTAAATACCTTGTCCAATATAGCAAGGCTGAAAATTGTTGTGGGCATCCAGGGGGACAAGTTTTATACTCAGATGTCTACTCTCTAGCACACAGAAGCTTCTATGTTGTGAACATGGTGTGGGATGCCCCTGGAATTGTATACGGTGAGATTTGCAAAATGGAACTATTATGCAAGGAAAAACAGAATGGCACCAGTTCTTGTTCCACACCTTTACCTGCTCAAGCAAATTCTTGGTAGAACACCACCTTTCAGGTGCTGGGAGATATATCTGAAGCATTTCCTTGCCAAAAGAGAAACAGAGAAGGATGTCACCTGTTCTCTTACCTGTTCATTAAAGAGTCCTGTTGTTCTGCTTGGCAGGTTTTCCCTTCCCTGGTCATATAAAGGGTTCACAGAATTGCCCAGGCTCTGTGAAGTCTTGGAGTGACATGGACTGACAGTGGTGGGGCTAGTTGTTGATGATGATGTTCTTACTGCTATTATTTTATCCATAGCATAACAGCTAAGAGGAAAATGTGCTAGTGTTGTACATGTGCCTTCTGGTCTAGGCTGTGCTGTCCTTCTTCAGCCACTGATAAATCGCATTGGCTCCCCAACAGTTTTCCCTAAGTCCTAGTTTTTCCTGCTTTTTTCAAATAGTGTTAAATCTTCTGTGCTGTGGTTAACACAGAAGAGCAAAGATTTGCTATTTAGAAATCAATGTTATAGGGGCTGGAGATTTAGCTCAGTGGCACAGCGCCTGCCTGGCAAGCACGAGGTCATGAGTTTGATTCCTGGTCCCGGGGGGGGGGGGGGAAGAAAAGAAAAAAAAATCAAGGTTATAAACTGTCTAAGAGATCATCTAGGGAAGAAGTCACAAAATGGTGACTTCAGCATAGGCTGAATCTGCCTATCGTTTTGTTAATTTACCTGCAAGTATTTAAGAGTCATTTTAAATTCATTGCCAATAATAAAGAGAATTCTTATTTTATTTTTAAAATTTTTTTATTTCAAAGATAAAAGAACAAAAACGTATTAACAAACACACACACATTTACAAAATAACACAAAAACAATACAGGCAATACAGAATTTCAGACAAGGTGGTAGGAAATTACTAATGGTTATTGTATTACATATTGATATCTTCAGATTGGTTACTCAGGTAAACAAATATAGACATGTAAGGTTGATCAAGCAATTAAACATTAACTGTTCCTTTCAATAAAGCAATAGAAGTCAGTAGTACAACTATGTTAGCTATCCTGTGTATACATATATACATAATCTCCCCCTTCTTTCTTTTCTCTTTTCCTTCATCCCAGTTGAGAATTCTTATTTTAAAAGCATGGGTTTCCAACTTCTCTTTATAATTTAAAGTCTCTAGCAACAGTAGGCTTATTTTCCTACCTGGCCATTCCTGGAGCTATTGGTGGCTTGCCCTTTTAGAGTACCTGTACTCTCTTTTCCATCCTTGCTCTGTTAGCTCACTCCTGGATGGCTTCCTGTGTTTATGTCACCTGATCACCTGTCTGGCCCTTGTTGATGTTTGAGTGTATGACCCTTAATTTACCAACATCACTCATTTTACGGCTGGGTTGGATAACTCTTAGATGAGATTTATTCAAAGCAACATGATAGCAGAACCACTACTGGTAGTAAAGTCCCTAGAACTTTTGAAGAATGAAGCCCTGCATTGTGTTTGGATTCAAAACCACTACAGGCAGTTTTAGTTTTAAACAGGCTATCAGTGGAAAGGTAATAGTAAAACCACATGTCTTTGCCACAGAACTCACATGAATTGTTATAATGATTTATTAGCATAAGGGTGGTGAGCTCACATACAACCCAAGTAAAAAAATTATTTCCTATAACAATTTACAGCCTGTAGGTTACCCCTCCCTATATTTCTGAGGTTAAATGAACAATATAAAGTTTTAAGGAACTTTGTGATATCATGTGTTCATGAGTTTCATTCCTGGGAAAATAAACAAAAGTTTTATTGTCAATAGCAATAAGAAGCAAAAGCCATCTCTTTAAATTTAAATGTGAACTTTTTCTCCCCTCTTACTTGGTACTCTTTCACTTGTCCCTGAGGGCTTATGCTCACAAACTAGTAATATTCTCTAATGTTCACTTCCATATCTTAAAACTATAATCAGCAACTAAGTTTGGCTATTCTTGGATCTGGCAATTCAAAGAATTCAAACAAGAATTTTTCCTTCTAAACTTCATCATCAAAAAACAATGTGATCCAATGTTTGTTTGCTTGTTTTAATTTTAACCAAATGCTAGTCAAATTTAAGGGATACTTATATTTTCCAACAATTTTTCAAGTCATCAAATATTGAAAATATGAAGCAAAGACCTAATCTATCTGTCTTAGTTACTTTTCTGTCATGGCTGAGGCAAAATACCTAAACACAAAATTAAAAGAGGAAAGATTTAGTTAGTTCACAGTTTGTAGAGGTTTCGGTCCATAATCAGCTGGCTCCAAATCAGGGTGGTGTGGAGGACAGACATGGCAGAGGAGAAACAGTTCATGGCAGGCAGAAGATAGCAAAGCAAGCAAGGGGTGACCACAGCTCTTTTATCCCTATATCTTATCCAGGCTACTTAGGGAGGGTAGCATCCACACTCTTAATCCTACTGCCCTTGAACCTAGCATTGCACCTGGAATCAATCACAATGTCACACGTTCATGATCCAGCTACCTCTGAAAAAGTCCTACCTATGATCGTGTGAGGCTTTGGGAAACATCTGGACACAAACCATAACATTATCAGAGTCCTTGGGTCAGCCAGAAGACATCCTGAAGGTGAAATAAATTCTGTAATCAGTGTGAATTATCCATTCCATCAGAGTCTGCTGGTTCAAATCTCACTTCATAAAGAGCTTGTTACAGAACAGCATGAGAATAGGCTTTGTGTTCTCTAAAAGGCTCAGAGACCTAGCATCCCTTAATTTAGTTTTTCAAACACTTTGGACTTTGGGTTATCATTTTAATGTTTTTTGTCCTGTGTATATACCAACCTGCATACCATTATTTAATATTTTAACTCATTTTTGTGACTTAAAGTTACTTAAAAGGCAACTTTAGAACACTACCTTAAAGCTGGGCATGGTGGCATGCGCCTGTCCACCTGAGGCAGGAGGATTGCTACAAGGTTGAGGCTATCCCGGGGTACATAGTGAGTTCAAGGCCAGCCAGTGCTACATAGCAGGACTCTGTCACAAAACAGCAAACAAACAGAAACACTACCTTAAATAGCTATCACATGCTATATAAGGCTCAAATTAAATTAAACTCAGAATAAATGTAAATCAGCATTATGAATTTCCAGCTGCATACACCTGACTATTATTATGTATAGTTACCCCAAACCAGCTGTGTCCTATTGAAAGGAGGAAATAGGTTAGAGAACAGTCAAAAATAGCCTTTATCTTTTTACTAAAACCAGAAGAAAAAGAGTCAAAATGGTAATAGCTTCCTTGGTATGTGAATCTGTATTATGGCATGCCACCGCATAGCCCCTACACTTTGGGAAACAATGCCTTGCCTGTTTGTATGCTGTTTAAAAACCTCAGTGCCTCATTTAGAAGAGTAGAAAGAGGGATGTGAAGTGACTTGCTCAAAGTGACAGGAAGGACAGAGGTAAAGCCGGGATTGGCATAAGTCAGGGCGACTTTAGATTGTGCAATACCAGGTGCCTGTCCCACTGGCCCTTTCATAAGGAATGAGTCAGATGCATTAGCAGCAAACATCAACTCTTCAGTGAGATCCTGATCATTTAAACAAACAAAAGTAACATCTGTTCAGCTAGAGAGCCGAGTTTTGTCTGCGTAGCAGTTTTCATCCACAGAATCTAATCTGACTGGGCTCCTGTTGTGTTACTTGAGCAAAGTGAGTGGCCAGATGTGAGTTTTTGGAAGAGGGGTGGTAATGCAGGGTACAAGCACACATGCTCACTGATGGGCCCCATGCTGGCTCCACCACAAGGCAAGCTAGTGCAGCAAGGGTGCCTGCTTAGAAGACTTTTTGGTTGATTCTTGGAGAGTCAGGGATTTACTCAGTGCAAACTGTTAACTGGCTCACATTAAGAGCAGAATGGGAAAAGAATCATTCAAGGACAGTTTCCTTCTCTTCCTTTCCCTTCCCTCTCCTTTGCTCTTCTATTTTCTAATGAATAAGCCAGTTTTTCCCCTGAGATACATTCCCACCGGTCTTAGTCTGTTTTCTGTTGCTATAACAATATACTTGAGATTTGGTAGTTGATAAAGGAAAGAAGTTTGTTGAGCTCACACTCCGCCAGCTGGGAAGTGCCAGGGTATAGCACTGGCATGGGTGAGGGTGTCACAACATGGCAGATGACAAAGGACAAGCAAACCTGTGCAGAAAGACAAAACAGGAGGGACAACGTCAAACGATAACAACCCTCTCTCTTGGGAACTAACACAGTCCCAAGAACTGTCCCCAAGAACTGTCCCAAGAACTGTCCCAAGAACTGTCCTCAAGAACTCTCTCCTTTGGGAAAGCTATCTTAGTGACCTAATCAGTTCTTAAAGGCCTTATCACCTAACCTGCTACAAGGGCAAGTAAATTTCAACAAGGATGTCAGGAGGGAGGAACCGTATTCCAACCATAGCATCACCTGCAGGTTGAGTTAAACTTTGTAAAAAATTCATTCATTTCCCTGGAAGTACTTTGCTGTCATTGTCTGGTTCTCCTTCCTTGCTTGATGCACATTAGAATCTGGGACATTTTCTTAAAAAGAGAATTATACAAGTGCCCCACTGCAGAGATTCTGATTTAATTGGTGTGGGGGCAAGCCTGGGGCATTTATTAACTGGCTCCTGGTGATTCTCTTGGGCACCTAGTGTCAGAAGCAGTAGCATGGAAGGAAGAGCCTGGGGCAGAAGGAGCAGGTCCTGGGTAGAATCTTCATCTTGACTTTGAGACCCATGGGAAATGTGGGTTTTGAATTAGGAAGGAAGTAAATTCTCAAGTCTGTCACTAACAGGCAGGTGATCTTAGATAGCTAATTTCAATTCCCCAAGCCTCAGTTTCCTCCTCTGTAAAATGAAAAGATTATCCACATTGTAGTGCTTCTATTAAGAATATTGTAGTCTTTTCTTTCTGCTTTCCTTTTCTCCTTTCTTTCCTATTACCAAAGAAGAGTGTTGGTAGCCATTTATTGGAAAAATACTGCAGAAAAAAAAAAAAAAAAAAAAACATGGAGAAACCAGGTCGAGAGAAAAATAAGATGAAACTAGAGGACTCTATTTTGCGGACATTACTAAATGTTTATATCTCCCTTTTTTAACAATTCAGTTTGTAAAATGTACAACATAATATTACTTTATCAACCAAACCAATTCATCCTAAGATCTTGGGTCTGTTCTGAGAGAAACAAAAACATGAGATTATAAAATCAGCATTTTGAATAGGAAGGGACCCATGGACTGAGCTCTGACCCAGTTATGCTGCTCATTGTGTGAATCAGAGGACTCTGTTGGCCCCAACTTTCTGATCTATAAAATAAGTAGCTTCACTAGGTGATAATGAGGGTGATTCTCTGGGTGACTCTCTGTCCTGGATTTTATTCTGTCATTTAAGGAGGGAGGAAAGAGACAGACCCCAAGAAAGACAGACTTTGAGATGGGGTATTTTTCCTAAAAGGTACTTATGCTGGCCTTAAAAGCCAACATATCAACCACTTGGCCTAGCCCTGAGTCCCTGGATAATCCCCCTCCACCTCCTCACTCCAGGCTCTTGAAAGCTAGGGGGCATTTCCTGAGTAGGAAATTCCTGCCTGATCAAGACTTGATCTGTGGTTCACCAGGGTTGAGAACTAGAGTCTGGATTCTCATTTACAAATGCAAACAGGAACCGGGCGTGGTGGCACATGCCTGTAATTCCAGCACTCGGGAGGCTGAGGTAGCAGGATTGTTGTGAGTTCAAGACCAGCCTGGGCTACCAAGTGAGCTCAAGGCCAGCCTGAACTGCAGAGTGAGACCCTGTCTCAAAGAGACAAAAAATAAAGCAAACAGGGTGGCCTTGCCTGAGATCTTAGCCTTCCACTGTCTCCTCACACTGAGGCTCTTGGAAAATTGATAGACTCATCCACCACCAGTCTTCTTGGGGGTGAATACAGCAACACACCCAGCTGCTCCCTGATTCTAGATAGCTTCGCCAAAGGAACCCTGGGTATTTGAGCAACAGCCTGACAGTGTTTCCCTCCACAAACAGCAGATGCCTCTGAAAAAAGACAGGCTTCGTGTCATGATCTCCCTTGCAGCCCTGCCCCATGGCTGCATGTCCAATGTCCTGCAACTGAAATCAGCAAACCCGTTCTCTCTGTGAGAGCTTAGGGAGCTTTTATGCTCTGTAATACACCACAACAGATGTCTGAATACCAAGAGTGTCTACACTGATGCAAAGCATTTTGAGAACACTAGATAGAGAGCTGGTCATGAAATAGGTGATGGTGGGTGGGCTGAAGTTCAGTCAGCTGAGGATAGTTTATTTTCAAGTCTTTTCATGTACAAGGAGAAAACTTGCCTCACTGAATGTAAGAAGGAGCTATGGGAGCATTCAGATCATTTCCTTAGGCTCCAGCTAGGCAGTAGAATCCTTTACTGGAGCTGTAGAAATGTCCATCAGATCCTCTCCAGTGCACCCCCCACCACAACAAGAGCAGCAGCTGCTGCCTGGTTCTCTTCTACTTAGCATGATGATCCAACTTTTCTCTCTGGATTCCAAAATCTGCTAAAATTTAACTTTCCCCTCCCCTTTCCCTCTCCACCAAACCTCACTTCCCTCTGAAACCTAACAAAAATTCTTCTCTCTGCTCTTTGGAAACCATAGTTTAAAGTCAATGGGAAATTTATATTACACTCAAGCATTACAGCTGTGTTAACCTTACTGTTACGTTAAGTTGCAAGAGCCAGTTTTAACTATAAAGAATGTAGACATGCACTTCCAGGAACCAACAACTGGCTCATGTTCTCAGGAAGCAGGCATATTCTTATGTCCTGCAGTTAAGTCTAGGATGGTAGGACATGAAACATGGTGGACATTTCATGGTTTTGTAGCTGGGAGTTTTGACCAGATGAAGAGGTAGTGCAGCAGAGCAGCATTGCCCGGGCATGACAGATTGACCGGTGGCCACTTAAACAGATCTCTTCAACCAAGGTGATAATACATCCCAGACTGCATAGTTTCAGCCTACTTCTCACTTGTGTTCCAGCTGAGTGTAAAGCATGTGGCTGTGTCACCTCCAACATGCCAGTGGGTACCTCTCTGCATTGCCATCCACTCCACACCCAAGACCAGACTTTCCTTTCATCCCTACTTCAGCAGTTCCAGATGATGTAGAAACAGTGCTGGGGGCATAGCAAGAACACTATCCACATAGATTGTTTTGAAGATGGAGTGTTGTGTGACAGTAAGCCACACCACATCAAGCCATTTGCTTTGTTTCTTTGCCATTTATGATGAGCTTCGTGTTCTTACGAATACTCAATTTTTAAAAAGGATCAGTTAAATTCTAACAAGAAGCAGAAGAACTACCAACCTTGGTAGAGACCCAACAGAGGGCATTGCCTCCCGGCCTGTGTCATTAGTGTGGTGCGCAGTTACTGATGGAGGGGATTCACTGTTGGATGAGTTAAGTGGTTATAATCGCTACTGACAGTGCACAAGAGGAAGAGGGATGGTTTAAAGTCCTTGGCAAATGCACGGTCAAGTAACAACCACCAAGAAATGCCCAGCATGCTCTGCAGGAGCTGTCCAAGGTCTCAACCCATGTTGCACAGTGACTCAGAGTTATAGCTTTCAAGTCCAGCTGCTGTTCCTTTGTACCTCAGTGTCTCTGTGTGTAGAGTAGGAAGGCAGGCTAAATTTCTTATAAAGAATTTTGATGTCTGTCTGGCAAATACTGGCAGAATTAAAGCGCCAGGTATTAGGATAGTAACAGTGCTATGAGAGGCAAGAAGCAAACCCTAATAGTGGTGTGAGTGGGGTCAGCAGCGGCCTCATCTCCCTCAACCCCTTCAGGTTCCTTGTGCCCTACAAAATCAGATGACTGGAGAGAGCCCAAGGATCCCATCTCAGGCCCTTAGATCAGCCAGCCCCTTCTACCAGGAATGCTCTTCCATGCCTATTTCTTCTCATAATTGAAGGCCACACTCATTCTTCAAGAGCAAATGTAAATCCAGCTCCCTCAGAATGTGTGCCTTGTGAACTCCAGAAATTCTGAACCTAAATCAAGGGACCAGGCTATGAATCCCAGCTCTGCAACTTTACATAAGTCATAGGACTCTGAGCTTCATATGTAAAATGGGATGATACTTCCACCGCTCTTGAAGATCTAGTTCTTGTGACAGTTAAATGAGATAATAGGTAGTAAAGCATGCAGTATAGTTCAGGGCATTTGTCAGTACTTAGGAAATGTAGTACCATAGGAATGTAAATTTGAGTATTTGATTTATGCTTTAGCCAAGGGACAGCAAACTTCTTCTGTAAAGTAGTTTAGGTTTTGTGGGCCATATGGTTTACTTCCAAGCTATTTATAGACTAATACATAAGTAAATGGACATAATTGCATTCCATAAAACTTTATTTACAAAAACAGACAAAGGAGTCAGTTTGTTCCAGAGACCACAGAAAGGAATGGCTGAAGGCCAGGATGTAGATGGACAAGTTGTTCCTCAAGGAAAAAACAGCATACTAAAAGTTCGTGCAGGTACCTAATAAGCATATTATGTTTGACCTTTCCTATATGGACTCACACAAGGTTTGGGTCCCATTTCCATTTCCAACCAACATTTCTTACCTTTTCACCTTCTTTTGAAAAATTAGGAAATCTAGCTATGTTGGACTCATGTTTCCAGGAGGTAGGAATTGGCTGGAGTTTACTTCAGCTGCCTCCTTGAGATGAAACATCTGCCTGTGGGCCTGATCGGTACATCTCAGACCCAAGGAGAAGGATCCCTGTCTGGGGCCCTGTGCTTTGCTTTACAAGCCCTTGCCCTGGCCCCACACTTTTCATGGGGTGAGGAAGCTTTGGTTTTGCTTTCTTTTTTCTTTTCTTTTTCTGGTGCCAGGAATCAAACTCACAACCTTGCCCTTGCCAGGCAGGCACTGTGCCATTGAGCTAAATCCCCAGCCCCGGGTGAGGAGGCTTTGGAACAAGGGGATGGGTGCACTCCTTGCAATGCTTCCCTATTCCGGTGTTGGATACAAGGACTCAGAATTAACTGCTGTAGCAGCCAGGACTCACTGCCAGGGCTTCCGTGGGCCTCTTCCCTAGGCCTGGCATCTCAAGGGTGGCCACACGGAATGGCATACCAAGCAGATTGTACCGGGGGACAGATGCATGTGGACGGAGCTCTGAAAGACAGGCTGCAGCATCCACTGTGGTTTACAATGCCCTGGAGGTGCAGGACAGAGCTGGGAGTGAGAAGTGAAGGGAAGTGGGTAACAGGCAGGGGATCTCACTCTGTGACACCAGGCCTCAATATGAAGCTCCCCAGACGCTGAGAAGTCACTTTTTGAACTTGACCTTCTGAGTCAGTATGAAGTGTATTTACCACCACAGGAGAGGAGAATATAGTTTACTAATTTGCAGTTTGATTTGCAACTTTCAAATATTGGGACACACCCTGTCTGGGCCTCTGTCTGTGCGTTTGGTCCAAGACCCCCAAAATGTCTGGGATGGATCTGGCAGTAGCTCCACCAGTTCCCATTATCTTATATGAGAAATGTAAGGTTCTGTCCCTTGTGGACAGAACCTGTGTGGTCTTTATCAGTTTGTGGGCCTTGCAGTGAATGATTAGTGGGGAAGAAAGCAGATGGTTTGCTCAGGGCAGCAATGTGCCAGCCAGTGTCCTGCAGGGAGAGGAGGAGACAGGGAGTCCAGTGAAGCAGCTACTGCAGGAAACTTCTGGGAGGTCAGAGGTTTGACCCAGTTGAGCAAGAAAGGAAGAGATTTGTTTGTTTGTTTGTTTGTTTGCTTTCCCCCCCTGCAGTGTCCCCTGTACAGTATGTCCTCAACAGTGCTCTTCAGGTTTAAGGCAGCCAGCTTATCCCAGCCTGCTGGAACTTCCTTGGTTTTAGCTCAGGAAGCTGATGTCCCAGGAAACCACTCAGTATTGGTCACATGGGGAAAGTTAATCTCCCGCTCTGCCATCAACGTCGGCCACCAGCATATTACTATCTTGCTGTACCTGAGACTGTGCTAAACCAAGGGCTTTGTACCTGAACACAAGTTTGCTCTGGGAGCAAGCTGTCCAGCTGTTTCTATTCCTTAACTCAGAGAGGTTCTCTTGACTGACTAGGGAAGTAATTCTCAGGTTATGCAAGTTCCCTCAGAACCAGTTCTTCAAAGTCGGGAGATGCATTTAGGACCTAATTAACTCATCCAGAGGCTTAGAATCCTTGCTGGAAGAGAAAGAGGTGTTTCCCAGCCCATTTTGGCTGGACACAGTGTATCATTTCTCTCTCTTTTTTTAGCCATTGTCACTATCTCTAGCATTGACAGAGATAACATGTAGAGCCTTGAGTTATGGAATCCTTATTAAATTAGATTCCCATCTGTCCCAGAAAAATGCTTATTAATAAAATCAGAATACTTGAGAAAGCAATATTGAAGTCTCAGACATGTGGCCTTGGACAGGTAACTTTCTTTTCCTCATTTATGAGGTGGGATTAACAATCCCTACTGTAGATTTATTTTGAGAATGAAATTAAAAATGTCTCATGCACAGAAGGATTAAATGCAGAAATTTGAACATATATACCACTATTCATTACAAGTAGCCAAAAGATGAGACAAAACCCACATGTTAGGCAAAATAGATATGATAAGATAAAAACAAACTAGATGACAGTGTGGTATGTGCAAACAGTGGACTATTATTCAGCCATAAAAAGGGATAGATTTTTGGATATAGGCTACAACATGGAATGGACCATGAAATATTACACTAAGTTACATAGTGAGAAAGAGACAAAGTTGTTATATTTATGTGATGTTTCTAGACTAGTTAAATCCATGGAGACAGAGAATAGGATAGAGGTAGTTAGGAAGTTATTGTTTAATGGGTGCAGACCTTCTGTTTGAGGTGATGGAGAAGTTCTAGAAGTGGAATTTGCATCTACGCAAATGCATTTAATGTTACTCAGCTATAAACATAAAGAAGATTAAAATGATAAGTTCTGTTACACCTAGTTTACTGCAATAAAGAATAAATGCCTGGGCATTGAAAAGAAAAAAAAGTTACAAGAAGATACTAAGTGTTGAGTTGAGGAGTGAGTTCATACTTTAACTACGAATAGTCAAGGGAGATTCGCCAAGGAGCTGACGTTTGCATTGGAGTTTATAGGGTGAGGAGACCAGGCAAAGGAAGAGGCAAACCCAGGCAGGAGGAAGTGTGTGAGCAAATCTCAAAGCTGCTGTGTGTTGT
Organism: Chinchilla lanigera; assembly: GCF_000276665.1. NCBI lineage: Eukaryota > Metazoa > Chordata > Mammalia > Rodentia > Chinchillidae > Chinchilla > Chinchilla lanigera. The sequence continues at coordinate 17,126,541 of NW_004955419.1, read as the reverse complement.
CATGGAGACCTGGTGATGACAGTATGATCTTTTCTGTTCTGTTCCCTGTTGTATACTCAAGGAAAGGACAGCCTTTAAGGGTCTTGGAGTCCATTGACCTGTTCAGTTTGCAGGCAGAGCAAGGCACTGGAAATGTATGGGCAAGGAGAATGGCAGGAGCGGTGCTTGCAGAAAACTAAACCCGAGGCATTGAATGAAGTGGACTGAGGCACATCCATTTCATGATGTAGCATATACCCAAAATCCATCCCTTTTCTGGCTGAATAATATTCCACTCCTGCAGGCATCCTCACTAAGCATATACCCAAAATCCATCCCTTTTCTAGCTGAATAATATTCCACTCCTGCAGGCATCCTCACTAAGCTAGGATGGTAGCCACGGAGCAAAAGAAAAGAAGGGGTAGAGACTCATCTCAAAGGAGATTTGACAGACTTTAGGTGCAGGGACAGAGGAAAGAGATACAACACTTAAATGTCTAGAAATAGAACAGCTTAGTCCTGGAGCCAGGTCAACTGCATTCTGATACTAATGCCAATGCTTATGACCCTTGTGACCTTGGATAAATTATGTTGTCACCCTCTCTTCAGTTTTCTCATCTGTAACATGAAGATGAATGACATAGCAGTAGGTCTCCCACCAAACTTAAATGTGTGAATATTTATAGAATACTTAAAATAGTATTCGGCACAGAATATGTGCTTGCTGTTTTTATCTATTAAATATGGGAAGTTGGTAATGTGATGTCCGTCCCATCACTTTTTTGTGTCTGAGTCATTTTCAAGCATGACATGAAAATCAAGTACTTTCGAAAAAGACATTGGTAAGCAGCACTTCTCAAATTGTAGCACGCATGTGAAACATCTCTCAGTCTTGCTCAAATGCAGATTCTGGCCCAGCAGGTCTCAGCTGAATCGATGGTCTTGGGTGTCTCACTGGTTCCAAGGTGGTCTGATATTGCTGGGTGGCCAATCACTCCTTGTGCAGGACAGTCACTGAGGGATGGAGGTCCACCTACACGTCAGAACTAGATTGTGTCCTGGACTTCTTAGGAGGCATGACAGATCACCTGAGTAGCTTAGAACAAAATTACAAGCTATGGGTGGTGGCACTTAACTGTAATCCCAGCACTGGGAGGTTAAGGCAGAGGATCATGAGTTCAAGATCAGAAGATCAGCCTGAGGAACATAGTGGGACCCTATCTCCAAAAAAAAAAAAAAAGAAAGAAAGAAAGAAAAGAAAAAAGCAGTTAAATTTGACCCTCCATATCCATGAGTTCTGCATTTATGGATTAAACCAATCTAGTATTGAAAATATTTGTGGGCAAACTTGTGCCTGTACTAAACATCTGCATATTTTTTTCTGATCATTTTCCCTTAAGGAATGAGGTATAATAACTATTTGTATAGCATTTGATATTGTATTAGGTACTATTTAAAGTATCTGGGAAAACATGGGTAGGTTATATGCAAATATTATGCCATTTTATACCAGGGACTTGAACATCTCTGGAGTTTGGTATCCTTGGGGTTCTGAAGCCAATCCTCAGAGGAACACTGTATATATTATTGTCATTGTTGTTATTGTTACCTCTCACACTTCCAAAGGCAGGTCTTGCTCAGTGTCAGTCTCTATTGAGGTGATGGTCTGATAGTAGCTAGGCCTAAAGCCACCTTGAGGGCTTCCTCCCATCCCATGTCTGGTATCTGGTGCTGGCTGTGCCCTGGGACCTCAGCTGTGGCTGTCAGCTAGAACATCTATGCGTCTACCCTTGGTTTCCCTTGGCTAGGTCTCCTCATAGCTCAGGTTGGCATCCAGGTTGCAAGAGCAAGTGCCCCAAGAGCGACAGCCAAGCAGAAGCAGTATCACCTTGTCTAGCCTAGGGAGCCACCGCCGTCTCCCAGTGTCACCTCTGTCCACCCATCTGTAAGAGGAGGGCAGTTAGACTCCAGGTGTTGAAAGGAGAGGTCAAAGAGCTCACAAGCATGTCTTAGGACCTGCACCGGAGGTACTTAAGGGAGCTCGGAGCCGGGCATGGTGGCTGGTAATCTCACATAAGACCAGTGTGGGCTGCACAGTGAGTTCAAGGATTATATAAACAAGACATTTTCACAAAAGAGAAACAAAACAAACAAAAGAAAAACAACAAAAAAAAAAGAAAACTCAGATGAAAACAGAAAGCTGTGAACAGCTGTACCAGGAAAAGTTGACATGATTGCATTTCTCTTCATCAGCAGGCAGACGGCTTGTGAGTATCCGGGAACCATCTCCCGCACTAGATGACAGGCTGAGTGAAAGCAGGACAGGGTGCTCGGCACGGAAAGGGACCTAATGAATATCTGCTGGACAAGTGAAAGAATGGGAAAAGGACCAAGGCTCTGGGGCCTGAAGAAAAACAACAATACTAGGATTCTGGAAACCTGCTCCAAACTGGCCTCTTGGGCACATCCCCCAGAGAAAGGGACTCTGGCCTTTATCAGAGGCCACTGGAGCCCTGGAGGTCTGGCCTGGCTTGGCCTGAAGCTTTGGGCCTGCATAGGACCAGTGGCCGAGGGAACCCTGGGTCTCCTGGGAAGGTTCCCTCCCAATGTGCACGAAAGGGAAACTGAGACTGAGATTTCAGGGGAAAAGAAACTTCAGCAGGGGCTCTCCTTTCATTACCGTGGTCTCTCATACTGAAGCAGCTCTTTCCGTTTCCTTTTTATGGCCTGAGCCAGAGCAGAAGTGACCAGAGCTCTGTGGGGAGGGTTTCTCTGGGGATTCTGAGCTGGATCAGCAACAGGAATCAGTCAGGACTCTCCCAATATGGAAGCCAGTCTGGCAGGTTTGAGCACACCCCCAAGGCATCGGCCCGCAGTACCCAGCTCCTAGCCCATGCCACCCTAAGTTGCTGGGGACTCTGAAGTCTGTGGGAAGCAGTTAGGAGGCAGGCCCCAAGAGTCTTGGTATGATTATCAGGGCTCACTGAACAGCACTCTTACGCTTTGTGACACCCTCAGAGTGTGTCAGTAAGATCCTGGAAAGGCTGTCTTGTCAGACATACTTGAGGATATCTGTATATCAGAATGTTTATTTCTAGTCAGACATGGTGGCTCATGCCTGTAATCCCAGCACTCTGAGAAGCTAAGGCAGGAGGATCACAAACTGAAGCCCAGCCTGGACAATCTGGTGACTTAGCTAGACCCTATCTCAAAATAAGAAATGTAGGGATGAGCTCAGTGCAGAAGCCCTGGGTTCAATCCCTAGTACAAGCAAAACAAATAGCAAAGACACCAGAATGCGTGTCTCAAGATTTCCTCCTGCCACAGAGCACAACCCCTGGATTCTCAGGGGGTGAGTGACTCAGTGCATGAACTGGAGCTTGACACAAGCAGGGAAATATGGAGTATTAGAAGCTACGAGGGAACCTGACAGGACAGCAACTGCGTAACCACAGGGTTGTAAAATGCAAGGACTTCCGGCCTGACAGTTCTTCCCTGCACACCTTGAGCACTGTGTACACACACACACCTACACACGTATGTATTTCCATATGCATATACATGCACACATCATATACAAATGCACATATACACAGCTCCCAGAGAAGCCTCTCTGAAGATGGGCCATTTCAGCTACATCTAAAATCCAAGATGCCAAGTATATTCCAGGCAGAAGGAACGGCCATGGAGAAGGCTCTGTGGCTCCACACCCGGTCTTCCGGGCCAGGCTCGTGTACCCTCGGCTCCTTCTGCTACGTCTTCTCCAGGCCTGGAAGCCTCTCTTGCCTGCAACACCCTCTGGCTCTGTTGCACCTTCCAATGCCTTTTTCATTCACTCTGAGCATCATTCCCATCCGCAAGGTGTAGCAGATAGCAGCACGGTTCACACACTTGTGGGCCAGCAGTACCACTCCATTAATGACGTGCTGTTGGCCTTTGAGCCCCGGTGCTGCAGGTCTGGCAGGCAGTTCAATCTCAGGCATGCATAGGGCTCCCTTCAATCCAAGGTTGCCCACAGGTGCCATGCTCCCGGGGGTGAAGACCCACTGTCATCGTCTTCAGGGCTTTGTCCTGGGATGTCCTGGCCATCACAGCCCCTTCAGGGCTGAAGTCTCAGAGGCCTCTGAGCCATGTTGGGGACGGGAGCTCAGGCAGCCTCTGGCTGTTGCGTCCAGTTCCCCCGCATACCGCAATGCTGCTTTCCACTAGGGGCGCCCTAGAGCCTCCCTCCTGCTGCTCTGTGATGAAAGCACCCACCCCATGAAAGACCTAGCTTAATTTAGTCTTCTAGTGAATTTTGGCCTTTGCAACAGACCTCAAGACCCACTGACCAAAAGCAGCTTTAATCACAGTCCTTCTTCGCTCCAGGCAAGCCCTGCCACTGCCAGCCATGGACAGCAGGCAGAAGTGAAGGAAGTGACCACACAGATGTTTCCTAGACCTTCCCTTTTGGGTCCCTCTGTTCTCAGGGATGTCATCCACCAAGCGCGGAGCTCGAGCTGCCTGAGAACAATGTCCCTATCTGTGGGAAGGGATCAGACTTTGCATTCTTCTTTTCAAATTCCTGATTCATCCCAAAAGAATTCTTTTGTGAAGCACAATGAAAATGAATCGTTAGAAAAATGAAATCAAGGGGCTGGGGATTTAGCTCAGCGGCAAAAGCTCCTGCCTGGCAAGCGCAAGGTAGTGAGTTCGGTTCCCGGTACCGGAGAAAAACCAAAAAAAAAAAAAAAAAAAACACAAACAAAGAAAAATGAAATCAAAAAAGACTTAGAGAATATAGGTACCCATTTCTGAGGAGTAGGATGATTAGAGTCACAAAGATCCATGAAGTTTCCGAAGCATATTCTTTGCATTTTTGTGCTCAACTTGCCAGGGGCCAGGAAGTCACTCTGGAGGGGCACAAGTTGGTGGACCGCACACTTTGAGAAGCCTCACTTTAGAGCATTCTGGAGGAAGGACAGAACCTTGGAACTTCTAAAAATATAAGACAGGGAACTTAGACCCTTCGAGAGGTTAAAGTAAGCTGGAAGTAGAGACAGCCAATCCTCTGTAAGGTAGGAAACTAAAATTCAACCTCCTCTTATAGCTTCCCACACTGAGACAGTACTGGATGGGCTTCAGGTCTACCTCTTAGTAGGCTGTCTCTGGTGCATCCAAGCTCTGCCACCTGCAGCCTTGATCTGGATAAGTTAACAGCTCTGAGCCTCAGTTTACTCATCTGTCTGGTTGGTATAGTAGTACTTCATAGGGTTTTACAAAAACTGAATTATGAAGTTTATAATCACACAGGGCTGTGCCCTTGGCAAATACTAAAGCCTTGCTAATAATAACATTTTCCTTTGGTTGGGTGTTATGGTGCATGCTTGTATGTAATCCAGCACTCTGGGAGGCTGAGGCAGGAGGATAGCAAGTTCAAGGGCAGCCCCAGGCAACATAGTGAGACTCTGTCTCACATACACACACACACACACACACACACACACCAAAACAAAACAAAAAGCATACAAGAAAACAATTAAAAATGGGTTCGGATGTAGCTTAGTGCAGAATCCCTGGATTCATTCTTCAGTACTGAAAAATAAATAAGTAATAAATACAATAAATGTGATTTAAAAATAAAATATTTCCTGGAAGTAAAACTTCAGGGTCATGAGGATTCTTATTCCCTGATAAGCCTAGAACCATGCCTAAAACAGTAGATGCTCAGTAACTATGAAAGCAGTGAATGAGGGCTGGGGATATAGCTCAGTGGCATAAGTGCTTGCCTGGTAAGCCTGAGGTCATGCGTTCAATTCCCGGTACAAAAAAAAAAAAAAAAAAAGATTCAAAGTAGTGAATGAATGTGTCTCCTTATGCATGCTAAGGGTAGCACATTTCTGTATTTATACCCTTCGTAACCCTTATTATGGAGAAGGGACACTGTTTTGCTCAGGGCGAACATCCAACTTGATGTCCTTAGTATATTTTCCAAGCCTCAGGCCATTAGAAGATTTTTATCTACCAAACCCCACACATTCAATGAAGATGGAATTCCCTCTCAGATCTGGGCTTTCTTATGCAGGGTGTTTAAAACTGGGCTCAGGGTGCTTTTTTATGGAGTACAAAGCCGGGTCTTTTGGGCTAAGACCTAGAGCCTCCAAATTTGAGTTTCAGCTCATGCTTCTAGCCATAGGCTCACTGCACTGTCAATGGCCCCAGCTGGGGCACACCCACTCCCCTGCGCTGAGCATGCTGGTCCTTCAAGTTCTTTGCAGCACTTGTGTGCTGAGAGATTGATTGCTGGTTCTCCCAAGCTGGTCTTAAAAGCTGCCCACTCCCCAAAGCCACCTCTGATTCTCAGCCAGAATTGATGCCTCTCCTTTTTAAAACTCTCCCTTTCCTACTTCCACTCATAAGGCCCTTTGCTCTGTTTTCATGTCTGTCTCTTCACTAAAGTGTAGTTCTGTAAGGACAAAGGGCCAGATCGAGAACAGCTCTGAGTGGGATCACTGCTTACCGCAGGGTCTTGCATACAAACAGTGGTTCCCTGGGTGGAGATTGGAGGTGGGCGCTCACCTGGAAGTGCAAGAGCAGCAGGCTTCTCTGCAGCACCCAAGCATAGGTGTACTCGGAAGGCAAGAAAAGCCCCATGCCAGCTTCCCCAGCACCCTTTCTGTCTCACTGATACAGAACAGTGGCTCCAATCTGAGAAACTGTCCAGCATAAAGAATTGCTCAGTCTGGAATGAGCCAAAAGTAGTGTGGCCCATGGAAAAAGATGTGGCCTGGGTCAGCCTGCCAGTCCGGCTCTGGCTAGCTGGGTGACCTTTGGCATGCTTTGAATGTCTCAGAACCTCCAGTACCTTGTCTTTATAATCAGGACAACACTAATACCTTCCCCAGCCCTTGCCACCAGGTATATAGTGAAAGGGAAGCCCAGGGGGGCATGTGACCTATCCTCAGCCTAGAGAGCGTGCTGCGAAGATAATGGTCTTTGCAAATTCTGGCACAGAGAAGGTTTGCAGTAGTACATTAGCCCTGGGTGCCATGTGCTTTGCTAGCTCCCTGTGTCTCATCCCACAGTTACATGGATTGAACAACATGGGAAAGGGACTTAGCACACTGGGCTCTAATAGTACAATAGGAGTTCAATAAATGTACGAGCCATGAAGGAACCCATCTCTTATCCATGCTAAGCTTGACACTTCCCATTCTTAGCTCATCTTTACAGAGAAGGGGAGGGCTCTTCTCTACTGGCTCACTCAATAGATAGACTCAATAAATAGAAATAAACTACAAGCTATTAACAAATAATCCATGAAAGAAACTCGAGGTGGGTTTCTAGGCCACAGTCACTGCTCTACTTCAGTAGAATGGTTCAGCTTTGCATCTGGTTTTTTAAAAAATTCTGTTCCCCTTGAATGCCACAAAATGCCACCTTGAATTTATTTATTCCAGTGATTGGCTGTCATATCTGCAGAGCCAACATCCTGGGAGAGGCGGGTATGGGAGAGCCCTCAGAATTTATTTCTCCCTCTGAGGCTCACTGGACCCCTGCTTTGGGGCAGGCACCATGCATCAGTCAGCTCTCTCTCCAAACGTGCTGCTGTAAGGAGTAGCTCCAGCAGTGGCGTCTTTCTCGCTCATGTTTTATACTGAGTAGGGGTGGCTATGGCTCAGTTCTAAATGGCTTCATCCCAGAACCCAGGATGAAGGAGCATCCCGTGTCTGGGAAAAAGGGCAAGAGTACTGACAAAGCCAAGCAACAGCTTCTGATGTGGCATCTGCAGCTTGTATTCCACCAGCCAAGGCAAATCACATTGCCAAGCCAGGCATCAGTAGGATAGAGAAGTATACGCCTCCTAAAGTGCAGCACCACAAGTTTCTGGGCAAAGGTGAAGAAGTATAACCCTCTCGTAAAGGAAGCAGAGAATAATGGAAATGATAATATGATCTTCCATGTGCTGTCATGAGTACTATGTCATTTGAGTCTCCTGATAACCCTAGGAGGCATACATTATTATTCCCATTTCACAGAATGGAAAATTGAGGTTTAGTATGGCTAACTACATTACCCAAAACATAGCCGATACTTAGCACAACTGCCTGGCTTGAAGCTGGGCCAGTGCTTTGGGCTGGGCAGCAACTTCTTGAGGACTCATTTTCCTGTGCCGGTTGCCATTCAGTAACTATTTACAAAGAATTCACTGTGCCTGGCACTGTGCTTGGCTTTGGAAACATGGTGATGTGCAAAATGGACACTGTCTCTATCTTTCCCGGAGTTTAGAGTCAAACCAGAAGCACGCGAGGTCTGAGTGGGGTGTGCTTCGGTGGGAGAGAGGGAGGGTACGGTGAGCAGCCGTGGCAGTAGCCCGCCAGCCTCAGGGCGCAGCATAGAGGACAGAGCTGAAGGACTTTGGCCCTGAGTGCCAAGGACAATATCCAACTCAGAATCCTAACAGTGCTTGCGGGAGGTCAGTGCAGATGGGCACGTGCCCAGCCTGCTGCCGCTGGTTTATGGCAGGACCTTATCATGTGCTTCCTCCTGCCGTGTGTGGTCCAAAACCCTTATCGGGCCTGTCCTGAGGCTTTATCCCTGCCTTGTGCACACGCAGTACCGTGCATGCCACCAAAAAAAGACACCCAGAGACTTCCCCATAAGCCAGAAAAAGAGAAACCAGATCTGATCTGATTCTGAAAAAGCCCCCTGGCACGCGTGGCTTAGATTGCCAAAGCACACCACTCTCACTTCCCTAAGTGGTTTTCATGTTAACGGCACAGGGATGAAAGAAGAAGGAAAGAAATCCCCTGCCATGGTTTGCAAAATGGGCCATAATAGTAAGCAAAATCACCTTCGCATCACAGCTCTTTCAGTGCCAGAGCACGGGACCCAGGGCCGTAAGCACAACCAAGCGCATAGCAAGCAACCGCTTGTTAGACAGGAAGGGTAAGCGCGCTGGAAAACGGCCGCTTCTCAGTGAAGTGCAGCCCCAGAACATAGCGGGCACAACCATGGGCGGTCCTTCGTGGGGTGCACAGCCTCCTGAAGTGGGGGCATATATGACCCTGGCCAAGCACAGCTGTCCCTGAGTCTCTGGCCAAATGTCACACCCCTCACAGTATGGTCACACACTTCCTTGGACATTTCAGAAAATGTCACAAAGCCAAATGACCCACACACCCGCCCTTACATATATGTATGTATATGAGGATTCTATGGAAAAGATAGAAACAGTATGTATCTACGAAGAAGGGCTGTAGATTTCTTATGTAGTATGCACAAGGCCCTGGGTTCAATGCCTAATACCATCACCACCACCAAAAAAAAATAAATAAATGAGGAAGACATTTATTAAGAAGGATTGGCTCACTTGATTATGGAGGCTAGGAATCTCAGGATCTGCTGCCCAGAAAGCCAATGTGCAGTTCCCATCCAAGCCTATGAGCAGAACTTGGAAGTGAATGGCATGAGTTCCAGCCAGAGTTAATGTCAGATGGGGAATGTGCCAGTGTTGTGAAAAGATTTAAAGGAGACATATTGCATGCACATGGCATAAATACCCAATCATCACGCTCATGAACTGAAAAATTTTGTTTTTTCAGACAGGGTCAAACTCTTACATAGTGAGTTCTGGGCTAGTCTTGAACTCACTATGTAAGTCCAGGTTGGGGTTGAACTTGCAGTGCTCCTGCCTTAGTCTTCTGAGAGCTGGAATTATAAGGTTGCACCACCATGCCTGGCCAGAAAAAAAACGTTTTACCAGCTATGTGGGCATCCCTTAGCCCAGTCAATTTGATGCATAAAATTAACAGTCACTGTACATAGATGTGTGTATATATATATATATACATATACTTTTTTTACCCTTGACTTTAATTGAAAGCTACTGATGAACACCAGTGTGCTTGGAGTGTATACTCCTTTTAAAAGTTCTGTCCTCAGCTGGGCCTGGTGGTGCAGGACTGTAATCCCAGCACTTGGGAGAGTGAAGCAGGAGGATCACAGCAAGTTCAAGGCCAGCCTGAACTACACAGGGAGACCCTGTCTCAAAAAACTGGAAAAAGAAAACAAAAAAAGGTTCATCTCAAAGAGGAGCCCCTTCCTGGGGAGATGAGCATGATGACACAGTGCCAAGCCATGAACAGGGAGCCTGCAAAAAAGGACGCTTCTGAGCCTCTGTGACGCTTTGTACTGTACGTGTACCTCATCTCGTCCCCCCAACAGTCCTACAGGTAGATACAATTATTCATCCCATTTTGTAATAAGGAAACAGAGGCATACGAAGATGAAGATGCATTCTGAAGATCAAACAGCTAGGGAGAGGGAGAGCTAGGTTTCATAAGCAAGCAGTCTGAGGACTTTGGTGGAGGATGCCAGGAGAAAAGTGTGGCTCCACTCTGGGAAGCCAACACGGAGAAAGTGACTTTGGGTAGGGTTTTAAAGGATGAGTAGAAGTTTGTTAAGCAAAAAGAATAAATACAGGCTGCTGTACTGAGTGTTTCAGAAAAGCGTATCCTCCTGGAGAGGTCCTCTCTGCCTTCCCTAAGCTCAGGTGCTTCTTTGGAATCAGAACAGCAGTAAAACACTACAAGTAACCAGTATTTATTGAGGTCTCACCCTCTAAATACTTTATATGTATTATCTCATTAAGTCTTCAAGTTAACCTGAGAACTGAGCACTATTCATGTGTGTTTGATAGAGGAGGAGTCTTAGGTTCAGAAAGTTTAAGTAACTTGGTCAAGGCTACACAAAAAAATCACTGGCTGAGCCCGGGTGTAAGTCTGATGTGCAAGCCCACGGGCACTGTGCATATGGTAGGTAGTTCACACAAACCCAGGGCCCTGGTGTCAAGGCTGTGGGCTCAGACAAACGCTGTGCCAGTCCTTTCCAACCCCATAATGCAGTTGTTCGCCTGGAGAACCTGTCAAACAACAGATTCCTTAAGGCCTCTGGATACGCAGGTTCTTGCTGTGTAGGTCTGATGTGGAGCTGAGAAACTAAGAACTTCCCAGACAACACTGGTGCCTCTGTTCAGTGACCGGACACTGAGAAGCACCACACTTCCTTGACCCTCAGCGATCATAGCACAGGACGGCCCAGCTGTGCACTTAATAACCTGCACTGGGAAACACAACCACGGGTGACAACTGAAGGACACGGCTTCTTCCTTCTTGGTGTGTAGATCACCACCACCCCACCATGGCGCCTCCTTTCTTCTTTGTATTCCAGGTGCCCGTCTTTTCTCTAACTCTTGCCTTGATTTTCTTCACTGTCTAGACTCTTATTGCTATGGTGTGGATTTTAACTGTTTTTCCCATGCTGGTGTTCTTGAAGAATTAGCAACCCCCTGCCCATGTCCCACACCTCTGTTCTGTTTCCTAGAGTGACTCAGACTGCCTCTGTCCCCGAGAGGGAAGTGCAGATGGATCCCCTGTTTCCTGGTGGTTCACTGCGCTCCACAGCAGACTCAGTATATTAAATAGGGACTTGTTCCATGTATTAATCAGGAGTCTTCAGGTTACAAGTGACAAAACCCAGTGTGAACTGGTCTGGAAAAATTGGGCCGTAAATTGGCTCACATAGCATGATCACAGGAAGGGCGAGGGTGCGGCTGGGCTGCAGCTGTGACTGCCCAGGGGTCCAGGGCCACTGGGACGCTCCTCTTCTCCGCTGCCTCTTTCCCACAGCCAACCTCATTCTTTCAGTCAAGTTTTCCCTACCAGCTGGAGACACGACTACCTCCAACTCCCAGGCTTTCCATTTGCACATCAAAAGGACATGGAGACACATTTTTGGGATACAGGGCAGGGGTTTTGTGTCCCACCCTGGGTAATTGTCCATCCTAGACCACAGCCCTTAGCCCTTCCAGATATTCCCCCCGTATCCAACCTGGAATGGGGTGGGAAAGGGGTTTATGGAAACGTTAGCTCTCCCTCGAACCATAACACTGGAATGTGTGAAGGAGCATTTTCCAGAAAGCAGAGGAGCAGATTCTGGCCGCAAAATAAATGCAAGAGGTGAGTGGGTGAATGAATGGGTGGACGCACAGCTTTGCAGTAGCAGGTGCTGCACTGGTGTCTGGAGTGAACAGAGAGAGAAGGAGAGCCCCAGCCTTCTTGCAGCTCATAGTCTAGCAAGCAGGCAGAGGCAGGCCATAGATGTCAGTGGAGTTGGCCCCACTGTAGTGTCCTTGGACAAAGTCGCCTGCTCACTCTGAGACTTGGTTTCCAACCTTGTCACCTTAAGGCTAAGGTAACCCTCAAAAACTTAATAAACCGCTCGGATTCTTTTGTTTAAAAGGTTCTTTCTTAAGGTGATTGGGGTGAGAAAACTTATGTAAGTGCTGTGCTGAGCACTGTGTCCAGCACGGAGGGGCACACCTGCACACCCGGCTATTTAGGAGGGTGAGGTGGGGAGAGGGCAAATTTGATGCCAGTCTGAGTTACATAGTTAATTCAAGGACTACCAGACCCTGTCTCCAAAAAATTCTCAAAGGAAAAGAAGGAAAGAAGGAAAGGAAGGCTAGGCATAGTGGCGCACACCTGTAATCCCAACACTCGGGAGGCTGAGGCAGGAGGATCATTGTGAGTTCGATACCAGCTTGGGCTACAAAGTGAGCTCAAGGCCAGCCTGAACTGCAAAGTGAGGCCCTGTGTCACAAAGACCAAAAACAAAGAAGGGAAGGAAGGAAGAGAACGAAGGAACACCGCACATTAGTTTTAGAAACTAAGGTTTAGGAGGTCTAAGTAACTTACCTGAAATCTCACAGAATACCAGCTGGGATTCAGCTTTGCTTTGCGTGTGATGGGTCAGAGGTTATGTGCTTGACTTCCAAGAGCTCTGACCTCTAAGCAGCATAAGTCTTCTGCAAATAGACACTGTGACTGCCTAGGCCACCTGTTAAAACGCAGGCCCATAGGTCTGGCTGCAGACATATATTGAAATGCAAGATTGGTGGCTGGGGACCCTGCATTTTAGTGGATTCCTCAGGTGCCATTGATGGTGGGAGCTCAGGTTGTTTGATTGCAGTGTAGGGAACCACTGTTCTCTGGTATTTTTGGCCTCATCATTTCATTAGTGACTTAGCATCTGTATGCACCTCTATAATGTACAAGGTGCTTTTGCAAACTCCATTTGAGTAACAGGAAGGAGCTCACAGTGGTTAGGAATCTAGTTTTAGCAGTATGGTGCTTGGGGTCCATTTCCAACCAAGATGCTTGCTAGCTACGTGATCTGTGCCTCTGTTTCCTTCTTTATAAAATGAGGATGGGCTTGTCATCCCACCTGCGAAATTTGTTAGGAGCAAAGACTTCAGGGTATGTGAAGGCCCTAAAACAGTGCCTGCTGTGGAGCAGATGTTAATAAGTCTTCATGTATTTGCACGTGAAGAAACGTACACAAGATGTCACAGTAAATGGCCAAATCACAACCCAAACTCAGGTTTCTGGCTCTACTTCCAGGCTCTCAGAAACTGAATCTTTGCTTATCTTTCACAGTCACTTAGAATTTAGAGAACCTGGGACCCTGCAACCAGCAACAGCGTGTTCAGTCTCCTGGTACCTGCAGGATGCTGTAGGAGGAACCAAATGGACATAACTGACCACAACTAAATACCACTGGCATGAACTTGATCGGTTGAGAGGGGGGAGATGTGGCAGAAGGAAGGCAGCTTTGCATGGTGGGAGCTGCCAGGGACTGGGACGGGGGCAGACGCTAAGCTCACTGAGCTGCTCATCTTGTCCTCATCAGCCACAAGCTTTAATGAAAATATTCTGACTAGGCGAATGCCTCTGAGCAGGTCCATAAGTCATTAGCGTAAATATAACCTAGCAAGCCTCTCCCTGAGATCAATCTGAGGCAAGGACAAACAGAAAGAGTGGGGGATTTTTTTTGTTAGTTTGGTTTGGTTTGGTTTGGTTTGGTTTGCAACAGCTGAGAATCTAGCCATTGAGGGTCTTCAAGCTACATGAAGGCTAGACCATGATAGTCTTGGGGAGAAGGACGCAAAAGATGGAAAGTTGGCACAGAATTGGAAATGGCCCCACCCACTTCAAAAGCTTCCCCTGACCTCCTTTGATCATGCAGGAATGGGAGAGAAAATGGCCTTCTTTTGACAAGAGTGACGACTCATCTACGAAGACCCCTGCTCTCAGGCTAAGGGGCTCACATGAAAGTGACTCATGAACTAGCGTGGAAACTAGATTTCTTTCTCCGACCGTTTGTGTCATAGTGTTGGGACACTTGCTTAATGAGCTGGGTTTTGTTGATACAGAATATAAAACACTAACCAATTTCTCTTCTGTTCTCTTCCTCTCCCTTTGCTTTCTGCACATCACCTCTCTCCTCTCTCACCATTCCCTTTGCTCACGCACTCTCTTCTTCCGTCCCCCCTCACTTTTATCTTCTTTTTCCCCCTCCTTCCCTGCTTCTCTCTTTCTCTCCTCTCCATCTATCCCATCTTACCCTTTGCCCTTATATCCCACAAAGCACGTAGACTGGCTTGCAGAGGTGGAAACTAACACTGTAGACTTTAGGTTCAGCATAAATGCCGAGTGATCTAGCCTCTGACGGAATGTGCTGCCAGGCTGCCTGCATCTGTGCTTTGCCCTCAGTGCTGTGATGGTCACCGCTGAATCACTGCCATGTATCCGTGAGGTCCTTTGGACAGGAGTAAATGCCGGTTAAGAGTCAATTCAGCCTGGGATACAGCTCAGTGGTACTGCGCCTGCCTAGCAAGCACAAGGTCTGGAGTTCAATTGCCAGTACCCAAAAAAAAAAGTCAATTCAGTTTCAGAGCAGTTAGAATAACCAGTGAACAAATGGCTCTGCTGAAATGGCTGAAGCCAGTGTGTGCGGGGATATTTTGATTTTGGGAACCCATTCCTGAGCCTGATTTCAGTGGCCCACATAGTAACCAGTGTATTAAACAGCATTTGAATTAGCTTACAAGCAGGCGTGGTGATGCTTGCCTGTAATTCTAGCACTGAGGAGGCTAAGGCAGGAGGACTGTCAGTTTGAGGCCAGCTTGGGCTACATAGCAAGACCCTATCTCAAAAACCCAAATAAAATAAAATAAAATAGCTAATAAACTAGGAAAAATAAGCTTAGAATATTTCGATGATTTATTACTATAGTCTGTAATTGTTTCCTTTTTTTGTCTTTTTGAGACAGGGTATCGCTATGCAGTTCAGGTTGGCCTTGAGCTCACTTTGTAGCCCAGGCTGGTCTCAAACTCGCAACAATCCTCCAGCCTCAGCCTCCCAAGTGCTGAGTTTGCAGAAATGCGCCACCATGCCCAGCTGTAATTGTTTCTTATTTAATGAATTGTTTTATATTATGTGATGTAGTCACAGGATTTAAAATCAGAATAATATCAAAAATATACATTGAGATGTCTTATTTCAAATGCTTGACCCTATTAATCCTCCTTTGCCATGCCTGAAAGGTAACTACCACTTTTAATTAATTTTTTAGGAGGGAACAGAGTCTTGCTTTGTAGTTTAGGCTGGCCTGGAACTCACTATGTTACCCAGGCTGGCCTTGAATGCCTCACAGTCCTTCTGCCTCAATCTCCCAAGTGCTGGGATTATAAACTTGCACCCTTGTGCCTAGCTAATTAATTTTTATGAGTGCTTCTGATGCAAATATAATCAAATTCAAAATACATTCTTATTATTTCCTCTTTTTACACAAAAAGTATGATGTTATATGCATCATGATATACAGTCCTTTCTCTTTTTTTTTCTTTCACTTAATGATATTCTGGAGTACTTTCCATATCAATGCATGTGAAGTTTTAATGTAGATATAAAGAACATTGGTTTCCTGTCCTTTTGGCTAAGGTTAAGTGTAATGTAGATATAAAGAACAAAGTATAAAGTATATCCATATCCACATGATGGAACATTGGGCCAAAATCATGTGGATGTGAATATACTTTATTCAAATTTCCAATTCTGCCCATCTTGCTGATTGTGCGGAGTGGGCTGTGGTCTCAACATGGGGTCCAGCTGTGCCCTCTTGGTCATTTAGGGACTGGTCAGAACGGCGCAGTAGGACAGTCAGTGCTGAGCTCAGGAGAAACCCAGTGTGCTAAGAGACTCCGAGTTCAGGCTGAGGACAGGCACTATCAGCTCCCTGGATACAAGTGTACCCCACAAGGTATTTGCAGAACATCATCAGTCAAGGTGCCCAGCAGCATCAAGAAAATAATTCATACAAAAAACCCAGATACTGAGATACAAATTTATTGAATACATCACCATAACTAATGTCTTTTGTCAGTATCAAGAGGTGAGAAATTATTAGGAACAAGTGATTCTGATGGGATGCTAAAAATTCACCTACGATGTGCACGACATCTTCCTTTTTAGCCTTGAGCACTTCATGAAGCTAACTTCTCCACTGCCTTTGAGATTCTTACCCTGTATATTTTTAATGACACCACTGGGGTAGCTAAAATAAATTAGCATTGTGAAGTGTACATCTAACCTCTGAATGGATCATGAAGTGACAAATACATTCTTGGAAATCTCCTTGTCTGTCTAATCATTGCCAATCAAATGTTTATTTCTATAAAAAACTGACCTTTTAAAGATGATGCAGAGCTAAGGCTGTGGCTCAGTGACAGCATTTGTCTAGCTTGCACCGGGCCACACACACACACAGCCTATTATAGAGGGGTTATGGGGCTAGTTCCATGGAAGAGTGCCTGCTTAGCGTGCATGAGATGCTGAATTCAATCCCCCATACTCCCCTCAAAAGATCTTATCATTAAGAGCCAGGGATGGAGTCAGACTGGCTGTCATCAAGAATACAAAAAACAGTAAGTGCTGGTGAGGATGTGGCAAAAAAGCCCTTCTACCCTGCTAGTGGGAATGTAAATTAGTACAGACCCTATGGAAATCAGTACGGTGGTCCCTCAAAAAAGTAAAAATAGTACTACCGTAAGACTCAGCTGTCTCATTCCTTGGTCTATAGCCAAAGCAAAGAAAAGCAGTGTAGTACAAGGACACCTGCATTCCCATGTTTATTGTGGCACAGTTCACAATAGCCAAGATATGAAACCAGCCTAGATAGATATCAGCAGATAAATGGATAAAGAAAACATGGTATATATTTACAATGGAGAACTATTCATCCATAAAGAAGAATGAAAATTTGTCATTTGCAGGAAAATGGAGGGCACTGGGGATCACCATTTTGAGCAAAATAAGCCAGGCTCAGAAAGACAAATACTGTGTGTTCTCCCTAATATGTGGAATCTAAAAAAGATGACATGAAAGTAAAAGGGAGAGTATTATTGGACAAGAGGAAGGGAGTGAGGAAGGAAGAGTATAAGGGTTAAGGAAGTGCAGGGAAGAATAGGAACAAAATATACATGCTCAAACATAGTGCATTGTAAAAAAATTTTTTTTGGTACTGGGAATCGAACTCAGGACCTTGTACTGGCCAGGCAGGCACTTGTGCCGCTGAGCTATATCCCTGGCCCTGTAAAATTAATAGGTGCTAACAATAGAAACTGTTAAAGTAAAAAAGAGAAAGCTAGGTATAGAAAGAGCTGGGCTTGTTGGTACACACTGGTAATCCTAGCATTCTGGAGACTGAGGCAGGCTATGACACATGTGAGTCCTTTGGAATTTATACTTCATAACTTTAGCAATTTTGTATATAATATTTTAGAAACCTGGACACATTGGTATATGTCCACACTAGGCCTTTGCTGTCTACCATGAGGTAAATGTGTTCACTCCCCCCGTGTGAAATTTGCTTAATTGTCTTGCAAAAACTCTCTTTGGTTTTCTTTCATTCTGCTCAATAACCCCAAGTTAATCTGTCATCTTTCTCTCCTCATTAAACTACTCCCACTGGTAATTCTTCATCAAATCCAAAAGAAATGTGACACACACCCCCACCAAAACCCAGACCTGAAGACAATTAGCTTTAGGTTGCAGTTCAGAATACAAAGACCGCTAATATCTAATAAAGCCTTGGTATAATATGTTCTTGGAGTCAATGCTAAGGAAATTGAATGGCATAAAGCTGTGTGAAAGCTTAAGGTTCAAAGCATATTTGATTGAATGTTATTAAATGTGTTTTCTTGAATTATTTTGCTCCAGTTCATAACAAACCTTCCAATTTTAAAGTAATTTTCTTGGCCTTGATTTTCTGATCTGTCTTAATTTAGCTGTCAGTGCTGTGAATAGAACTGTTTCACTGGTGACCCTTGAAAGGAATTCTGAAAATAGAGAGCTGTAAGTGCCTCCTACAAAGATTCCTGCACGCTTTCCATCTAATAGGAATTTGATAGGTTTCCTTTATGTTCAGGTTTCCCCTTCTCAATATTTTCTCTGATATCCAGACAGCCTTGGACAGTCTTCTCACGACTGCAGGTGCCCTGACAGATTTCCTATTTCCCTTGTGTTTACGCCAATTAAAATAACCCACAGACAGTGCCTGTGACATATTTTCAAAAATTCATTGTGTAAGAAATATTGATGCTTTCTCTTGGACTATTTTCCCTTAGTGTTTTCTCTTCATCTTTTCCCAATTCTTCCCTTTTTCTTCTTCGAAACGTCTGTGCTTATCATTTTTTTTGAAAAGTTCTCTTCTCATGTGCTTTGGTTATTGTAATGGGAAATCACATCCAGGTGGAAATTCGAAGTCATGGATGTGGAATGACTATTTCGAGAAGCATTTCCTAAAGCACATGCCACTCCTGCTCACATTTCTCTGCCATTTATGTTGTGCCAATAGTTCATATTTGTAGCTTGATGTTGTCTCTTTTCTGAGAAACTTTTTGTTTGGATGCTAGGGATTGAACTCAGGGCCTTGTACATGCTAAGGGGGTCCCACCAAAGCAACATCCCCAGCCCATCAGAAACTTAAAAATAGATATTCCAGTATGAATAATAATGCATTACTTCCAGATACATTTCTCAACTTAATAAATTTATTATTTTCTGTAGTGTTTTATCTCCCATGAATTTGAAAACCTCATTTAAATAAATTTTATATAGCAGCTGCATACAGTATTTGTCACTGCTCGTAATGCCAGTAAGACTTGGGGTTATAGCCCAGATCTGTCAAGTAAGCCCAAATTACAAAAGTCTTCCTTTTAAGGTGTTAAAACTTTTTACCTGTCTCTGGCAATCTGAGCCACTATTTGAAGATAACAAGATGTACCACGACAATCACTGTGAATTTCCTGTCATCTTGTTTTGAAATTCTCTATCATTTTTATTGTTCTTGTGTTGCTTTGTTTTTGTCTTTGTTTTTTTTTTTGTTGTTGTTATTGTTGTTCTCTCTTTAAAATAAAAAGAAAGATGTTAAATTTTTTTTAATGGGGAGGGCAGTGGGAGAGAGAGAAGTAAACAAAAAGGTAGAGGCTTTTTTGGAAGGTAAAGAATTTTAGATACATTGGGCCTTCAAGTACTAAAGGACAGAAGGACAGATTGATTTTGGAGCAGAAAGACCCTAGGTGAGCTGGCTGTGCATTCTCCCAGCAGACCCTGGCCCCCTGCCTTTATCTGAAATCAGGGCGTGCCCTTCTGCCTCCTGGCCCCAGTGAGCGGAAAGGCACGAAGGTGAGATCATCTGTTTGCTGCTCATCACAAACATTCTCCAGTTCTATAGGATGCTACGGAAGCACTCACTGCTTCCCAAAAGTCCCTCTCTCTTATGGCCAAGATGGAAAATCTTCTTTCAAGCTTTCCCCTGGTAACTGTGCCCCCAAATTCCATTTGCCTTGATTATTCACATTCTGTGGAGTGGAGAATTTTAACCAAATAACAGAAGAAAGCTTTGCTCGCTACTATTTACTGCTCCAAATGGACTAGCTTCTGTGTATTATTCTGGTAAAAGACCCTTCCCAGAGGTGCTTGCTACTCTCAGAAATGACAAGGAGGACCAAGAGAGCTCTGCTGTCCCTAGACTCAGGTGACTGTGTGGATGTCCACCTGGAACTGAAAGCTGAAAGCTCCTGCTGTTGTCAGTCCAACTCGTTCCATCCTTTCTTTTTATTTATTTATTTATTTAGAATGAGTTCCTGGTACATTTTAGGTCTACATAATGATCACATTCATTATAGGGAATTTGTTCCTGTACATGATATAACTTGATTTTTTTCCCCTTCCATTTTCCTATCCTCCTTCAACCCCTTTTCCCTTTCTTATTTACAAAAGGTTTGTTTCATCATTTTTCTCATCATGTTTTTCTTTTTCCTTCTATCTTCCCCCTCTCTAGTTCCCCTTCCCATTTGAACATTTTCTTCCTATTTCACTACATCTATTATACATTTTAGTCCTTATTTATACATTTGGTTTCTCACATCAGAAAAACAATGCAGTATTTACACGTGTCCAATTTATTTCACTTAAGAGTGTGGCCTCAAGATGTATCCATTTGGCTAGAAATGTCTCAAGCTTATCCTTCTTTATGGCAGATTAGTACTCCATTGTATAAAAAAACCTGCATCTTCTTTAGCCATTCATCATTTGATGGGAATTTGGGCTGTTTCCATGGTTTAGGTATTAGAAACTGTACTGCTATAAACATGGATGCACGTATATCACTAGTATGATGGTTTTAATTCTTTCAGGAAGATACCTAGAAGGGGAATAGCTGGGTCTAATGGGACCTCTAGTCCTAGTTTTTTGAGGAATCTCCACATTGATTTCCACAGTGGTCACATCAGTCTACACTCCCATAAACAGAGGAAAAATGTTCCTTTTTCCGTACAGCCCCACTAGCATTTGTTCTTGGTTCATTTCTTTTTGAGTTTTGTTTTTTGTTGTTGTTGTTGTTTTGGTTTGATTTTTTTGGTACCAGGAGTCAAACTCAGAACTGTATGTTTGACAGGCAGGCTCTGTGCCTCTGACCTACATCTCCTGGTATTGGTTGATTTCTTGATGATAGCTTTGCTTTCTGGGGTGGGATGGAATCTCAGCATTGTTTTAATTTGCATTTCTTAAATGACCGATGATGTTGAACATTTTTTTCATATGTCATTTGCCATTTCTTCATTTGAGAAGTGTCTATTTCAGGTGTCCATTTTTGGATTGGGTCTTTGCATTTGGGGCAGGTCTGCTTTTTTTTTAGTTCTTTATATATTCTAGGTAGTAGTCCTTTTAAGGAACAGCTAGTAAAAATTTTTTACCACGCTGTAGGTTTTCTTTTCACTCTGTTGGTGGTTTCTCTTACTGTGTAAAAGTTTTTTAATAAGATGAGATCCCTGTTGTTCTTTCACTGTGATGCTTCCTATGCAACTGGGATTTTGTTCATAAGGTCTTTGCCTACACCAGTGTCTTCAAGAGTTATATCTATTCTCTCTTCCAGCAGAGTTAGTGGTTCTCTTTTAATATTTAGATCTTTGATCCATTTCAGTTTTAGTTTAGTACATGGTGAAAGATGTGGGTCCAATTTTAATCTTCAGCATGTGCAAAGCCAGTTTTTCCAGCACCATTTATTAGAGGCTATCTTTTTTCCAGTGAGGGTGTTTGGCACCTTTGTCAAAGATAGGTTGGTTAACTATATCTTGGTTTCTGCATCTTCTTATCTGTTCCATTAATCCTCAAGTCTGGTTCTTTTTACCACTACCACATTGTTGAGAAGTAGCAATATTAGGTCTTCTCTAAATTTCTTGTAGAATTCTGCAGTGAATCCATCAGGGCCCGGGCTTTTCTTTGTTGGTAGGCTTTTAATTACATCATCAATTTCATCACCTGATATTGGTTTATTTAGAATTTTTATATCATCTTGATTCAGTTTTAGTAATTCATATGTATCTAGGAATCTGTCCATTTCTTCTGCATTTTCCATCTTATTAGAATATAAGTTCTTGAAATGGGTATAGATGATCTTCCACAGGATCTGTTGTGATTTCACCCTTTTCATTCCTAAGGGAATGGATTTGAGCCTCTTCTTTTCTGTTTTTGATCATGTTGACTGCTTGAACCTGCGTGGCTCTCAGTGATCCTCAGACTCATGGGTTCAAGCAGTCCTCTTCAGTCTTCTTGGTGTTAGGACTATTGTTATACACCACCATGCCTGGACGTCGTTCTATCCAGGGTGACAGGTCCCGAGAACAAGGTGTCTGCAGATGAATAGAAAAAGTAAGAGAGACAAGAAAAACAAGAGAGGCAAAAGTCTGGGATCAGGGGCCTTACAGCCTCTTGGACCGTAGCCTCAATTACCAATATCAGTCACCTTTTATTGAGCGAGAGCCAACGGTGTAGCTAGTACAAGTGAGCAGATACCAGATGTTTTAGTAATTAAAGCATTATGCTTCTCCAATTCTGCCTCTTAATGCTGCTGGCAACAATCCCCTGGTGGGCCTCCCACACCCAGCACCATGCTCACTCAGCTCAGCTGGGAGTTATAAATTGATCACCACTTATCAATCCACTACAGTCACAGTCCTTACTTCCCATTAATTTTTACAGTGCATGACAAGACTAAAAAATAGGGATCTCCTGCAATTCAAATACATTCTTATCTTCAGGTGAAAGGTTTCAGTTCATTTTTGCAACAATAAACAAATCATTGTGTGTCCTCAGTGCTTTCTAATCAAAGAATGTCCTTCTCCACATCTGGAGTTTGTGGAGGTTTCAATGTATAATCAGCTGGCTCCAAGGCAGGGTGCAGGGCACAGGGGTAACACTCCAAGGTGGCACAAGACAGCAAAAGCAGCAAGAGCTAAAAAAAAGGGGCTCCATCTTTTCTTGTCCTAGGTTGTAAGTTACCCTCAACACTAGCCATGTATCTATCTATCCATCCATCATCTATCTGTCTATCATCTATCTATCTATCTACCTATCCATCTATCCATCATCTATCTATCCATCATCTGTCTATCTATCTATCTATCTATCTATCTATCTATCTATCTATCTGTTACCTATATATCTATCCTCTGTCTATCCATCATCTATCTATCCATCCATTATCTATCTATCTATCATCTATCTATCTATCTATCTATCTATCTATCTATCTATCTATCATCTATCTACCTAGCTATCTATCTATCTAACAAAGGCAGTGTTGCTTTATTCTAACAGGTGTCATCTCATCTCTACAAGTCACTTTGGTGTCACTTGAGTGTGAGAGTATAAATTGGAGCTGATGACACTGGCAGAAATGGGAGCATTTGTCAGAACAGTTTTTTTTTTCTTCATTGTGAGATCAGCAGGAGTCTACTTATAATACTATAATTCTGTGTAACATTTTTCCTTTTGGAGAAAGACAAAAATATATTGACAAGCATTCTCTGCATTTTCCAAATTTCCCCTCAGCACTGAGTAATTTGTTTTCAACTCATGTAGGGTTTTACTTAGGACTTTTCTCTAAGGTCCCAGATATAGGCTTCATTCTTTACCCCTTGTTCTGACTCTAAAGGCCTGGAAGCATTAGTGTGTGGTGAGATTGGCTCTGAGAAGAACATTCCTGTGTCCCTGGTTGGGAAAGAAGCTGGGATATTTTTTTTAAAGGCAGCCTTTCAACAACCTTCTCTCAGCCAATCTTGGTGGTCATGCCTATAATCCCAGCACTCAGGAGGCTGAGGCAGGAGGATCGTGAGTTCAAGGCCAGCCTGGGTTACAGAGTGAGCTCACTTTTCTCTCAGTGTCTCACAATTTTGCTACTTCCTCTAAGAGCCTTCCAGTATAATCTTAACCATCACCATCTTTCCTTAAGATTATGAATGAAAAAATGTCACTTTGGAGGATCATCAGAGCAACTGTTACCCTAGTACCAGGTTACAGTCCATCCCAAAGCCCTATTAACTCGCATCTGAAAGAGGAAGACTGCAGGTGCTTTGTACCCTGTACTTCTGGTGACCACTAAAAAAGTAGCCACCAGCTCTATGGCTTAGGGATAGACTTTAAGAGGCACCGGGACACTGCATAGCCTAGGGGCATAAACAAAAAGAAGGCTCTGTAGGGACCTGAAACCCGTGGAGGAACAGCCACATATTTGACTCCAGAAGGCTGAGCTAGGACCAAAAGGATTCACGAAGTTAGAATTTTAGCTTAGTGTGAAAAACTTCATTCTGCCATGAAACTTGAAGCAGATATCTTACAACAGTTTTGCTGTTGTTTCTGTTTTGTTTCATTTGCTTGCTTGTTTTCTGGGCTGTTATTTATTCCCTCATAGTTCTGGAAGGTAGAAGTAAAAAAAGAATGCATTTTTCAGGTCTCTTCTCTCTCTGCAGTCTCTAGGGGTAAGTACTTCCTGACCCTCCTCGGCTTCCTGTAGTCTCAGGCATCCCTTGGCTCAGGGCAGCGTCGCACTCTAACCTCTGCCTCTCTCTTCACAAGGCTTTGTTCCTTGGGTGTGTCCATCTCTCTACTTTAAGGAACTGGGTTAGGGTTCACCTTAATTAGCACATTTTGTAGGGGTGAGGACTTCAACACATCTTTTGGGAGACACAGTTCAACCCATAGCAGGCTGCCTCTGTGGAAGTGAGTTCTTTATCACGGGAAGCATGCAACTCAAGTTAGGGTTTTCAAGATACTTAAAGAAATCTAAGCAGTAAGTAAAGAATGCAGTTTGATGACTTCTAGCATCCTTTCTGACCGCAGTATTTCATAAAGTTATGAGATCTGCTGAGGATGCTGTGATAAATCTTGGGACCGCTCTCCAATCTTGGTGAACAGTCACATGCACAGAAACTCAGCCCTGTCGTGGGACGAGATCCAAGGAGGAGAGGAAAAACTTGACTCAGCCCACTGAGTAGGTCCCTGGTGCTCACCATGGAAAAAGTATTTCGGGATTTGTCAGTATGAGGCATTGGCAGACTTATTAGGCAGAGTTAGAAAGTAAAGGAGAATAGGAAAAGGATTCCAGCTCTGGAGGAGGCACACTCTGATACAAGGGTTCAGCCTGGCTCTTCCACAGAAGGACTAGGCCAGCCTTTACGGCTTCCCTGAGGTTGGCTAGGCTCTGTTCAGGTCATTATCTCAGTTCTGGTTTCCTAGCTCCTGAGGATCCTTATGGCATGGCTTGAGGGGCAGCGAAGTTCTCTTGAGATGATTGCTCTTGCCTGATGTAATCTCATCATGCAATGGTTTGTAAAGCTCCGCGTTCCTGGAATCCAAGGAGATTGTAGGTTTGGAGACTTCTAGGCATTGCTCCAGGGGGTCTGGAAATGGATATTGCAAAAAGCTGGCAGTTGAATGACCCCCAAAACTCTGAAAAGTATGTGATTCTTACCTTGGTGTCTTCAGTGAAGGGGATGAGACTGACTAGGTAAAGTTAGGGCTCATAAACCTTGCAACAGGATTCTCCTGAAGTGATTAAAATGCCTATGTGCAGAGCTGAGCAGGGATCTGACCCAGACTTTTTCTTCCTTCCTGATTGCTTCATCCTCTTCAAAGCTTTTTTCCATACTGTGGCTACTAGTAACCCCAGGCTTACATCTTACAAGTTTAGAAAACTCACAGAAAAAACTTCCCATTCTCCAGTGCTCTAAGGAAAGACCCAGAGGCGGCTCTTGTTTGGCCAGTTTCATACCCTGCACTCATCTCTTAATTTGTCCCTGGGATTTTGACCAGCTCTTGATGGAAAAAGCTGAGCCCTGTGTAAGTTGCATGGACTACGAATGGAGAATGTTATGGTTTGTGTCTGGATGTACCCCCAAAGCCTCATGCAGTCATGGTACGGGCTTCTAGAGTTAATGATTGATTCATGGTCCAACGCTGGGATTACGGGTGTGAATGCTATACCCACCCTAGAGGGAGTATCATGCATATAGTATAAGGGAGAGAAAGAGGTTTACTTTCTGATCCTCCCTTTTTGCTCTTGCTGTTTTTGCTATTTTGTGCCACCCTGAACTGTTGCCATGTGCCATGTGCCACTGCCTTGGAGCCAGCCAAGTATGGACTGAAACAGTCACAAACTGTGAGCTAAATAAACCTTTCCTCTTTTAACTCTGGGTGTTGAGTACTTTGTCTCAGAAATGAGAGAAAAGTAACCAAGACAGAATTTAGTACCAGGGGAGTGGGGTTATTGTTGTGTCTATACCTGACCATGTGGTTCAAGAGCCTTTGAAAGTAGCTTGTGGGAGGAATGTGGGAAGAATTTGGAAAGGTTTGAAGCTATTGCCTGAAAGAGTAGAGCTGGAACGCCTTAGGCTGATCTGTATAGGAGACTCTGGTCAGAGCTGATAGAAGACCAGAAGGCTGATAGAAATCCTGCCGGTAAGAACAGGCTCAGGAGGTTTCTGTTAGGAAGGACTCCACTGGCTGCTGGACTCCAGATGATGTATGCGATGGCTTGGCAAAAAATTTTTCTGCATTTTGCTCATGTCCAGAGATTTTATCTGAGACTGAGATTAAGGACAGCAGACTAATTAATCAGGCAGAAGAAATTTCAAAACAGTCAAATGTTGAGGTAGTAGCATAGCTATTGTTGGGGATGTTTAGATGTATTTACATTGAAAATCAAGAGCAAAGAGCCCAGCAGGATGATTTAAAACATTATGAATTTGGCCAGAAAAAAATCTCCAGTAAAGCTATGGAGTAGAAAGATAGAGCTAAGGAGATCTCCATTGCTGAGAAGGAACAGGGCAATATAAAAGATGGCCTGAGCACATCACAAGAAGCAGCAGTACCCCACCCTTTGAAGCCTCAAAATTGCAAAAGTGAAAGAAAGTGCCATGTTCCAGAATGGCAGTGCATAGAGGATTTGTTCCTCAGAATCAGGTTCAGAGTGCTGAGCAATCCAGGTGCTCAACCACCACAACCAAGAAAGAGGAAAACCTGGATACTACTACATCTGGCAGTGGACCTTGGCACCATCCACGTGGCACTGGTTTTAGGCGCATGCACAATGCAAGAGTTCTGAAGTTAAAAAGGCTTCTACCCAGATTTCAGAAGAAGGCATGTGAGTCCAAGCAATGTGCTCTTGAGAGGAAAGTATGAGAAGCTGTGAGGGTGAAGCCAAAGGTTCAGTGGAAACCCCAGAAGTTTGGAGAAGCCAGCAACATGGATTGTCTGAGGAAAGCTGCAAGGAGGGAGCAAAGTGGGTCTAAGAGAGAAGTCATGGGAGCTACAACCACCAGACGTGCCATAAGGGTAGAGTCATGCCAGCCCTTTGGAGCTCACGATTTGCCACAGATTGCTTCAGATGTTCCACATGAAACTACAGTACTTACTGTTTGCCCTGCTGGATTTTGGACTTGTTTTGGTCCCATTCCTTTGTGTTCCTTTGTGTCCCCCTGTTTGTACCTTTTGAAATGGTAGTATTTATCTTGTGCCATTGAGTGTTGGAAGTGTTTAACTTTTCATTTGTACGGGAGCTCACAGCTAAGAGTTTGCCTTACATCTCAAAGGAGACTTGAGACTTGGACTTTTCAGCAGTGCTGAAACTGTTAGGACTTTGGCAACTCTTAAAGATGGACTAAAATACCTTTTGCAAAAGGTATGCACAGGGGTCTTTAGGGGGCCTGGGACAGAATGTTATGGTCTGTGTCTGGATTTTTACCCCCAAAGCCTATGCAGTCATGGGGGCAGGTTCTTGAACTTATCATTGATTTGTGGTCTAGTGCTGGGATTATGGGTGTGAGTGAACATCCACCCTAGAGTGGGTAGCCTGCATACAATATAAGGGAGAAAAAGAGGCTTTCTCTCTGCTCCTCCCTTTTGCTCTTGCTGCTTTTGCTGTTTTCTGCCGCCATGAACTGTTGCCCTCTGCCATGTGCCACTTTGCCTTGGAGCCAGCTGAGCATGGCCTGAAACTTCACAAACTGTGAGCAAAATAAACCTTTTCTTCCTTAATTCTTGGCATCAGGTATTTTGTCTCAGCAACAAGACAAAAATAAACAAGATAGATAGCATCCAGGAGAGAAAGTGGGGTGCCATTAACATAATAGAGAGGAGGCCAAATGCAGCCACTGTCCACTGTAACTCCTTCCTTCAAATCATGGTGTTCTCTCTCTCTGTCTCTCTGTCTCTGTCTCTCTCTCTCTCTCTGTCTCTCTCTATCTCTCTCCCCTCTCTCTCCACTCTGTCTGACTAAGCAACTTTGTACCTGGTTTCCTCCTCTTCTCCTTCTTCCTTTCCTTCCTCTCAACTTGTTTCTTCTTATTTTCCCAATTTGCTTTATAAAAGCTTAGCTACTGGGCTGGCAAATATTGAGCTCTTTTTAAAGGCAAGAAAGGCACACACACACACAAAAATAGAGCCAGCCAAAGCTGAGTTCTTTGAGCCACTGAGGGAGGTGAGCAATTTACATGAATAATTTTTTGCCTTTGTATATCAAGTCACCAGAGGGAGCTTGTGGCATTTTGAGTTGTGTGGTACTCTGAGTTGCATGTCTGGGAAAGAGATCAATGAATTTGCACACGACAAAGAAGGATAACTTCCGGATGTAAATACTCTGGTGCTAAGTTATAGATCTATCCCAAAAGTCTGATCTGACAGTGTCTGTGTTTCAGCTTCCAGACTTTTAAATTGGGTCAAGCCAAACCCCTAGAAGTATTTTTAAACTTGAGAACCATCAAGCTCATCTGTTTCCGTTTGCACAAGCATTCTTGAGTTACAAACAACACTGAGTAATAAAACAATGTAAAGATTGATTTTTATTTTTTACCCTTCTGCCTTCAGCACAATTAGTCCCATGGCAGCTCACACACAAACTGTTTAAACAAACCAGCCACCCCACAAGCCCCCAAATAGCCGCTAAGATGTTTAATATCCCCTCCAAGGGCCAGGCCCCATCTCTGGAGTCCATGCTGACTTCCTCCTGCCTCCCCTTTTCCACCACTGTCCTGCTCTGGTCATCTCTGTTTTCTCTGTCATCTGACTCCCCCGCCACAGGCTCTGTAAGATGGCTCTCACCACTCACACACAGTCTCTCCCTCCAAATGATGTCCCTTCCTCTGGCTCCCTGACCCTGATGGGAAGCTCTGATCTGGAGCCCTGCCATAGACCCAGTTCTACAAGTTGCCCACACCTATCCACTCACATCAGGGGCTCTCCTGCCTTGACATAGTGGCACCCAGGTGTGCTTGTGTGCTAGCGCTGCCATCACAGCATACAATGGCATTTCTTCAAACTTCAGGGGCTATCATTTATAAATTTCAGGTTGAGGATTACCCTGGGACCCCCTCCTGAAACTTCCAGAGAGTTCTTTTTAAAATATTCTATTTGACCTGGCATGGTGGCTCACGTCTATAATCCTAGCACTTGGGAGGCTGAGGCAGGAGGATTGCTACAAGTCAAGGCCAGCCTGGGCTACAAAAGTGAGTTCAAGGCCAGCCTGAAGTACATAGCGAAAACCTGTCTCAAAAAAGACAAATAAATAAATAAATAAATAAATAAATAAATAAAGTAGTCTATTTGATGTGCTTCTATTTGACTCCAGTGGGCTTTTTGAATGCCTGAGTAAGTTTGTACAGTCACATGACACTGCTACACTGTCCTACTACCCAGGAGGAGGAGAGGAAGGGCTGGGAGAACTCTCAGAACTCAGGACAGAAATGTAACATCCTGGCCACCTACCCAAGGAAGGGCTTCTATACTGAGGAAAGGGAGAGGACAGAACAGTGCTGGAAATTGGGTTGCCCAAGAGAAAGCTGTCTTCTGCCTGGCAGCTCAGGGAGCTGTCTCCTGCAGGGAGCTGGCAGGGACCAAGTCTTTTGATCTAGGTCTCCCCAGCCCAAGCTCTGTGCCTGGAATACAACAGAAATGCAAGGCAGGCTGGGCATTGCACACCTATAATTCCAGCACTGTGGAGGTTGAGACAGGAGCCTTGCCATGAGTCCAAGACCAGCCTGGGCTATATAGTGATTTCAGGGCCAACCTGAACTCAAAAAACAAAAACAAACAAAGAAAAAAAAAAGATGTGCAGGAGGCATGGGTTGAGGCGGGGAGTGGTACGAGCACAGCTATCTTTCTACATAGCCGCCAATGTGGTATGGTCTCTAATCCCAGTGCTTTAGGAGGGTGTGGCAGGAGGATCACAAGTCTGAGCCTCGTCTGGCCATTTTAGCAATTTAGTGAAATCCTGTCTCAAAATAAAGGAAAAAAAAAAATTTAAAGGCTGGGGATGTACCTCAGTCTGAAAGCCCTGGATTCAATCACTAGTACCATAAAAGAAAAGAAAATTAATCATGATATGAAAGGTAGATCTGAGCTGGGGATCTCAGAGGCCCAACTCAGCTCGTACAGTGGGGATGGAGAGGGGGCGTTGAATGAAAACTGCTTTGCAGAGCCTAGCTTCTGTGTGTCCCTGCTCTCTGCTATTCCCCAAGCCCAATGGCACCCTTTACATAGCAAGAGAGGTCAAGTTATGGCACTCCCACTGGATGGCTGACCTTTCAAATGAGTGCAGAGCCATAAATATACCCTGTCATCACCTGTCCTGCACTTTCAATTATTTACTGGTCAATGCATCTGCTCAGAATGGAAACTAAGTCCAAGGCAGTGGCTAGAGTTCTTGTTGAATTTTATATCACATTTATAGGAAATAATTATCAATTATCTTTCCAGTCTGGTAAAACCGGGTTTAATAACCTACCTAATAATTAGGGTGTATGGAAAACATAACAAAAACCTTTTATTGGAACTGGGAAGGACCCCCACTGAAAGGTTATAAATGCAAAATAATTTGAGACTCCATCAGGTTTTAAGCTGTTAATCTTCTAACCCTGGGTGGGGACCCTGTTTGAGAACAGTCCCTTGAGTGTGCAGTAAGTAGTATTTGCCTAAAAAGCTTAACTTTATGAGGACTACCTCAGGGCAGTCTAAATCCAAATGTGAGCTCAGGGGTGCTGGGTGCTTTCATATTCTTAACCCTCTTCCATCTTCCAGAAGCTCTGCTGCTCAGACTACCCTCTGCAGAACTAGATGCTCCTGGGATCCCAAAGGACCATGTTTTGCATAAAGAGAAAACTAGCCACATTCTGCTTGCCATAGTGCAGTCCCCTGAGCTGCCACTGAGTGTTGCTCGGTTGCACTGGACTGGGTCTGGTGCCACCCATGGCTATGTATCTCCCTAGGGTCCGCACCACAAAAGCTTCCTTTGACCTGAGATTGTGAGCTCAGATGTCAGCCTCAATGGGAACCTCAGGGAAGAAAGTTCCCCCTCTGTGAATCTTCTTTGTTCAATATGTGCTCAACTTCCTGTCCCCTTATCTCTAAAAACAAACAAAAACAGGTTGCAGTAAAGTACATTTGTTAGTCAAATAGCCTGTTAGATCAGTGCTTGGATTTACACACTGGTCATATCACTTACTAGCTCAGTGATTTTAACTGTTTTAACTCTCAGTTTTCTCATGTCCAAAGTGGGGATAGTATTGTGCCTGCCTCATTCAGTTATATGAGGATTCAATGAAATACACATGTCTTAGCTACTTTCTTTCCTTGATGGCACCAAATACCTGACACCCAGAGTTAAAGGAGGAAGGAGTTATTTCAGCTCACAGCTTGGAGAGGTTTCAGTCCATGGTTGGCTGGTTCCAAGGCAGGGCAGTATGGCAGAGGGGCGTTGCAGAGGAGAAACAGTTCATGGCATGACAGGCAAAAGGCAGCAAGCAGCGGAAGCGAGCCTGCTTTTCTCTTTTATCCCATCCAGGCTATCAGCCTTTCGGGCGGTGCCACACAGAAGTATGCTAATTCTAAGCAGTAGACTATTTAACACCATACTCCCTTAATCCCAGTATCACATGCCCTAGAGCCATGCAGCTCTGAAAAGGCCCACCTATGGGTACATAAGGCTTTGGGGTGACCTCTAGACACATGCTATAACGACACTTGAAGGTAGAGCCCTTGACCTAGTACTTCCCGAGTACTGTTTGGTTGTCATTAGTGCTGTTATTGCAGCCACCGTGGAGGAGGAGCAATGGGATAGAGAAGGCATGGAAAGCACACTTAGCTAGACGCTGAGGTTTGTCTTTGTGTATCTTTGAGATCCCTGAACATGTCCTCCTCAGAGAGGCTTGCCTGACTCAGGGTAGGAAGAGCATGGGATGCGGTGACCTCTGGGTGAGCTTGAGGAAAAAGCCACATCATCCCAAAGGTGAACCTTTCTCCTTCCTAATAAACTCACTTCAGGGAGGAGACGGAGGAGGAAATGCCCCTGCCACCATTATGTCTAAAGGCCTAAGGCCTGGGCTCATGTCAACACCAAGGAAGAGAGAACCAGGTCTCAGAACAAGGATGAGCCACTACCTGGAGGAGGGTGGGTTGGGCTGGGTGACATCCTGCCCTCCTCCTCCAAACCCCTGGGCAGGGCTTCCCATCCAGAGGAAGCAGGCCCATCAGCTTATCCTTGGGTGAGGTTTCCGACGTCAAGTGTTTAAAGGCAAATCATTGTTCCAAAGTTCCGCTAAGCTTTAATGACCACCCTACTGAGAACTCCTCCAAGAACAAAGTGAGATTTTAAAAACCCACAGGATTACTTTGAGCCAAAGGCAATTAAGAGGGAGAAAAACTGGCCAAATCTCAATTCCAAGGCTCTCTTCGCAGAAATGTGGTTAAGGAAGAGAGCTCAATAAGCTACAGGGGACACAGCCCCTAGCCCTTCTCTTTCCACTTTGATCAAGCCAGATCTTTTCAAAATAAGCCAATCTCTTGTCTGTAAAATGGAGCCAGTACTGTTTGTATCTCAGGAAGGAACTAGATGTGTCTTTCTCTCAGTCCCAGTTTAGCAGCTACTGCCTACGAGACCTTGGCAAGTTCTTTCCCACTTCAGAGCTGTGGTCAGAGCTGCGGTCAGTGCTCGGTTTTCTCTCTGAAACATGGAAACCTGGGCTGGAGACCATTCCATGAATAGGTTGGCAAGGGTTGAGGCAGGGGTAGAAGGAGGAAGGGAAGAGTCAGGACTGATAAGAAGCTCAGAATCCCTTGGGAAGACTTCCGGACAGCCCAACACACAAAAGCATGCACTCAGCACTTGCAGGCCCTCCGCTCTCCCCTCTGTTCTTTCCCTAAGCCAGGCCGTGGGTCATCACCAGGGACCGTTATTCTCCAAACTGTTTGTGGCTCAGCTCCTCCCCATCCCTCTTCTTCCTTCTCCTCCTTCTCTTCTTCCTCCTTCTCCCCTTTCTTTTTCTCTCCTCTTTCCTCCTCCTCTTTTTTCCTCTGTACTGCAGATTGAACCCAGGATCTTCAAAATAAGCTACATGACCCCCTCCCCAGCTCCTTTCATTTTTAAAAATCTTGAGACAAGGTATTGCTAAGTCATTGAATTGCCTGGGTGAGGCCTCAACGTGTGATTCTGTTGCCTCAGTCCCCAGGGTTCTGAGATCTATGCACTGCTGTGTTCAGCCTGGCTCTACTTCAGATCATCCTTGTGAGCAGAATCTTACGAGGTGGTCAGAAACAAGACCAGGAAAAGAGCCAAGAGGAGGCCAAATGATACGTGTTGTAGTGGAGCCTTTTACTCCAAAAAGGAAGCATCTCAAGAAGCCGTGAGGCCAGTTCATTTTGGGAAATAGGAAATGAGTCCCCACTATGTGCCAGGATCCACTGTGCTGACGGAGGCTAGGAGTCGGGGTACTGAAGGGAAGCACTTAGGATCTGCCTGCCTGTGTCTGGTGACTGTCTCCATGTGGGTGCTGCCTCCGGGTCCCTTGCCTGGCTCTGGAGGACAAGACCGACCACAGTTTGTTCTTTCTTCAGTCTAGAGCAGATCACCTGAAACCTGGGGCTGTTTCCCTCCCGTCCTCTCCTTTACATTCCTGCTTTCTCCTTTGAGCACTGTCAGGACGCTGTCTTCTAAACCTGGCTGCTGCAAACTAATGCTCTGCATTAACAGACATTTGGATGAAACTATCTGTGTCCCAGACTCAGCCCCAGCCCATTAGTGCACCTAAGCTGGGGGATAAGGGCCCACTGAGGCAGCCTTGGCCAGCAAACACTGTCAGACACATTCAAGGCTCTTTTTGCTCAGGCCCTAATAAGCATCCTCATAAAGGAAGCTAATGACCAGAGCTGTGAGTTCCCAGTGAGGGCAGAGGTGCAGATGTCCTTCTGGGGCTGAGCTAAGATACCACCTTAGAGGAGCTGGCACTCAAAGGCAAGGCTGAGTGCCACCATCACCTAGGTACTAAACTTACAGGCATTGAAGTATGGATTTTGGGTTTTGTCATTGTTGTTTTGGTTGGTTTGGTTTGGTTTGGTTTTTTAGAGACATTAGGGTCTCATTGTCTAGTTCAGGCTGCTCTTGAGTGCGTTATTTAGTTGCTGCTGTCCTCAAACTCATGGTGATCCTCCTGCCTCAGCCTCCCAAGTGCTGGAATCACAAGTGTGTACCACCACACTCAGCTCTGTTGTTTTGTTTTCAAGTTGAGGTCCCACTATATTGCCCAGGCTGGCCTTGAACTTGTGGGCTAAAGTGATCTTCTCATCTCAGCCTCCTAAGTACCTGACTACAAGTATGCAGCACAATTCCCAGCTAAAGTCTGTAGGTATTTCTAAATAACAAGAAAGTAGAAACTGAAAAACATGTGATCCCGTCAGCTTGGGTGGGGGGTCTTCTTTGCCCTTAAAAAACTGTAAAGGGGGAAAATATTCTCCCATTTCCTAATTCTGGACAGTTTCATGACAGGTGGAACTGCGGCATCCAGCTTGGGATCACAGAGGAAAGTTAAGAAAACTGTAGAGCTTGGGTAAGGCCAGGGGC
This sequence comes from Chinchilla lanigera, assembly GCF_000276665.1. Taxonomy (NCBI): domain Eukaryota; kingdom Metazoa; phylum Chordata; class Mammalia; order Rodentia; family Chinchillidae; genus Chinchilla; species Chinchilla lanigera. Next base: position 17,091,954 of record NW_004955419.1, on the reverse strand, counting down.
CTACTGACTTAGCCACTTCTGGTATCACCCTACCTTGAGACCTCTTGTTACGTTCACCAATCAATCCTCTGTGTACAAGTCCTTTATTACATACGTTTTCTGCTACCTGCAGCCCAAAGCATCCTAAATGATACACCCCAGTATGAGAACAACAAGGGAGACATTAATCTGCAATTCCTACAGCTGGTCTCAGCTTCTCTATCTCACAGCCTGAGTGCCCACAAACCCCGAGAAATGCTTGCGTTTGGAGACAGCCTTTTCTGTACGACATGATGCTTAGTACAAGCCAACACTAGCATCTGGTACAGAGCAGTAGAAGGAGATCTGTTCCGAGGCTGGAACAAAAAGTGACTGAGTGAGGTTCACTGATGTGCTGTATTATACTTCGTGGGAGATTTAGGGAGTTTTCAAAGGCAGTTATGAGCGTGCAGCCTTTTGCCTTTTGTCTGCAGAACCTAAATGTTTCATGAGAGGAGGATAAACTGCTCAGTAAGCCCTGGGATCAGTGCAAAAAGAGAGTGGCCCCAAAGAAGAGGGAGGGATGGACCATTGGTACCTGATTAGAGGGACATGAACTGAAATGGCAGCACAGATTTAGAGGTCAGAACATGGCAATTTATCCTAAAAGCTCTCTACAGCGGGAATGTGAGGTCAATGGAGAAGACAGGTCTGGAGTGGGAGGGGCTCCTTCCACTCAAAAGTCTAGGCTAGGTGATGCTGCTATGGTAAACAACCTCAATATCAAGGCTTAACACAATAAAGGCCAGTTCTCACTCAGGTGACATGGACATTGTGGGCTGGCTTCTCTCTGCCTTGTGTTACCCTCACAATGGGACTCAGGCTAAGAAAACTGTCACCTGGACCATTACCGGTACTGTGTTGCAGGGGAAGAGCGCTGAGGAAGGTCAGTCAGTAGTCGAATGCTCCAGTCCAGAAGTGATAGATGTCCTTGCTGTCCTAGCAACAGCCGGAGCTGGTTGTGTGACCTCACCGACTCGAAGTGGGTGAGGAAGTGAAGTCCTGTTATGTCTTCACGGAGAAGAACTGAGGTATGAGACTGGGCAGGGCCAATGACCACCCCAGTGATCTGCTTCATCCAGTGACCTAGGTAAAATCTGCTTGCACAAATGAGGTAGAACAAAGTTCTCCACTTGTACACTTGGCTTAATTGCTCTCACCCTTGACATTTGCTAATTCCAAGTAGCCCCATTCCATGCAGCGCTACCCACTCCTTCAGGCCTCTGAGCCTTTATTTTAATTTGTGTACCAGTCAGGATCAGAATGAAAGAAATCAGCTGGTACTTGTGTCTGGAATGTCATCAGTCCCTGTCCTGCTGGGCCTTCTTACCACCCTGCTGTCTTCGTTGTTCACTGTTCTATTCAGCCTCCTTCTGTTCAAGCCCTCAAAGCTGTTTTGTCTACAGGTCGCAGAACTGAAGCCCTTGTAGCTACTTGCTCCCAGCTCAAATCCTTCTCCTTGCAGCTTCCCCTGTTTCCCTGGTTTCTCCAGCCAGGGCCCAAGCTCAACTCCTTGCTTTGATTGCATTGCCCTATCAACCTTCACACCGCTGTTCTCAGCAGCAGTCATGTATGAATACCCCTCAGCCATAAAGAAGGATAAATTTCAGTCCTTTGTAGGCAAATGCATGTACCTTGATTCCATGGTGCTAAGTGAGATAAATCAGACAGAGAAGATTAAATACCCCATGGCTTCTCTTATATGACAAATCCACAATATAAATAATTTAAAGAGCAAAATCGAAAGGAATAGGAATAATAATAGGAAACGGAGATAGACTTTACAGAGATGAGGAAAAGGAATAGGAATAATAATAGGAAACGGAGATAGACTTTACAGAGATGAGGAAGAAATCTGGGGGTAGGGAAAGATGAGAGGGTGGGGAAGTGGAAGGGGAAGCAGAAATGATTAAGATGTGAAATGTATGTGTACCAGTTCCTCAAGATGAATGTAGTTGCTATGCATAGCAAACCTATACTGATAAAAAAAGGAAATTAAAAAACAGACAACTCAGGAGCTGTGTAAGTGAGCAGAGTGTGCTCTGTGAGTGCCAACAGAGGTCAGGGGCAAGAGATGAGGACGTTTGGATTCACAACCTTATTCACGCAGCTAGGGGAGAAGATGTATGAAAAGCAATTTAAAAGGTTCATGCAGGTTGATTTATTTATGCCTGAGAGATCTTTATACAGCTGTCCCGATAGAGTGTTTGTAGTGTACCTCAGCAACAAGACGGGTCTCAATTTCTTTCTGCAGGACAATCCCAACTTACTGTCTTCCGGGGGAGGACTGTTTTCTCTTGAAGGCTTGATCTGATCTTTTAGGCATAGAATAAAAATAACAGTCGTATTGCTAGAGTTTGTGAGATAATACAAAACATGGTTTCTCAAAGAAGTGACACAGAAGAGTTTGAGAGAAGGGAGAAAAATATGAGGAAAGCAGTTGAAAATATTTTATGTAGAAATGTGTGTGTATGTGTCAGTGTGTGTAATAAAAGTCAAATCTCAGGTCAAATTCTTCATGTAGCTTCTTTTCCTGATATTATAGGAGATTGTGCTTATATAGCTAAGAATAGAGCGCCATCAGTCTGCAATGTCTGGCTTTTACAATTACACATCTGAGCTGTTTAAATGCTTGTGCATTAGTTATAAATCATGGCTCTTTATGGAGTGGAAATGCTTAGGAACTCAAACATGCAAGCAGATGTAAAAGGCATTGGTTAACATTCTGGAACTGAAGGAATCAAAAACAAACATTCTAAGCTATCGTGCTGCCCACCCATGATGTAATGCATTTACATGTTGGTGGAGCGAGAAGCACCACTTTGGAAAGGACAGTGGCGTTTACACATGTATAAGCTTCTTCCTGTAAAGAAATGTCTAGCCTGGTGCCCTGGCACCTGCCTGTAATACCAGGATTCTGGGAGACTGAGGCAGGAAAATTGAACACTTGGCCTATCTGGCAACTTAGCAAAACCCTATATAAAATTAATTGATTAATAAAGTAATTAATTAAATATAGCCACATAAAGAGGGCCTGGGGGTGATGAAGCTCACTGTGAAGGCCCTGGGTTTGATCCCTAGTAGTGGGAAAAAAAAAAAAAAATCAATTGCCTTTCATGTTTTTTTCCACCCCAGGTACACTCTACCACTAAGCTACATACCCAGCCCTTTTTATATTTTATTTGGAGACGGTGTCTTGCTAAGCTGCCCAGGCTGGCCTTGAACTTGTGATCCTCCTGCCTCCCTCACAAGAGTAGCTGGGATTATCAATGTGCACCACCACATCCAGCTGCCTTGAGTCCTTGAGTCCTCAGGATGACAGGGTCTCTCTGCATGTTGGTATCTGGATAAAATTGGCTATGGCCCTATCATGTGCAGTATGTTCTCCAGGATGCTTAGCATCATGGCACTCTGAGCTTTGCATCTGCAGGGAGCGCCCATGTGTTCCTGGCCCCTCCCTGTCCCCCAGGGTCCAGATGTGGGGCCTCATTCTGTCTCCACTGGGCAGCACCAATGTAAGGCAGCAGTAGAACAGCTTTCCTCCCATTGCAGGTGTGAGAACGGGGAAGTGACATCATGACAACATGATAAATCACTTAAAGTTGGTTTTTAAACATCACTATTCTCACAAGCCCTTCTCATTGCCCCCTGGGGGTTCCCTGCTTCCAATTCTTGTTCCAACTTCTTCCTTGAGCCTCCTCCTTTCTCTCCTCTGTGATGCGGGGCCACCGCTTCATACCCAAAAGGTCCATCCAGCTGCTTTGTTCTCCAAACAGTTTTCTCCCTGAAGTACTTCGCCTCCAGCTTTTAAAATCATATTTCTGTCCTCAGAACACATTATCAAGATTAATCACATTTTTAAACTAAATTTGTTCCTTTCTCTCACTCTTGCCGTGAAATGATAAGCCTTCTAACTTGAAGGATTTTCTTGATTGTAGGCTAAAAAGTTTAAGAATACTAATGTACTGTATTTATGACTCATATCTCATTCTGATGATCATTCAGGTTTTTATGAAAATACCATTGCTAAGGGCTGGGGATATAGCTCAGCAACACAAGC
>NW_004955419.1:17058665-17087761 GCF_000276665.1 Chinchilla lanigera | reverse complement strand
GTTAAAGGAGGAAAGGTTTATTTAGCTCACAGTTTGTAGAGATTTCAGTCCATAATTGGCTGGCTCCAAGACAGGGTGGCATGGCAGATGACACTGCAGAGGAGAAGCAGCTCATAGTGGGCAGAAGGTAACAAAGCAACTGAGAAATGAGCACTTTATACCTTACCCAGGTTACTTAAGGGGAGTAGCACTCACAGCCTTAATCCTAGCATGCTTGATCCTAGCATTGTATCATGAATTGATCCCTGTGTCACACACTCTAGATCCAGCCACTTATGAGAAAGTCCCACTTATGATTGCATGAGGCTTTGGCGTGAGGGAAATCTAGACACAAGCCATAACACTTACAAAAAGACATGATTACAGCAGAGAAAAAAACTCTTCCCACAGTAGACTAATACATATAAATGAGACTCAGTATGTGTAAATGAAAGATTTTGTGCTACAGAGAGAGTTATATTTGTATAGTTAAAGACAAAAGTGCTCAGCCCAGCCATATACAGTGGTACATGCTTCAGATTCCAGTTACTGAAGTGGGGGAGGCAGCAGCACCGCTGATCCTAGAAGCTCAAGATCAGACTGAGCAATGTATCCAGATCTCATCTCAACAACAAAAAAGGCAAAAAGCAAAAAAAACCTACTTGGTCCAAAATAATTTTCACTTATAATTTGGGTTATACATTGTATCTGACAGCTATTGTGACAATAAGGCTGCTTCACAAACCATCCAAAATTCAGTGGCTGTTATTGTCACACATGTGCAGTTGGAACAGGGCTTGGCTGATCTAGACTTGGCTTGGCTCCAAGGTAAAGCTTTGGTCTTAGTCTCCTCCCCTGCTTGTCCTTTTCTAGTAGACTGAGGCACATCCTTCTCATGTGACAGTGGCAATGCCAGAGGAAAAGCTTGCATTCAAATACAAGCTCCTTTCAAATCTTTGCTTGCATTATGCCTATTGGCATCCCTCTGCTAGAGTAAACATCAGTGAGATGGGGAAGAAAAATTCTCACAGAGCAGAAGAGAAGGGGAATGAATATTGAGAACAATGACATAAACCATTACGTAAGCTAAGTGCCATGTCGTTGTCCATCAGATCCGACATGTGTGTCTCTCTGTCAGCCGCATCTGCCAACAGTGGCTTAAACCAAGCAGTCACGAGTCTGTTAAATACAAGGCATGTCAGGAAATGATGTGTTCATTTCCACAAAAATTTTCCTTCCACAAACTTGCATGAAAGACAAAACTGACAGTGTCCTTGCAGTGGTTTCTTGAGATGAAATTGCCTGGTGTGTCATCAAATTCCTTTAATTTCTGCAACCTAATCTGAGACAACTATGTGCTGGGAATGATAACCCATAGATGCTGAATAATCTATCATGATGCATCCAGCAAAATGAGGCTCTTGGGATCTATAGTATAAAATGAGGAAATGTAACCAAAGCTGATAAATTAACATTTAATGAGGTTCACATTAGTTATTTGAAATATCATGTAAATTCAAACTTGTTAGTATCCTACCACCTGGCTGGTCAATTGATCCTTACCAGAAATGCTGGAATATAGAAATTTTATTTATCTCTATTTTGTTTTGTTTTGTTTTGATGCTGGGATTGAACCCAAAACTTTGCATGCTAAATCCATGCACTATCACTGAGCTCCACCCACACTCCTCTGGTCTCTTTTCTATTGCTGTTTTGCTTTTCTAGTGCTGGGGTTTGAACCCAGGGCCTTGTGCATGCTAGACAAGTGCACTACCACCAAACTACAACCCAGCTGTCTGGTTTCTTGATGTGGCACAGATGCTGATAAAATGTCTCATGGTACAAGTGTAGCCCATTTCCTATCTTGGTGAATAAAGTTTTGTTGGAAACTAGCCACGCCCATTAGTTTGTATGTTGTCTGTCTGTGACAGCTTTCACTCTGTGAGGGTAGCTTGAGAAGGAGCAGCAGAAATTGCAGACTACAGAGCCTTCACACAAAGGGTGGCCAATCTTGAATTAACATAATGTGAGAGAGTTGGAATTTTGAAATTTGGGTTATTTACACAGATCTAACATGAATATTGCCCTTGAGTTACCCATAGGGAAAACTATTTATGAAGGAAATCAGTGATGTAAACAAATACTGCAGATAATTTGAAGCTATTTAAGAAAACAGTCTTTTTAATGCTTTAAGATTAGGAGTGCTCGTTTCCAAGTAGGCAGTTATTATTACACCAATTATAAGATTTGTATGGGATAGAGATATAAATCAGTGGTAGAACACTTGCCGAGCACGGGTGAGGTCCTGGGTTCAATGGCTAGAACTGAAAAAATAAAAAAAAATAGCGAATAAGTCTGTTTAGATCCTGACAAACTTTTAAATATTGCTTTGTTGTCAGGTATGAGGGCACACATCTGGCAACAAAGCAACACCAGAAATACTTAATACCAGAAAGAAAATTTTATAATTAGTGTAATAATCCCAGCACTTGGGAGGCTGAGGCAGGAGTATCACCCTGAGTTCAAGGTCATCCTGGACTACATAGTGAGTTCAAGGCCAGCCTGAACCATACAGAGAGACTCTGTCCAAACAAACAAACAAACAAACAAACAATCAAACAAACCTGCTTTCTTAACCTTTTATGGAGACAACTCTGTATAATAAATCAATGTTTTAAAAAATACACTTGTCATTACCTCAAACTTATCACTGCAGTAGGCCATCTCAATTCTTCTCATACACATAATTGTATCTGGATTCGTGTAGCTCTACCATACTGAATTCGTTAAGTATTTGAAAACACCAACCTCAATCTCTTCCTAGAGGTTGGAAAGACCAACGCCTTTTACCTTGCCAGATGCCACTCTTGAAAATAGTCTGACAACTTACAGAGAACCTCCAACTTCAGCTAGGTGTGGTAGCATACTGGGAGGCTGAGGGAGGAGAATTCCAAATTCAAGCCCAATTTGGACAATTTAGTGACTTACTGAGACCCTATCTCAGAAAATATAAAAATGGACTGGGGATGTAGCTTGGTATGACTGCTCTGGGGTCAGTACGCAGTACTGCAAAAAAAAAAGAAAGAAAAGAAAAGAAACGAAATTGGGCATGGTGTTGCACAACTGTAATCCTAACACTGGGGAGGCTGAGGCAGGAGGATCACTGTGAGTTTGAGGCCAGCCTGGTCTACATGGTAAGCTTAAGGCCAGCCTGAACTGGAGAGTGAGATCCTGTGTCAAAGAAAGAAAGAAAGAAGAAAGATAAATGAAGACTTGGACAGAAAGCATGTGAAGATATAAAGTAATAGTAGGCCAGGACATACTATAATCCCAACTACTTGGGAAGCTAAAGGAGGAGGATTATATTTGAAGCCAGGCTGGGCAATTTAACAAGATACTGTCTCAAAATAAAAGTTTACAAAAAGACTGGGAGCACTGACCTAACATGTGCAAGGCCTTGTTTTCAACTCTTAGAAAGAAGGAAGGAAGGAAGGAAGGAAGGAAGGAGGTAGGGAGAGAGAAAAAATACCTCAAAACAAATGACAATAAATGTTCAGATATTTCAGGTAGTTGAGTGGAATTGAAAAAAGGGAAATTTCTACTGGGTATTGAATTACATGTGTTTTTCTGTGTTCTGGCATTCACTTTAAGTCCTACATGCGGCCTCAGTAAGAGGCCTGGAAGGTGGAGGAGTTCACTCCAGTCCCTTCTCCACTCGGGGCTGGACTAAAACTCTCTGTAAGATTCAGCACCTAGACCTGGACTCTAAAATTGGAGGTTAGGTAAAAACAACAAAGGTGCTAGTGGACCCTACTCCTGAAAGGAAGCTGTCCCGGTAACCCTCAGGTAGGGAAAGAACCATGGGTCATCATGGGTTTCCTTTATAAGTCACATGAGTTTAGAATCCGTGAAATGACAACTGTGTGTCTCCAGGCCAGTGCAGTCCAGTTGGTTCAAATGCCCATCTTTTTGTTCCAGGAGCTGGGTGGCAGAATGTGCTGCTAAAGGGAGAAGAGGCAGCTTCGGGTGCTGCAGAAACCTTTGGCCCAGACATGACTATCAAGGTAAGGGATCTTTCTTGGGTGAATTCTCCAAGTGCATCCCTAGAGCAATGGGAGCCTAAGGCAGGCTTCTGTGGGGGGAGAATGAACACTGCTTCTCTACTCTGCTAGGGCTCTCTTTATTCAATAACTTCCTGGTTAGGAACCAGACAAGATTTCCTGAAATCTGGGAGTGGATTAAGATGCCATTTACAAGCCAAACCCCAGATATGATTTCCAGTAGATCCATTTGGGGTCTTCAGTGAACATCTGTCTACATGCAGACTATTCATAAGTGGTAGCCCTTGTGGGGTCGGTGAAGTAAATCTGAAAATTCTGAGCTAAGAAATGAGGTCCCTCTGTGCATTGTGAAGAAAGGTCAGAGAAACATAAAGTAGCTTTGATCTCGACTCAAAATTTCCACTGATGTCAGCGGGAAGGCAGCACATGGCCCACTCCCGCTGGAACGCTAACTGCCAAAGGTTTACAAAATGAATCATCTGGAAATCAACGAGATCGTCCTTGTTCAAATGAAATTTATAATTGCCTAGATTAAAGAATCTGTAGTGAAAGTTATCAGAGACTCAACCACTTCCCTTCTGTGACTGGATTACACAGAAAGGGAGAGTCTTCTTCTCCTTGCTGAAGCCAGCCTGCTGTGTTTTGGTTAACAAAGGCTGGAGGTGGGAGGGCTTTCTCACATTTTTGCATGAATGATTAGGATTTTACTGTGTATCTCTTCTGAATGTTTCTATGAAAATCAAAAAGCAGTGTCCCTTTTCTGTATTGATATATCTTGGAGATATTTCATGCCTGAGCTTATTAGAAGTTATACAAAAGAATATATAAGATGAAATGATTCAACTTTTTTTAATGTGAAGGCTGTATTTATGTGAGTTACAAAAGCTAAAGGCAAACTGGGGGTAGTGGAACATGCCTGTAACTGTAGCACTCCAGGGAGCTGAGGCAGGAGGATAACATATCCAATCCCAGCCTGAGCAACTTAGTGATTTAGTGAAATCCTGTCTCAAAAACTAATTAATTAGGGCTGGGGATATAGCTGAGCACCACAAGTGCCTGCCTGGCAAGCACAAGGTCCTGAGTTTGATTCCCAGTACCAAAAAACAAAAAACAAAAAGTCTAACTAATTAAATAAATAGGTAGATAGATAGATAGATAAATAGGGTGAAGATGGTGAAATTAGCAAGAAAGGCAGTTGTGGTGAAATTAAAAGAAAGATAGGATAGTAACCTGATTGGTTAAGAGTCAATTAATCTACATAATAACTATCCAGTGCTGAAAGTTTGTTTACCTATAACCATGTGTATCAAAAGTTGGAATAGTATAAATTTGGGGTGATACATTGGTGTTTTGTTGGCCATAGTGGCAAGGACTAAAAAGCTCAAGTCCAGAAACATGACAGAGGAAAATGGATGATGATACTAAAACTTGGTGGAATGAAATTTGCTATCCGGAAATGTCATTATTTGAAAATTGGCTTTTGAGATTTATTGCCAGTATAGCTGCAGATATGGTATAGTTGGATAAATATATGATCAGAAAGACTGGACTTGGTTTTCATAGAAGGAAATGATGTATTCTAATAGAAGCAAACTTCAGTGATTAAACTGGATTGCCCACTTGTTTGGAAGCTGCCTGGGAGTAAGTAAAGCCTGCGTCTGGGTGGGTGATGGAGGCATAACCTTAGGGACTACATCTGGTCCCTCAGCCCTTGCTCTCTGCTTCTTGGCCACCAGAACTAAGCATCTTTTCTTTGCCATGCCCATCTGCTATGATATTTCTGCTTTAGAGCCAGCCTACCATGCACTGGATTCCCTAACATCATTAGCCAAATTAAACATTTCCTTCGTTAAGCTGTGAGTGTTGAGTATTATGTCTCAGCAACAGGAAATCAGACCACTATGCAAGTCTTGTCCAAATTCCATTTTACAAAATTCATATTTAACCAGTGTACTCAAGCCTTGGTACCAGAAATTTGACTGAAGTATTTAGGCTCCCATAGTGTGGGTGTGATTCTGTCTCCCTTTCTTCTCTCCTTTAATAAATACTTGGCAATTTTGACCACATGTGGCATATACCTTTAATCTAGCACACAAGAGGCTGAGGCAGGGGTATCATGAACTCTATTCCATTTTCAGCTATATAGCAAGTTCTAGGTCACTCTGGACTGTGTACAAATATCTGTCTCAAACTGTATCCCCTCCAAAAAAATCGTAATAAAAAAAAGTACTTGAGGATTTGTTTTAAAGATTTAAACTTTTTTGTGTGTATGCTGAGGATTGAGCCTCATGCATGCTAAGCACATGCTTTACCATTGAGGTATACCCCAGCTCTCTAAATACTGTTCTATTCTGCATAACTATTTAAAGTATACAGTATTCATTCTTCAGAATGAATTCAGTTTTGTGAACTAAAAATCATCTCTTTATAAATAAATATGAAAGCGAGAACAAGATAAAAAGGAAGAGAGAACAGTTCTGCTCCTGTGTCTCTGGCTTTGCTGACCTTAACTATGGAGAAATGGTAACAATACAGAGTCAATGCAGACATGAATACAAAAATAACTGTTGGCTTCGCAAAATGACCCACTTCCTGGGAGGACTTTAAAAGAGAAGAGTGTTCAAACTCAATTGCATAGTGAATTGTAGACACAGAAGTTTCACCAGGTACCTCATATGAGGGAGGAAAAATTCAACTTCTATTTATTTTTTTTTCTGGTAAGAGACTCAAAATTTTATTGTATTTATTTATTTTTATTTTATAAAAATAGTAGAACAAAATTTCATAAAAATATAGTAGAAGAATAACAATAGTTAATACATATGATTATATTTAAAGTAGTTACTCAGAGTACAAGATATGAGCATAAAAAACTCTACAAACAATATTAGCAAAACCCTTTCTTTTCAGTGTACTATGAGAAACTAGTAGTATAACTATCTTGTATTTTTTTTTCCTTTTCCCTTCCCTCCTTTTCCCTTTCTCCCACCCTAGCTCCTTTTTTCTCTTAAACAATTTTTTTCCCATTTCACAATATCTAGTGTACATTTTAGACCTTATTTACTCTTCCAGTTTCTCACACTAAGGATACAACACAATGTTTACACATGTGAGTCTAATTTATTTCCCTTACGAGTATCGTCTCAAGTTGCATCCATTTACCTAAGTGTCTCAAGTTTATCCTTCTTTATGGCTATAGCTGCAGAATTTGCTCCTATGGTTAAAGATATCAGGTTAATGGTTACCACAGTTTGTAAGTACCTACGCCATACTTGATGCTATTCTTATTGCTAACTGTACTGCTTTAGCTAGGATGTCATACATGTTATAATTAGTTTTTCTCCCTTACATGATAACACTGTGATTGTATGGGGTCATAATCATCATCATAGTCCAGCACCAAGGACTGCATGCTGAACCAAACAGCAAATTTTCATCCTTAACAAATTGGGAAGGTATGTTCTTGAGATAAACATAAAGGACCATCTATATCTTGAACACATTCCTGGGCTGGGGATTTAGCTCAGCAGCACAATGCTTGCCTGGCAAGCTCGAGGTTGTGAGTTCAATTCCTGGTACAAAAAAAAGCAAACAAACAAACAACAAAAAAAAAGACATTCCTAAGGCACAGACATCTAGGGAAGCCTCAATAGTAGCAATAATGCTATCTACCATAAGAAAGTGGCAAATGCCAACATAGAAAACAAAATAAAATACGAATTAGGAAATGACAAGACACAGAAGCACAATGCAACCCTAAACCCCCCAGTCCACCCAGGACTAAGCCTGGAGCACAGTGAGATAGAGGAAGCTGGAAGTCAAGCACAGGGACTTTTTAAAATGAGAGCAGCAGAAGTGAAAAAACAAATGGAAAAGACTATAGAAAAAATAATCTCTCAGGTACAAAAAGAAATGACAATCAGAGTAAAAGATATTAGGGAAGACACAGATAAAAAAAGTAGAAGACCCTAGGAAAATGATGGAAACCATAAATGCCCATAATGAGTAAGGAATGGAATCCATGAAACAGATCCAAACAGAAATGCAAAAGATCAGAACCTCCACTGAGGGATGAGGATATAGCTCAGTGACACAGCACCTGCCTGGAAAGTGCAAGGTCCTGAGTTTGATTCCCAGTAAAAAATGAACAACAACAACAACAACAATGACAAAACCTCCACTGAAAGTATATACAATAGATTGAATGGAGGTGAGGATAGAATATCAGATCTAGAAGACAAGATTGCAACTAAAAAGCATGAAAAGAAAGATATCTTGAACATAGCAAGTTACTATGAAAAATCAATCCAGCAGCTACAAGATGAAGCAGAAAAGAACAACATAAGATTTATCAAGGTCAATGTGAAAACCAGAGACAGCACAAATGCCATTAAAAACCTCTTCACAGAAATAATGGCAGAAAACTTCCCAAATGTGGATAAAGAATTTACATACAAATAAATGAAGCATATAGAACTCCAAGCAGCCAGGACCAAAATAAATCTAGAGCAAGGAATATAATAATCAAGATTCCAGAAATTCAGCACAGAAACAGACTATTAAGAGCAGGTAGAGAAAAGAAATAAATCACCTATAATGGAAAACCTATTAGAATCATAGCAGACTTCTCAAAACAAGCCCTCAAATCAAGGAGAGTTTGCAGTGAAGTATTTCAAGCCCTAAAAGGAAACAACCTCCAACCTACATTGAAGTACCCTGTAAAACCCTTTCAAAATTGAAGGAGAATTAAGATACTTCCATGACAAAGAACACCTGAGGAAATTTATGATCATTGAACCAGCTCTTCAGAATGCTCTGAAGGTTATATTAGAAAGAGAAAATGAATACCACAATCACAAGGACATCAATAGAAAGAAGCCACCTAGCAGGGCAAGCAATTAAACAGAGGGAAAAGACAGGGAATCCAAAACAAGAAAATGATATGAAAAAGATAGGCTAATACATATCTGTCCTAACCATCAATGTAAATGGTTTCAATTCACCAATCAAAAGAAACAGACTGGTAGAATGGATCAAGAAGCAAGATCCAACAATATGCTGTATATAAGAAACATATTTAACTCAAAAGCAAATTCGTAGATTGAAAGTCAAAGGATGGAAAACAATACTGCATGCAACAGGAACCCAGAAAAAAGCAAGGCTAGCGATTCTACTTGCAGACAATGTGAATTTAAAGCCAAGACTGATCAAAGCAGACAAATAAGTTCATTACATACTTGGGAAGGGAGTACTCCAAGAAGAAGAGATAACAATCATAAATATATATGCACCAAACACCAGTGCAAGTAACTATATAAAATAAATATTAACAGAAATGAAAAATCAAAGAAGCACTAACACAACTGTAATAGGGGACCTTAATATCCCACTTTCACAATTAGATCAACTAGACAAAAAAAATCAACAAAGAAATATCAGAATTAAAACAAACCTGTAGGGGCTGGGGATATAGTGCAGAGGCACTGTGCCTGCCTGGCAAGTGCGAGGTCCTCAGTTCGATTCCTGTTACCAAAAGAAGCACACACAGAAACTTGTGAAGAAATGGCCTTAGCAGATATCTACAGATTATTCCACCTACAGCATCAGAATACACATTCTTCTCAGCTGCACACAGGACATTCTCCAGAATAGAACACATATTAGCACATAGAACATGCTTAAATAAATGCAGAGGATTTAAAATTATCCCATGCATATTATTTGACCATTGTGCAATAAAATTGGAAATCAGTGGCAAGAGAAACCTCAACTTCTATTTAAGTTTACTAGTCTATTTCCCCTTGACTCCTCACAGGTCATATTTACTGGTGAAAATATGTCCATTCATCCTCAAGTTTATAGGAATGGTTATATCTGTTTATACATTCATTCTGACAGACAGCTAATCCCCAGTGCTCTCAATCCAGCCATTTTGGCTTAGCATTACTGGCGTGCTTTCCAGCTGCAAAGAAAACAGACAGTACTGGATAATCTTCTTTACGTACGAGCGTGCAAAAAGAATCCAACCAAAACAAAATGGCGGTACAGTATCTTGGTGATACTTGTCAGTGTTATCCTCCTAGCAGAAGATAATCTTACTGAGAAAATGAGCAGTTTCATCATTTAGTCTTTGAACTTTAACCTTTGACTGGAAGTGATCTATAGGCAATAAAGACTATTTCCTCTTGTTGAGTTTTCACTCCTGTGCATTCTGGGTGCATGTTGATTGCTGGTTCAGCCCATGCAATTGACATAATTTTATGGGTCATATAGTATTAATGCAGGTTTTAGGAAATGCCAAACATAATTCCTTTCTTTTATTTTTTTAAGCTTCTGAAAAATTTCCAGGTCCTCAGGTATTGTACAATAGCAATGATCTCCTCTGTGGTTTTGTGATGTTCACTGCCAGCGATGGATACTGTAACAAGAAAAGTTTTCATTAATTCCTGCCTCTCAATGATAAGTGCATGATAAAACCCATGAAATGACCTACCAGTTATAGTGGGGTTATAAATAAAGTGATGGTGCCAACATTACTTTCGAAGTCACCCCAACTGTTTATATTTGGACTCTGCACAGTGACCCTAAGATTAACAGCATGAATTAGTATATGTCTTTAAAGGACTATGATGAAAGATCATTGTGTATTTATTTAATTAATGTGGGAGGTTTTCAGCTGATGTTGACAGAGAAGTATAGTATGTTATTAAGCCTATGGCAAAGATAAATTCATTTGTTGTACAAAAAAAGCAGAAATAAAGGCAGAGAGAAAGGAAGATATTTAAATACACTAATAAACACTGCAAATACTTTAGAGTTCCTGTTAGTGTCAACCCTTTCTTATTAAACAATTTAGGAGATCTCTAGGTGATTGTAACTAAGGAAAATGCTTCTGTTTAAGTCTCCTTTAGTTTCCTAAATTATGCAGCACTCACGGCTTTTTTTTTTTTGCCTTTAATACCATGCTATGTCCTATCCAACACTGTTTTACATCATATCTTTGTATACAAGTGAAAGTATTTTTTTCTTTTTTTTCTTTTTTTCTTTTTATTCATTTTCTTTTTTATTTTTATTTTTTGGGACAGGGAATCGAACTCAGGACATCGCGCTTGTCAGGAGGGCGCTTGTGCCACTGAGCTATATCCCCAGTCCTGAAAGTATTTTTTTCTAAGAGCCTGATATTTATTAATTAACCACAGACCCTTCCTCATGTATTTGTCTATAGCTATTTCTAACAGCGATTTCACATATCCTTGTGATGTCAGCTATTCCTGCTTTTTTTTCCCTGGAATAACAATATTTTGAATTTGATTTACTGACCTATCCCAAGGGAAAATACCAGCAGAAATCAGAAATCTTACAGTAGTTTTCTTTCTTCCACATTGCTGTCTTAGTGCTTATAATTTTTCTTTCTGAAAAAGGCGCAGATTCTTTTGCAAAACCATAATTATCTGATTGTAGTTTTGTGTACTATATGTAGCATTTTAATACTATAGCTTATTTTGAAATGACAAAGTATTGCCTCTAAAAATACACATGACCCAGACGAGTGAATTCATTCATAAACAAACTTCTAGCCAGGTGTGGTGCCTGTAATCCCTGTACTCTGGAAGACTGAAACAGGAGGATTGCACATTTGAGCCTAGCCTAGGCAGTTTAACAGACCCTGTCTCAAAATTAAAATTAAAAATAAATGTAGCTCAGTATGAAAGCCCTGGGTTCAATCCCAAGCACTACAAAGCAAAATAAAACAAAATTTGTTTTAAAGAACACTGAAGTTCCAGGCGTGGTGGCACATGCCTGTAATCCCAGCACTCAGGAGGCTGAGGCAGGAGGATCATTCGGAGTTTGAGACCAGCCTGGGCTACAAAGTGAGCTCAAGGCCAGCCTGAAATGCATAGTGAGACTTTGTCTCAAAAAGAAAAAACAAAACAAAAAAAAACACTAAAGTAAGAGCATTTATATTAAAAACACCTTCTAAATACACTGATATAGGTAGCAACATCCTATGAGCCTGTTTGACAGATATTTTTTAAAGTGGTACAGAGGATCAAACCCAGGGTCTTTCACATGCTAGGCAAGCGCTCTACTACTGATCTATACTGCCAGCAGCCTGTAGTTTTAAATTAGTGTAGTGGGTTGAATTGTGAAACGCTAGCCATGCCCCCCCCAAAAGATATGTCCAAATCTGACTCCTGGTACCTGTGATGTGACCTTAATTGGAAAAAGGGTTTCTGAAGATAGAATTAAGAATCTTGAGATGAGATTACACCATGTTAACCAGTGTTCAACCCATTGACATGTGACCTAAGAGGTAAAAGAGAAGGAAATGCATGCATGAGAAAGCCCATATAAACAGAGACAATGATTGGAATTCTGCAGCCCCAAGCCAGAAAACAAGTGGTGGAAGTGGGGGTGGGGTATATCTCAGTGGTAGGGCACTGGTTCCCTAGTACCCCCAAAACAAAACAGATAACAAGTGGAGCCACAGGTAGCTAGGAGGGGCAGGAAAGGAGTCACCTCTGGAAGCTTCAGAGGAAGCACAGCTCTGCCAGCGCTTTGATTTTGGACTTTTGGCCTCCAGAATTGAAACAAGATCAATTTCTCTTGTTCTAAGACACCAAGTTTGTGGCAATTTGTTATGTCAGTCCTAGGTGACTAATACGCTCAGAGTCTACTAAGAATCACACCTACACGTCTTGAGTACTGACGTAGGGGCTGGTAAACAAGTATTTTGTGGATCCATTGCAATTTTCTTAGATTACCACATTCATATGTTTTTACCTCTTCTTGCTGTAGGAGAACCACATTTGTTTCAGCTTGTATCATCGTTTACTAGAAGAAAGTATACTTCAGGATAGGTTCCATACTACCTCTTCTGTTTTGCTGCTTGTCTAAACACTGACAAAATTAATCAATTCATACATTAAAGGTATAGATCAGTATTTTTCCTAAGAATTGCCTGACTGTGAGAATCACCTTCAGCAGTGTAAAAAGCAATAATGGAAAAGCAGATTCTTAAAGTCCTTTTTAAAAATTCAGATTCAGACATAGGCGTGGTGGCACAAGCCTGTAATCCCAGCACTCTAGGAGCCTGAGGCAAGATGATCACAAGATCGAGCCCAATCTGGGCAAATTAGCAAGACCCTGTCTCAACATGTAAATTTTAAAAAGGGCTGGGATGTAGCTCAGTGTGAAGGATCTGGGTTCAATCCTCAGCAAGGGAAAAAAACAAAAATAAATAGATCAGATTTTGAAGATTTGGGTTTGAGAATTAGTCTTTGTGGTGCTAGGGATAGAACCCATGCAGGCCAGGCAGGTACTCTATCACCGAGCTCTATCCTCAGTCCCAAGAATTGGTGTTTTTAAGAAGTGCTCTAGGTGACTTTCATGATCACTTCTGGAAAATGTTCTAGTACATCACTAACGCAGTATGGGGGTGTCCTTGAATCGGTCCTGCCTGTCTAGTTGTCCAACTGATCTGAGATCTGGAGATCACCCATTTCACGGCTCTTTGATTACCTCCCTTTCCAACACTGACCAAAGGTCAGACTTTCTCAGTGGAACCCCAATTCCATTTCTAGCCTTGTCTTTCACCGTGTATCTCTCTCTACCTAATCTCTGACAGCCAGAAAAGGATAATCTGATGGTGGCCCTTGGCCTAAAATCTTAAAACCTTCCCTACCTCCTCCATCCTCTTGGAGCAAAGAACTCCCACAAGTGCAGGTACAGAGTTTTGTGGTTACCGTTGTTTTTGGTATCAGAAATTGAACCCAGGGCCTTTGCACTGAGCTACATACCCAGTCCTTTTTTTAAAATTTTATGAGACAAGTTTTCACTAAGTCACTAAATTGCCCAAGCTGTGCTCAAATTTACAATCCGCCTGCCTCAGCCTTCCAGAGTTCTGGGGTTACAGGTGTGTGCCACTGTCCCCAGAACTTCGTTTTTTAAAGCCCCACCGCTGTGCTCTCATGGGCAGTACTAAAATCAGAATGAGACAGGGCAGATTAGGGTGGGCTCCCATGCAGGAATGACATGCAAATTCATGACATGTTCCATATTTAATAACAGAAACCAAATAACACAGCTTTTACTCCTTGCTTCTGGGATCATCTTCCCCTCCCTCCTTCGATCTCCCAGCCTTCGTAATTTCCTGTGGGGTCTGTGGCTCTGATATTCCCTCTTCCAACTGCATGTTCTGCATGCTCTTGCAGTACCTGGTTTTCCTTCACAGCCAGGGACACGATGACCCACAGATGTCACTTCATGATACCCAGCCTCCCCTGCCAATGCCACTCCCATCAGAGGACACATCCCCTGCACTCAGCTGACAGTGTGTGACAGTGTGTGTGTGTGCAAGTGTCACTTCGTGTTCAAGAAGCAAATGCAGACTGAGCTTAGGCAGCTGAGAAAACCATCTCCGGCCTGCCTCAGGTTTCTCCTTCTTTCTCTTGCTGCTCCCCTGCACAGGCCAATTTAGTTATTATTTTTTAGGAGTGGGGATTGAATGAGGACCTTCACACTGAGCTACATCCCCAGTGAGTACCGGGAATCGAACTCACGACCTTGCGCTTGCCAGCCAGGCAGTGTGCCGCTGAGCGAAATCCCCAGCCCCCTTTGTTTATTTTTTAATTTTGAGACAGGCTTTCACTAAATCACCAAGTTGCCATGGTGGGACCCAAATTAGCCGTCCTCCTCCCTCAGTTTCCCAGGTGCTGGGATTACAAACATGTGCTATTAAACCTAGCTCTGTCTTTCCCTTCTTATGGACTCTAAATTATGGCTCCTCCACCACTACCAGTACTACCACTGCTTCTTCTCCTCCTTCTTTACTACTTTGCTTTTTAAAATGCAACTTTGTTGAGGTATGTACTTCTCATACCGTAAAGTTCCCCCTCGTAGCTATGCAATTTGATCATTTGCAGCAGCAGGGACAGAAGTACACTGCCTGTAATCCCCGCTGCTCTGGAGGCTAAAGCAAAGAGATGGCCAGTTCAAGGCCAGCCAAGGCGATTTACTGAGACCCTGTCTCAAAATTAAAAAAAAATAAACATGGTTGAGGGGATAAGTCAGTGGTAAAGCACCCTTGAGTTCAATACCAGTTCTGCTAATTATAATGTCTATATTTCTAGTTTGCTTGCTTAGTTTTTCTGAGACAAGGTCTCACTGTTACCCAGGTTGGCCTTAAACTCATGATCAAATAATTTTTAGCAAAATCACCAACCATCACCGGTTTTTTGTTTTTTGTTTTTGAGACAGGGTCTCACTATGCAGTTCAGGCTGGCCTTGAGTTCATTTTGTAGGCAAGGCTGGTCTCAAACTTGCATCGATCCTCCTGCCTCAGCCTTCTGAGTGCTGGGATTACAGGTATGCGCCACCACGCCTGGCCCATCACGAGTTTTAAAACATTTTCACCACTCTGATAAGATCCCTCATGCCCTCTTGGCCATTCTTACCCCAACCGCAAGCCGTGGAGTTATATAATATGTGGAGTTTATATAATATGTCTGGTTTAGCATGATTTTTTTTTTAAGTTATCTGCAGAATAGCTCCTGTCAATAACCTTTTCATTCCTGTTAATGTTGAGTTCTATTTCATGTATGAGTATGCCACTGTTTGAGTTTTTTCTTCCGGTTTTGTTGTGGTGCTAGAGATGGAAGTGAACCCTGGGACTAGCACACAGTAGATAAGTATTCTATCAGTGAGCTACATCCCCAACCCTGCTTTTGTGTTTGTTTTGTTTGTTTTTGTGCATCCTGAGTTGATGGACCTTTGGATTGTGTCCATTTCCTGTCGATACTGCTGCTGTGAAGGGTTACAGGAAGTCTTGGTGTGGACGTGGTGTTTGCCTAGAGCCTCATATCTGGGAGTAGAATTGTGTGGTCACATGCAAAACCTGTGTTTGGTATTTGAAAAACTGTGAGATTGTTTTCTACTGTGTCTTTACTCTGTTACACCCCATAATAATGGATGAGGGCCCCAAATCGCACCTGCTTGACTATGCATTGTTTTTTCCTATATTTTGTTTATCGAATGACTATGTGAAAATATATCCAGCAGTGCAGGGGATGTCCCTCAGTGGCAGAGTGCTTGCCTAGCAAGGGTGAGGCCCTTGATTGTATCCCAAGAGTGCAAAACAAGAAGCACATCACATTAAAGAAATACCCGAGTCCAGAGTTTTGTAATTTGGCTCCCATTTTAATCATATACACCAAGTAAACCCCAAAGATTATCTTTACCTTACCCTCTTGTTATACATATACTAAAATGAAAAAGGAAGTGTTTGCAAACAGGAACACACACTCAGAAAAAGAAAGCTGCTGCGCCAGCATTTCTCTTGGAGAAAAGCCTCCTATTTTTATTCTCCCATGGAGTGCTTCTTGCTTACACTGAGGCAAGAAGTCAGCTTGGGACCTTTAGGCAAGTTAGACGTTCTGGTCACTAAACCATTTGAAAAGGGCACATGTTCCTCATCAGGGACAAGGAAAAGCCACATTAGGAAGGGATGCTGCCTCTCCATATATAAAACTCCTTGCTGGAAGAGACACTGCTCTCTGTGAAGGGCAGATGTTCTCCATTACAAAAGGGAGAACGCATTTAGACTCTTCCTGCGGTGAATACAGGCCACAGGTTACAGCTTTCTTTGGCTTTTGCTTTAAAAAGCCATTCCCCAGGGAGCCTTTTGTTGGTGGTGGAGAGCCAGTTGTCCTTTGTCTTTCATGATGACGACATTGAGAGGCATTGTTTGGGACAGGGGCTCTGAATGAAAAAAAGACACCTTTGGGACCAGAAGTCCTTTCTACATTGTCCCTGGCAGAAAGAGATATTTACTGGGGATGCTTTTATTTATTTATTTATTTTAATCTTTGAATCTATTTTGGGTAGTGGACCTCTGAGAGAGTTGGCACTGGTGGATAGGATACAGACCAGGATTATATGGGTCGGTTTTCACAAAAACCTCTACTGTCTTGAATTTGCTTTAAAATATACATTTTAAGCCTAGAGATGTAGCTCAGTAGCATAGTGTTTTACCTAGTGTGTGTGAGACCCTGGATTTATAACAATTACATATATATGTAATTATATACATATATATAGAGAGAGAGACACAGAGAGAGAGAGATTTTAAAGGAAGTAGAGGGCCAGGGATGTAGCTTAGCGGTACAAGCGCCTGCCTGGCAAGGGCAAGGTCCCAAGTTCCATTCCCGGTACTAAAAAATAAAAAAAAATTTAAAAATGTAAAAAAGGGTATGGATATGTAAACTCTAATTCTATCAGCATTGTCTATTAAGTGGTAAGGATGGCGGGATAAGTGTGTTGGAACCAAGGGAGAGTATGTTGGGAAGGATTAATGACAATGTATCTTTTACTTTAAAATATTTATTATTTCTATTGTGCTCCCGCTTATTTGTCAAATAAAATGAATGTCAAAACCACTCACACACACACACAAACACACACACACACAAGCCATTGACAGCTCTTAGCTGTGTGTGCTGGCGCACGCCTGTAATCCCAACACTCGGGAGGCTGAGGCAGGAGGGTCATTGCGAGTTTGAGACCAGCCTGGGCTACAAAATGCACTAGAGGCCAGTTTGAACTGTATAGCAAGACCCTGCCTCAAAAAGACAAAAAAAAAAAAAAACATTGACAGCTGTCAACTGTCTGTATATAGATAAGGAATATTACAGACAAATGAAAGATCCCAAGTACCTTCTTTGCCATTTCATTTTTCTACTGTTCTCTTGCTAACAATCATAACTGATGTTGACTGGCTGGACATCTGCTATTAGCTGAGTATTCTGTGGACCCTGGAGCATTCCATCTCATTTAACCCTAATCAACCCTGCTAAAAAGGAACTGTTATTAATTCCATTTTGCACATGGGACTATTGCATTGAAAAGTTATGTAACTTACCTAAGATCTCAAGGCTGGTATGTGATAGAGCCAGGTTTTTTTTTGTTGTTTTTTTTTTTGTGTGTGTGTGTGTGTGTCTTTTTTTGAGACAGGGTTTCACTATGCACTTCAGGCTGGCCTTGAACTCACTTTGTAGCTGAAGCTGGCCTCGAACTCACAGCAGTCCTCTTGTTTCAACCTCCTGAGTGCTGGGATTACAGGCCTGAGCCATCATGTCCAGCAAGAGCCGGTTTTAAACCCAGTTGTAAAGATACCTTGCACTGTCTCTATTTTAGTAATAAAGAATACAAATCCATGGTTTTATTACCTAAAGCAGAATTCCAAGGTGGGGCCTATAATAGCTTATCCAAAGCTTAGCCAAATAAAATACTGGACGCTTGGGCCTGCTGGGCTTGGAGGCATAGCTCAGTGGTAGAGCATGTGTTAAATTCTCAGCGTGAAAAAGAAGAAGGAGAAGGAGGAGAAGAAGGAAGAGGAGAAAGAGGAGAAGAAGAAGAAGGAGAAGGAGAAGAATAAAAAGGAAAAACTACTAGACATCCAGTTAAATTTGAATTTTAAATAAGTAGTGAATAATTTTTTTTACCATTAGCATACTCCAAATATTGCATGAGACATACAGTCTGAAAAAATTGTTGTTTACCTAAAGTTACAGTTTGATGGAGTGTTCTATATTTTTATTTCCAAGTGTACCATAGGCAAGACAGATATTGGAAAAGAGGTAAAAGCCTCTGGGCATGGTGGCACATGCCTGTGATTCTAACGATATAGGACCTACAAATGATGTAGGGGAAATAAATGTAACTCTCAACTGCTAGAGGTCTGATAAGCTGAGTTCATGCTCCCCCAAACCAAAGAATGAATTCCAAGGAATAACAGGGGTTAAAAGGAAGAAACTTTATTGAGAGAGACAGCTCCTGAGACAGGAGGGAACCCAGAAAATGGATTGCCAACGAGCCCACTTCTCAAAGGAAGTTTTATAGAGCAAAAATCATGAGGAGGGTACAGTGTGGGACAAAATTATGATCAAGCAATAAGATTACAAGTATAGCCACTTAGGTTGGGCATCGTGGTACATGCCTGTAGTCCCAATACTTGGGAGGCTGAGACAGGAGGACTGTTGTGAGTGTGAGGCCTGCTGGGTTACATAGTGAGCTCAAGGCCAGTCTAAACTACATAGCGAGACTTTGTCTCAGAAAACAAAACAAAAACAAGTATAGCTGCTTAGGTAATGTTGATTATATGAGGAAACAGATCACACAGCAATTTACAGGGAAAGAACAAGGGCCTTTTTTGGAAGAGATGAGTCAGGAAGCCCTGGCCACCCACCTGGGTGACTGATGTCTATCTAGATTTTACTGGACCAGGTAATATCGATTATAGTATATTGTTTTCCCTTGGGGAGACATGTGGGCCTGGTCATTCCATCTTTATCTTAATGCCTGGCCTTCAACAAATGCACCTCCAGCCACAGTTGTACTGTGTTCTCATCTTCTGTACAGACTGCCGTGAGGCCCCAGCCCTGTCCGACTGCCTATAATATTTCTACTTAACTTAGCTGTCTATAATATTTCCCCCTGCACAAAGGTACCTCTAGCTGCCATGAGAGGCAAGGGGCAATGTCTATTCTGACTAGTCATGGCTGAAGGAGGTTGTAGTTATGGTTGGCAGTCAGGGATACTCTACAGGGGGTCTATTTAAAGGCTCTCAGTAGGCTGGGCATGGTGGTGCATGCCTGTAATCCCAGCATTCAGGAGGCTGAGGCAGGAGGATCCTTGTGAGTTCAAGACCAGCCTGGGCTACAAAGTGAGCTCAAGTTCAGCCTGAACTGCATAGCAAGACTCTGTCTCAAAAAAACAAAAAAAACAAACAAACCCAAATAAAGGCTCTCAGTAGACACCAGGCATTCTTGTCTTGGGTAAGTATATAGCTTTAAGTCTGGAGGAGATAAACCCAAAGAAACAGTTAAGTACATGCAGACCAAATAATAAGATCAATAAGACTATTATGAATACAACCAAGAAACATTTCCACCAGAAAGAGCCAGTAATAGCCTCCCACAAAGAGGGTAAGGAGAAAGTCCCTGGATTTTCAGAGTCCAACATGGTATTAACTTGTCAGTACCTTCTTGTGCTGCTGTTAGGATGTCTAATACCATCTGATATGGGAGGAAAGCTGGCCTCATTAATTGTACTTCTTCATTTAGGAGAGAGAGAGAACAGTCGAGGTGTTGTTTAGGGCTTGCTGATTATAGTTAGTCAAGGCCTCAATGTGTTGCATGACATCCTCTAATCCTAGAGAAGAGATGAAGATAGAAGCCAAATGATCATACCAGTGAAACACACTTCTAGACCATCAATGTCATAGGGTAAATTTGCCAGTTGGTCAATATTTTTGACACCTCTGTCTTATAACCCAGTGTGCATCTGCTTATCCATCCAGCAGGTAGCGAGGGCCACAAATTAGTTCCACAGGACCAGTGAGTGCCACTGGGGGCTTCCCATCTAAGTCCAGGATAATTAAATAGTCTGTTGTCCTCAAGCTATAAAGTTATGGTATACAGTGCTCAGGGGATGACCATCCCAAGTATTTAGTACAGTTAGGCCAATAAGAATAGGAGTGATATCTTTGTTCCCAACATAAAGGAGCCTTTCTCCTAAGTTGTCCTGTAGTTGGAGTCAATCACATATAATCATCATCAGTATAAATATTGACACTCTGTCCTTTACCATGTTGTAAAATCCTGGTCAGAGCTATGAGTTCTGATAGCTAAGCACCAGCCCTGGGGGCAAGTAAGGAACTTTTAAGTGTCTGATATACAGTTACTATTATATAACCCGTCTTTCTTGTCCCATTTTCCATGGGGTACTGTCCTCACAGAAGAGGGTAAAGTCAGAGCCAGTAAAGGGTGTGTCTAACAAGACTTCTCTGGCTGCATACTTATGGAGAAGTAACTGTTTGCAGTCATATGTTTCAGCCTTAATTTTCTTCTTTTTCTGTTAGAAAGGTGGCAGGGTTTAAAGAGGAACATGTCTTCATTTGAAATAGCTGATTCTTCTACAAGTAGAGCCTGGTATTTAAAAAGTTGGTTGTCTGATAGTCATAGGTTCCCTCTGGAAGAAAGAAATCGTGCCACATTGTGAGGGGTATACACGGTAGATCTTTGCCTAAAGTCAGCATGGATGCCTCCAGTACCAGGAAAGCTACAGCAGCCACAGCTCTAAAGCATGCAGGCCATCCGTCTGCTGCAGTGTCATGACCCAGATGCCCTACAGGTTGTTGAGCAGGTCCTCAATCCAGCATAAGCACTCCCAAAGCCATGCCCCGCCTTTGATCAATATACAGATTGAAACAGTGTCCTGACAGTAGGCTCAGTGTTGGGGAATTTAGAAGTACATGTTTAAGCTTCTGGAATGCAGTTTGAGAATCAGGTTCTCAGATTAAAATATGGGTATCTGCCTTTTGGGCTTCCTTTATAAACTGATAGAGGAGTTGTGCAATCTCACCAAAACTTACTATCCAAAGGTGACAAAAGCCTGTAATTCCTAGGAATCCTTATAGCTATTTTAGGGTATTGGCCTGTGGGAAGGAAAACACTCATTTAATTCTCTCTTCCCGCAGGCTGCAGGTTCCCTTAGATATGATAAGACTGCAAGTATTTTACCTCAAGCCTGCAAGGTTGTGCCTTAGACCTAGAGACCTTATAACCTCTGTCTGCTGGAAAATTCAGCAGAGAACCAGTGCCTTGGGTACATAACTCTTCTGAGCGGGCACAGAACATTATATCGTCTACACATTGCAAGACCATGACTCGGTATAATTCAAAACATGCCGAGTCTTGGGAGAACACTTGTCCACAAAGGTGAGGACTGTCACTAAACCTTTGAGGAAGCACAGTTTAAGTCAGCTGAGAGGTCCAGGCATGAGGATTTTCAACTGCAAAAAGAAAGTGGGAATCTGTATGTAAAGGAATACAAAAGAAGGCAACTTTTTTTTTTTTTTTCTGCAGTACTGGGGATTGAACTCACAACCTTGCACTTGCCAGCCAGGTGCTTATGCCACTGAGCTATATCCCCAGTCCCAAGAAGGCATCTTTTAAATCTAACACTGCATGGCTGTGTGTGGTGGCACACACCTGTGATCCCTGCACTCAGGAGGCTGAGGCAGGAAGATCGTTGTGTGTTCGAGGCCAGCCTGGGCTACAAAGTGAGCTCGAGCTCAAGCTCAGCCTGAACTGCATAGTGAGACCCTGTCTCAAAAAGACAAAAAATATATATGTATAGATAGATAGATAGATAGATAGATAGATAGATAGATAGATAGATATCTCACACTGCAAACCAGCCAGCATCTTCCGGGACATGAGAAAGGAGAGTGTGTGGGTTAGGTACCACCAGGTGAAAGGGCACTACTGCCTTATTTACCAGTCTAAGGTCCTATACCAACCTCCACTCCCCTTTGGGTTTTTGAACTCCCAAGATTAGAGTTTTGCAAGGACTGTTACAATGTGTAAGTAGACCTTGTGCCCTTAAATTGTTGCTTATAGGCAATAGTCCTCTTTTGACCTCAGGCCTTAGTGAGTATTATCTCTGTTGAGGAAAAATAGTAGGCTCTTTGAGATGTATGTGCACTGGGGCAGCTCTTATTGCTGTTCCTATCCTGCTTTTAGTTACCAGTACTTCAGGATTTATTTCTGTCTCCAAGAGGGGCAGGAAACATACCTGCCCTGAGTGCATATATATTATAGTATTTAAGGAAGATAAGATATCTCTCCCTAAGAGAGGGGGAACTGGACTTTCAGGCATAATTAAAAAGGAATGGGAGAAGAGAAAACCATCCAAATTACAGCCTAAGGGTTGTGAGTCGCAATTGACCTCCTCTCCAGTGACTCTTTTCACTGAAGTGTGATGGCTGGAAGGAAGGCCAGGGTTGAAAAGAAGGACCGAGAGTTACTTACCAGTGTCCAGCAATAGGCTGGTTTCTTTTTCCTCTGTAGTCATGATTATCCAGGACTCCTCCATGGAGATGACGGTCCGGCCAGAGGGAGAAGGCAGACCATGCCCCAAGCCCTCTCATTCCTGTTGGACTAACTGGTAGCATGGGTCTGATCCCTGGGGCCTCCACCTCCGGGGGCAGTCTGACTCCCAGTGGTCATCCTTGCAATCAGGGCATAGGTCAGGGGCCCTCTTGTAACACTTCTTATTTCAGTCCCTCCTAAGGTGGCCTGACTTTCCACAGTGGTAGCAGGTGAGTTTTTAGTCATCAAGTTCTTCTTGGAGCCCTGGGAATCAGATATTTTTTTTGGTACCAGGAATTGAACTCATGACCTCAGGTTTGCCAGGCAAACACTTATGCCATTGAGCTATATCCCTGGCCCCTAGGGAATCAGATTTTTAAGGCTGAAACCAAGGCAACCATTTTCTCTTGATCCTTGTTTTCTCCCCTGGCCTCTTCCTGGTGTCGATTATAAAATACTGAGGAGGCAATTCTCACTGAAGTGAGCTACCAGAAGCAAAAGTTATCTTTTGTAGCTTTTTCCTAATATCTGAGGCTGATGGGTAAAAAATTTATCTTTAATAATAATCTGTCCATTTATTGAATCAGGAGCCAGGAATGTATGTTTCATCAATGCCTTTTGTAAATGATCTAGGACACAGAGGGGTTCTCATCTTTCTTCTGATGAATAGTTGGAAATTTAAAATAGCCAGGTATGGTGGCACATGCCTATAATCCCAGTACTGTGGAGGCTGAGGCAGGAGGATCATTGTGAGTTTGAGACCAGCCTGGGCTACAAAGTGAGCTCAAGGCCAACCTGAACTGCATAGTGAGGCCCTGTCTCAAATTAAAAAAAAAAAAGGAAAGAAAGAAAATTTAAAATAACTGAAGGGCTTAGTTCTCATCCTTCTTAGACCTTCAGGAATGCATATCTGGCTGAGGAGATAGCTCAGTGGTACAGTGCCTGCCTGGCAAGTGCAAGGTCCTGAGTTTGATTCCCAGTGCCAAAACAAAGAATGCATACCTGAATATGTCTCCTATTCTAATCTCCCATCTGGTTGGTAGGCCAGTAGGATCTTGTGTAGGGACCGCTGAGGCTTCAGGAGGAACTGGCTGGTCCCCTGGCTGGCTGACTGTCTTCTGGACTTCTGCAAAAACAGTACGATATTCATCTCCAAATGTAATGGCATCTTATAATGCTGCTTGTCTCTCATTAGAAGTCAATATTTGATGTAAGAACAACATTACATCTTTCCAGTCTAATTCATAGATCTGAGTGAGCACCTTAAAGTCCTCCATGTACGTATCAGTGCTGTCTGAAAACTTTCCCAGATCTTGTTTTATATGTTTGAAGTTACTGAAAGCAAATGAAGAGAACCTCAGGCTCAGTAATAATAGGTGTATTTGACTGTGCCTTAAGGCCGGGCGTGTCTGTTTTGCTTTGTTTGTTTTTTTTTTATTTATTTCCCCTGTGGCTTACATTTACATTTTGAGCACAAGTAAGGATTATCTCTTAATGCAAAGGAAGTCTGACCATAAGGTAATTCTGACCATTTTCTCTCTCTCTTACAGTGCAACTCTAGTTGTGAAATAGGATCATAATCAGTACTTCCCTCTGCAGTCCATTTTGCATCTATGGGGTAGGCACACCATGCATGGGTGCAGAAGAATATTAAACAGCTCTTTCTCAATATGTGAGGGTCAAAAATTTCCAGTGCTTAAGAATATATTCTAAAGGAGTAAGAGAAGTTGACATTGAGTTTCCCATTTGTAACACAAGAGGAAAAAATAGACATCCTATTTATTTATTTATTGTCTTTTTGAGAGAGAGTTTCACCATGTAGTTCAGGCTGGCCTTGAACTCATTTTGTAGCCCAGGCTGGCCTCAAACTTGCAGTGATCCTTCTGCCTTAGCCTCCTGAGTGCTGAGATTATAGACATGCACCACCACGCCTGGCCTCCTTTTTAATCTGTGTTGGTTTCTATATTCTCTCAAGGCATTTCCTGAAGTGACCTACTCCAGAGTAGGTAGCGGCCATCTGGAGAGTGACCAGAAGATAGGTCTGGTGGACCAGCCACCCTTACCAACTCATACCCTTACCTTACCTGGAACCTCACAATCCTAACTCCAGCGTATGTTTCAAAAAGCACAAACTACAATTATAGCTATAACAGATGTGTTCAAAGAAGAAAGCATTGCTAGCAAAATTACACCGGTAATCAAGAAACCTGAACCACTGCTTTCCAATATGATGAAAGAGAGTGAGGGAAAAGAAATCAGAGGGCAAACTGGAAGTGGTAGGAACACCTCCAAGCCTGCTAGACATCACTTCTAGAATAAAGTAATGGCTCAGAAGAATCCTATCCTAAACCTTAGGGCAAAAACAAAACAAAACAAAAAAACTCTACAACATCTATCTAATCAATTAGGCAGTCTTCCTAAGCAGCAAGACAAGGCTAAATTTTACTTAAAATCCACTCTAAAGTTTCTATGTCTCTAATGATGAGAACCAGGCCTAGGAGGGGGAAAGAGAACCAGGAGATTGAGGATTCTCCCTTAAACTAAATGTGTTTTGGCCCCTTAAATATTGTGCTTGAGGAAATAGCTCCTTCTGTTCTTACCCAGAAGTTAGTTCTTTCCATGGAATCCCAGGTTCAGTCTCCTGAGGGAGACTGCTGCCCAGAACACTTAAGTGGGGACATAACTTTTAGGTGTGTTCTGGACAGGCAAAATTCCAATGTCTCATCTGGCCCAGAGATGGGATATGTGTTCCTCATCTAAAATGACTTCCTTGTCTTCAGTGTTAGCAAACAGTCATTTTCTATGAGCTCAGTGTAAAGGTTCTTAGTTGTTGCATAGAAAAGAAAGATTAAGACAGTTCAGGGTTCCTCCCATTCTAATCTTTAGCAGAAACATGCTTCCAAAAATGGAAAGTACAAAGTGGCAGGATAAGATCAGAAATAAGATCAGAAAAAGGAAGTCTTTTCTTCTCATGCTCATGGTTATTGAGTTATTGAGATAAATTGCCCATGAGTCATCACCCTCAGGCTGGAGAGAGGAGAATGGATAATCTCAAGAGCTAAGATCACCACCTCACCAGTGGAAGATCAGACTAGAAAGGAAACTGAGGCAGAACAGGCTCAACATGCCCTCTAGGGTGTAGAGGGGCCGGACTGCCCCAGGGGAAATCTATCCTCCATGTTTTGAGCACAGCTGAGACCTATTGTCTTTTCTTGGCAGATGAAGTACCATGATTTATTGATAAGCATTTATATTTTATAAACTAGAGTTCATAAAAAAAGACCCATTTTACAGCATTTCATAAATTCATATTTTAGTTAGATCAAAGTCCACTAGGAGACCCTCTAACAGTACTTTTCCCTAGTGCTGTTGTCTAACAAGTCAAACAGGTCAAGCAATAGATTCAGCAACTAGTATGTCAAAACCTAGCACACATAAAACAGGAATAGATGATCTTGCCTACAAAAGTAAAATATCCCATTAAGGGAATATCATAATCTTCCCATGTTCTCCATTTAAATTTATCACTTTACCAAAAAAATATGTGAAAGAGATAAGGCATTAAAATTCAAAATGTAAGCAATTGACAGAAGAGTGAAAATTTCTGATTACCTAAACAAGTCACCATTCAGAATCCATGAAACAAAAGCAAACTCTTACTTCCTTCCAATGATCTCAGTGGAACCTCCAAATGATATAGGTGAAACAAATGCAACTCCCAACCTGTTAGAGGTCTGATATACTGAGTTTATGTTCCCCAAAATTGAAGAATGAATCCTAAGGAATAACAAGGATGAAAAGTAGGAAATTTTATTGGGAGAGACAGCTCCTGAGAGACATAGGAGGGGACCCAGAAAATGGGTTGCCAATGAGCCCATTTCTCAGAGGAAGTTTTATAGAGCAGAATCTCGAGGTGGATACAAAATCACAAGGTGGGTACATCATGGAACAAAGTTATGATCAACCAAGAAGATTACAAGTATAGACACTTAGGTAATGTTGATTATATGAGGAAACAGATCACATAGCAAGTGTACAGGGAAAGAACAAGGGCCTTTTTTGGAAGAGATGAGTCAGGAAGCCCTGGCCACCCACCTGGGTGACTGATGTCTATCTAGACTTTATTGGGCCAGGTAATATCGATTATAGTACATTGTTCTCCCTTGGGGAAATGTGGGCCTGGTCGTTCCATCTTTATCTTAAGGCCTGGCCTTCAACAAATGCACCTCCAGCCACAGTTGTACTGTGTTCTCATCTTCTGCACAGACTGCCGTGAGGCCCCAGCCCTGTCTGACTGCCTATAATATTTCTACCTAATTTAGCTGACTGTAATACTAGCACTCTGGAAGGCGGGCAGGGGAGTGCAGCCGAAGGCAACTTAGTGATTTAGCAAGACTGTCTCAAAATAGAAAGGAAAAAGGGTTGAGAATATAGCTCAGTGCAAAAGCCCTAGATTCAATCCACAGTAAGAAAAAAAGAAAGAAAGAAAGAAAGAAACTGATAAATGTGTTTTGATCATTGTGGTTCTGTATGATTTGTGAGTAGGGGTACTTTTTATTTTTAATTTATGTTTCTTTTGGGCTGAGCGGATGGTTAAACATCAGATCACGTCAGACTGCTTTTGTAAGGATTAAAGCAGGTGGGATTAAAGCAGATGTTGCTTCGTTGTCGAGCTGATTGGCCTGTTTGGGAATTTGGCTTTCATTCTTCTGCTCTCTCAAAAGCTCAGATAAGGACGTAGTTTCAGTTTGGTGACAGGGAACTTTTGTGTGGGTGGCTCCATTTTGAGTTTTAATCTGGTTTATCTCCCAGTGTCAGAGCCTAGTCCGGACCAAGGCCTTCTTCTGTCATTTTTATCTAACACAATGTGTGATAGGAGGCTTTGAGCCAAACAGCTGCGTAGTTTCAGCTCACAGTCTACGATAACCTATCAGGGGACATCTCCTGATATGCTCTTCTCCAAGGTCTCAAGTCTTCCAGCCCTGCCCCATCCAGGATTACACCTCACTGGTTTCTCTGTGAAGAGAAACTATGGAAAACTCTGCCTCTTGTTTGTTTTACTTTCTCTTGTAAAAGCAAAGCAAAACAACCCTCTTGAACTCAGTCGGTGTATGTGAGACCTCTCCTGAATCCCTTTCCAGGATCCTCATTTCAGCTAGGATCTTCACTTCATTTCTAGAAGCTTCATTTCAGTCTCTCAGTGTTTGGCCTGGCTTTATTTTCTGCATATTTCATCACCTCAATTTTTAAAATGTTAGCCAGGTGTAGTGGCTCATGCCTGTAATCCCAGCACTTGAGAGGCTGAGGCAGGAGAATCACTGTGAGTTCAAGGCCAGCCTGGGCTACACAGTGAATTCAAGGCCAGCCAGAAGTGCAGAGCAAAACCCTGTTTCAAAAAGGCAAAAAAAAAAAAATTTTTTTTTGAAATGTTTATAAAATATTCTTGTGTTTTCTACCAGCACTATTACTTGGTAAAATCCCCTCTCTCTGAGTTGGTCATCTCCTAAAATAGATGACACTGGCTTAGATATTTCCAGCAAAAGTTCCAAAACAGTCAGAAATATTTCCTGACTACATCAGTGTACTTCCTTCTACGCATATGTTGAGTGTTCTGGCAGTGGCAGTGACAATGAAGATAAGCTGTGGAGAGTGTCTCTTGTCACTACTGCATTTGTCAGAGCACAAAGTGCAGCTACTCCTGTTTTCTGAAGAATGACCTGCCCCAAGCTGGACATAATGGTAATACCAGTGCTCTGGGAGGCTGAGGCGGAAAACTCACAAGTTTGAACTCAGCTGGGGCAATTTAGCAGCTTTAGTAAGACCTTGTCTCTAAATTGAAAAAAATAATAAAAAAAAAAGGGGGGGATGTGGGCTGGGGATAGAGCAAAGGTCCTGAGTTCAATACCCAGTACCATGGCCACAAAAAGAGAATGTTCAGCCCTAATCAAACACGTTTTGGAACAGGACTCACAAGTATCAGCCTTTGGCTTCTAGCAGAATTAAGCCAAATCACTGGGCATGGTAGCTCACTCTGGTAATCCCAGCACTTGGGAGGCTGAGCCAGGAGGGTCGATGCAAGTTCAAGGCCAGTTTGAAGTACACAGTGAAACCCTGTCTCAAAATA
>NW_004955419.1:17053005-17058550 GCF_000276665.1 Chinchilla lanigera | reverse complement strand
GCTAAGTAAACCAAACACAGAACCACTGACACCACTGCTCTTTGGTGTTGAGAGGTGGTCAGATTGATTCCCTTTTAGACAGGGAAGCCCGGGGCTGGGGATTTAGCTCAGCAGCAAAAGCGCCTGCCTGGCAAGCGCAAGGTCGTGAGTTCGGTTCCCGGTACCGGAGAAAAACCAAAAAAACAAACAAACAAACAAAAAAAACCAAAAGTCAGGGAAGCCCATCTGCCTATCCAGTCAATGTATGTATAAATCATTATGATGTCTCCAAGGGTTCCAAATAATCAGAAATTGTTTCTGAGGCTGGGTGTGGTGGTACATGCCTGTAATCCCAGCACTCAGGAGGCTGAGGCAGGGGGATCATTGTAAGTTCGAGAGCAGCCTGGACTACAAAGTGAGCTCAAGGCCAGCCTGAACTGAATAGGGAGACATGTCTCAAAAATACACACACACACACACAAAAGAAAATAAAAGAAATTGTTTTTGAAAACCTAGGTTGTTCTCCTCTGGCCAGTTATAATAAGGCTTACCTGTCTGAAACAATTCAGATAGCAGAGAGACCTCACAATATGTGTTAGATTCATAGAAAAAATAATCTTGTTTCTTTTCCGTCACTGTTCCTCCTTGTCCCCTCCTCCCCTTTCCCTTTCTCCTTTGCTCCTTGTACTGAACATTGAACCCAGGGCCTTCACACTGAGCTAGCCCTTTTTTATTTTTTGAGACAGGTTCTTGCTCAAACTTTCAATCCTCCTGCCTCAGCCTTCCAGAGTGCTGGGATTATAGGCATGCATCACTCTGCTTGGTTTATTCTTGCTTCATTATATAAATACCTAAGATTTTCTAAGTGCTTCTGTTTTGCTAAATTATCAAATGTATTCTTTTAATCCCAGCACTCAGGAGGCTGAGGCAAGAGTATCTCTGTGAGTTTGAGGCCAGCCTGGGCTACAAAGTGAGCTCAAGGCCAGCCTGAACTGCATAGTGAGACCTTGTCTAAAAAAGAACAACAACAACAAAAACCCAAAAAACACTCCTCATCTCTTCTACTTGTTCTCCAGTGGCCTTTACTCTGGCTTGTTTCTGCTGTAATAAACATTTAGAGTTAAAGATACACTTGATGGGGGTGGCCTATGGCTTTGTGATTTCATAGCTACTGTCCTTGTAAGGCAGGAACAAGGAGACAGAACAGCAAAAAAATGACTGATTGGCTAACATCAAGTTACTTCAGGTTACCTTTTGAAAATAAGGCTTAGGCAGAGGGAATTTCTTTATCATCACAGTTGAAACAGGCCTTTTTTGGAAACATGGCTGTTATCTCTCATTTTTCTTGGTTTCGTAGGATGCCAGATAAACAGCTTAGTTTTGGTTGGTGACTTAGAATGTTAGCATCAGTGACGCCATTTTTATTTTTAGTCTGGTCTTGAGGCCCAGTGCAGGAACCGAGTCCAAACAATGGCCTCCTGTGATATTTATTTAACACTCATCTGAGGCCACACAGCCAACGAGTGCCAGAGCCCAGCCAGATACAACTCAGGCCAGCCTTGCCCTCAATGGCTGGGTCCTGTCGCCTTGTCTCATGGAATGAAATAATAGTGCTTATGTGCAGACATACTAGGACTGAGGGCCTTCCTTGCCTCAGTCTAATCAATGAGTGGGCTTTACTGTTATTCTGTTTATTTTTATTTATTTTTTTTTTTTGAGACAGTGTCTTGCCTAGGGCTAGCCTTGCACTCACTATGTAGCCCAGGCTGGCCTCGAGCTCTTGGTGAGCTTCCTGTCTCAGCCTCCTGAGTATTGGGATCATAGGAATGTACCACCACACCCAGCATGTTTACATTCATTCTTCAAATGAAAAGCTGCAGTTTATCTGGTGAGATGAGGTTAGATTTTCACCCCCGAGAAAAGGTTGTTTTCCAGGTTTGTCCTTGGGTCTTCATCCTGTTAGTCTGCTGATTACATGTTTTGTTGTTATTCCCTTGCAGTGATTCATGGACATGAGATAGAACCTGTCTGGGGCTGGGGATTTAGCTCAGCGGCACAGCGCCTGCCTGGCAAGCGTAAGGTTGTGAGTTTGATTCCCGGTACCGGAAAAAAAAAAAAAGAGAGAGATAGAACCTGTCTGGTAAACTAAAGAAGCTAGACTGCAATCCCTGCACTCAGGAGGCTGAGGCAGGAGGATTGTTGCGAGTTTGAGACCAGCCCGGGCTACAAAATAAGCTCAAGCCAGCCT
Organism: Chinchilla lanigera; assembly: GCF_000276665.1. Taxonomy (NCBI): domain Eukaryota; kingdom Metazoa; phylum Chordata; class Mammalia; order Rodentia; family Chinchillidae; genus Chinchilla; species Chinchilla lanigera. The sequence goes on along the minus strand of NW_004955419.1, from coordinate 17,056,323 downwards.
GAACTGCATAGCGAGACCCTGTCTCAAAAAAAAAGACTAAAACAAGCAAACAAACAAACAAAAAACTAAAGAAGCTGGGCCTACAATGAAAAAATAGAGCTTTCACTGAATCGGGAGAAATTCAGCACACAGATACCCTGTGATATTTATCAGGCCACTGTACACCACATCCCCAAGTTTGGGTAGTTTCTTCCGTTAGTTTTTCCTAAGATCTCCGCATTTCCGTGTTATGCCACACATAACATAATACTCGCACTTTTAGGCAAACAGCTTACTAACTGTGTCACCTGCTCTTGTGTGTGACATACCATATCTAAAGAGGTTCAAATCTGTGGAGTAGCCTTTGCCCTGAGCCCTTTTTTATTCTGAGACAGGATCCTGCTAAGTTGCTAAATTGCCCGGCTAGGGTCAAATTTGAAATTTTGTTGCCCCAACCCCTCACAGTTCTGGGATTGTAGTAGGTGTGCACCATCATGGCTGGCTTGATTTGTTATTCTTTTTTTTTTTTTTCCTGTACTGGAAATCGAACTTACGAAGTCATTCTTGCCAGGCAGGCGCTGTGCCCCTGAACTAAATGCCCAGCCCTTGATTTGTTACTCTCTGTGTATTTTGGAAATGTGCATTCATTTGTTACTCTCTGTGTATTTTAGAAATGTGCATTCTTGGGGGCTGGGGGTTTAGCTCGGTGGCACAGCGCCTGCCTGGCAAGTGCAAGGTTGTAAGTTCGACTCCTGGTCCGGAAAAAAACCAAAAAAAAAAAAAAGAAAGAAATGTGCATTCTTGCAGAGAAAAAAATTTCCAAGTTTATATTAAATCTGCCCCATGAGTGACAGAGGAAAATCCCTCGGAAAAGAAATGACCCTGCCAAAGAGGCAGGAAATCTTTTTCAAATAAAAATGTGCGTCCAGTCTCTGCACAATCTTCACAGCATTTGATGGTTTATTAAAATAAACCTTTGTCCTCTAATCCCAGCATTCTGGGGGCTGAGGCAGGGGATCGTTGTGAGTTCAAGAGCAGCCTGGGCTACAAAGTGAGCTCAAGGCCAGCTCGAACTGCATGGCGGGACCTGGTCTCAAAAAGACAAAAAATAAAATAAAATAAAATAACCCTTTGTCCTCTGGATGGACTTTGTCCAAGTTTCTTATCTGTAACGGGCCTTGGCCTGCTCTTCTGCTCTCCTCTCCACCCCTTTTCCTTCTCTTCTTCTCTTCCTTCTTCCCTCCATGCCTTCCTTCTCTCACTGTCCTTTATTTTTTGTACTGGGAATCGAACTCAGGACCTTGTACTTGCCAGGGAGGCGCTTTTCCCGCTGAGCTAAATCCCCAGCCCCCTCTGTCCTTTTTCTGTCTCCTCCTTTTTGGCTGTTCCCCTGCCTCCTCATTAACCTCCTCCCACCCCTCCCCGCTCTCCCTTTCTCCTCCCACGGGCATTGGCCAGGCACTGTGTGGGCTGCTTTCCCTTCCACCCAACACAGCCACACCCAAGGGGGACCCCTGCGCGTCCCATTGTGCGGAGGAAGGAACCCACACTAGAGGCGAAGGCCTTTCCCAGGGCCACGGTCCTGGAAGAATGCAGTCAAGCTTCAGTCGGCCTATGACAGTCCATAGTTCACAGTCTATCACTCTCCATAGGGAGAGTATTTTACTAAACATTGGGAAGAAGATTTTTTTTTTTTGTCTTTTTGAGACAAGGTCTCACTATGCAGTTCAGGCTGGCCTTGAACTCTCTTTGTAGCCCAGGTTGACCTTGAATTAGCAACGATCCTACTGCCTCAGCCTCCCAAGTGCTGGGTTTTCAGGAGTGCGTCACCACGCCCGACAAGGGAAGAAGATATTTTAATTAAGCTTTATCTGTTTGTTTTTTGAGACAGAAAGTTGCTCTGCAGTTCAGTGTGGTCTTGAACTCATTACATAGCCCAGGCTTGCGTGGAAGTGCAGTCATCCTCCTGACTCAGCCTCCACCTCTATCAGTTTAATGAAACTTTAAGACAGGGGAATAGCTATGATCTTCTAAGAGGAGAAATTAGTCAAGAACTGATCTGATCTCAGGCTACCCTGGTGTTTTGGACGGGCCTTGGGGCAGGCACTGCACTGGCACAGATTAATGACAGAAACAAAAAGTCATTCCTACTGAGAATCTAGAAGGTATGTTCTGTGACCCTTATAAGCATGGAGTTATCCAGTGCTCACTACGAACCCATGATCTAGATATTGTGTAACTGTCCCCATTTTAAGGGTCAGGAAACTGAGCTCCAGAAGGCAGAGGTCCTGTCCAGAATCAGAGGAAGCATGAAAGTTCTGCTTCCAGGTCTCATCACCTGACCCATCACACATCCCTCTGGCCTCAGATCCACGTGTATTCTTCTGCCTAGTGGACACTCTCTCTCTCTCTGTCTCTCTCTCTTTCTCTCTCTCAGTCCTGGGTATTGAACCCACAGCCTTGACACTGACCTGCATCTTCAGCACTGTTTATTTTTTATATTGGTTCAAGATTTCCCTAAATTACTAAGTTGAGCTTGAACTTGTGATCTTCCTGTCTCAGCCTCCCAGAGTGCTGGGATTGTAGGCATTTGCCACTATGCCCAGCTCTGGCTGCACGTTTCTTGAGAAATGCTGAACTATTTACAGCCATTCACTTGGAATTTAAATCCTCAGCAAAAAAAAAAAAAAAGAAGAAAGGGGCTGGGGATTTAGCTCAGTGGCAAAGCGCCTGCCTGGCAAGTGCAAGGTCATGAGTTCAATTCCTGGTACTGGAAGAAAAACAAAAAACAACAACAACAACAAAAATTGTCAAAAAAAAAAAAAGAAAAAAAGAAAAAAAAAAGCCCATAGAGCATACTTTCTCCATGCAGGGAATTAATAATGTTCAAAACACATATTCAGGGTATAAATGGCATGTCTGAAAATGGTTATGCTTGTGATTAAGGAGTTATAGGAAAATATTGCCACAGATAATAAAAAAATCTGAAAGGCCAATTTAATTCACCCATGGAAAATGTTAGAAATGTAAGGGTCAATAGGATCTTTTCATGTGAAATACTAAGTTCTTGGAATTGCCTCATGGGACGGTCTAGTTTTCAAGTAAGTGCATTTTTTAAACTTAAAGGTGAAGAACTAGTTTTGATGAATTGATATTTTATTTTTGAAGATAAATTTCTTAATTCTAACCAGACAAGGATAGGTTTAAACTATTTAGTAAGAATATTTAATTGAAATGAGCATGTGAGCCAGGTGTGGTGGCACACACCTGTAATCCCAGCACTCGGGAGGCTGAGGCAGGAGGATCCTTTCAAGTTCAAGACCAGCCTGGGCTACAAAG
>NW_004955419.1:17045297-17052905 GCF_000276665.1 Chinchilla lanigera | reverse complement strand
CACTATTACAAAAAAAAAAAAAAAAAAAAAAAAAAAAAAAATGAGCATGTGAACAGATCGGGCCAGGCATGGTGGTACATGTCTATAATCCCAGCTCTTTTGGAGGCTGAGGCAGAAAGATTGTAGGTTTGAGCCCAGCCCCGGCAACTTAGTGACTTAGACACCTTGACTCAAAATCAAAAAAGGGGTTGGGGATGTAGCTTAGTGCAGTTCCCTGGGTTCAACCCCTAGTATTAGGAGAGAAAAAAAAGAAGTAATTGGGGACGCATCTAATACATATGGATTGATGAATATATGTGATGAATACGTGTTTTGTTTTGTGTTTTTGTCTTTTTGAGACAAGATCTCGCTATGCAGTTCAGGCTGGCCTTGAGCTCACTTTGTAGCCCAGGCTGGTCTCCAACTCTCAACGATCCTTGTGCCTCAGTCCCCCGAGTGCTGGGATTACAGGCATGCACCACTACACCTGGCCTCTTAGTTTTTAACATTTTTAACTTAATTGTATTTTTTAATAAACAGAGATGGCCTTTATCCTGAACTATATTCCCAGCTCTTTTAAAAGTCTTAACTCTGCTAGGTGTGGTGGCGCATGCCTATAATCCCAGCACCTGGGAGGCTGAGGCAGGAGGCTTGCAGCAAGTTCGAGGCCAGCCTGGGCTACAAAGTGAGCTCAAAGCCTGTCTGAACTGCGTTGTGAGACCCTGTCTCAAAAAGATAAATAAATAAATAAATAAATAAATAAATAAATAAATAAAGTCTTCATTCCTAGACAGGATCCCACCACATCGCCCAAGCTGGCTTGGACTTTTGATTCTCCTGAGTCAGCCTCCCAAAGTGCTGGGGCCACTGGTGTGAGGCACCACACCCCACTGGTCCTAGGAATTTTTCCTCCCTTGTTAATCCTGAGCCTGTGGGTCCAAAGAGAGGCAAGCCGAGATATACATTTGGGACTCCTGATTGCATAGCCACAGACCGGATGACATCACAGCGGGAATGTCCTGAGGAAGAGGACTCCCCCCGCCGCACTGCGGCTCATCCCAAACTAGAGATTGGTAAAATGAGAAGGCACCTGCATTGTTTTGTAAAATGAGAAAAAAATGGCTTGGGTGACATGCGGTGTTTGTCTTAGCTCTAAGTCTCAGGACTCTAACATTTTGATAAACCCTCACCCATCCAAGCAAGTGAAAAACAAAACAAAACCAAAAATGCCCTGGTCTACCCCAGGCGTACCAGCGGCCCCAGGATGGGAGCAGTTCAGGCCTGCACCCTGCCTGGCTTATCTCAGCCCAAGGAGGAATTGCTTAGCAGTGCGGCTCCCGGAGGGGCTCCTCAGAGCCTTGGTCCCATGTAAGAGTCACAGAGTGTTTGCATGCCTGGCAGCTTTATGCATGTGTGTTATCTGTCTGGCCTCTTAAGGAATTTGAATTGGTAATTCTGGTTCCTAAAATTAACTATGCAGTGACCTGGAAAGAAAGGAAGGAAGGGAAGGGGGAGGGGAGGGAGGGAGGCCATGGAGAGGGAAGGGAAAGAAGGAAGGGAGAAAGGAAGAGAGGAAGGAAGGAGGGAGGGAGGGAAGAGAAAGCAGAGGAGGGAAGGGAGAGACGGGAGCCCTGGACCAGAGATCTTCAAAGATAAGGTGGCATTCGTGTGTTTTAGCTGTTTTGATTTTTTGCAGTACTGAGGATTGAACCCAGGGCCTTTGCACTGAGCTACATCCCCAGTGCTTTTAAAAATTCTTTCTTTTGAGACAGGATCTTGCTAAGTCATTAGTCTAGGCTGGGATCAAATTTTTAAGCCTTCTGCCTCAGCCTCCCAGAGTGCTGGGATGATGGGTGTATAACCGTCACACCTGGTTTAGTTTTTGTTTTTGTTTTTTGTCTTCTTGAGACAGGGTCTTGCTATGCAGTTCAGGCTGGCCTTGAGCTCCCTTTGTAGCCCAGACTGGGCTACAAAGCCCAGGCCCCCTCGTCCCCCCACTCAAAATGATCCTCTTCACTCAGCCTTCCGAGTGCTGGGATTACGGGCGTGCGCCACCATGCCCAGCATAAAATCACTTTAGAAAACTGATGATAGTTTATAATAAAATCAATTAAACCTTGCTGGGCATTGTAAACTCAATGTGATTTAGAGAAGTAATTAACATCTTTGGTGTATATAAATTTAACATGGGCTTGGCATGGTGGCACATGCCTGTAGTCCCAAATAATCAAGAGGCTGAGGCAGGAAGATCACTTGAGTCTATTTATTTGTGGGGGTGTTTTTGTTTTTGTTCTTTTGTTTTTTTTGAGACAGAGTCTCACTATGCAGTTCAGGCTGGCCTTGAACTCACTATGTAGCCCAAGCTGGCCTCAAACTCGCAGCAATCTTCTTGCCTCAGCCTCCCAAGTGCTGGTATGTACCACCATATCTGGCTGAGTCCATAAATTTGAAATGTACTGAGACTCATCTCAAAAAAAAACAAAACAAACCCCAATAAAATGCTTTCATAGCACAGCCCTATTTGATGAAATTGCATTCATGCTATAATAAGCCATTTATTTATTTATTTATTTATTTTTGTCTTTTTGAGACAGGGTCTCTCTATACAGCTCAGGGTGGTCTTGAACTCACTTTGTAGCCCAGGCTGGCCTTGAACTCTTGGCAATCTCCTGCCTCAGCCTTCTGAGCACTGGAATTATAGGCATGAACTACCACATTTGGCTTAGAATAAGCCATTTAGTATGCTCAATATAGCAGAAGGAAAAAGCCTATTTTCTCAGTGGATATTTGCCAATAATGTTTGATGGGTAAGTCAGCAACTACTTCAAAGACAGTCTGTGTTGTAATTAGGATTATTATTATTTTTTTGTAATTAGGATTATTAAAATATCAATATTTAGTTTTTTCTCCAGTTGATGTGACTGAAAATTAATATGATGTGTTAACAGCCTGGAGGAAACACTTGGAAACCTGTAAGAAAATGCTATAGTCTCTTTTTGTGGGGAGGGAGTACTGGGGATTAAAACCAGGGCCTTCACGCTGAGCTATTTTGAGACAGGGTTTTGCTAAGTCACTAAATTGTCCAGTCTGGATTCAAACTTTCAGCCCTCCTGCCTCAGCCTCCCAGAGTGCTGAGATTACCCACCTGACTCATTCTTGGTCTTAGCACTAGGGCTTTGAAGCCTCTGGAACCCATCGATGTGGGACTCACGAACATTTCACCTCCAGTAGCCTGGAATTCTCTTTTTGTCCTCACTACAGGAACTCCGGGTTCCAGGCCCCCTCGTCCCCCCACTCTGTCTTTCCCCTCCACAGCCAGGGTTTTCCCACCCCCTTTCCCACACAAGGCTTCCCAGGATGCCCCTTTCCCTGGAGGACTGTGGTTCAGACAAGGATCTTTTTCTTCACATTGATTCCACTTCGATGCACGTTTCATTGGCAGTGGAGATGACACAAGATCAAGTAAGAAACGGAGAGAAGGCATCGTCCAGCTGCAATGTGGGGCCCCGTGAAAACTGTTCAAGGGGCTGTGCTTTGAGGGGGTTGGAATATTTCTTTGGAATGTTTTTAAAGGTCTTTTAAAAAGAGGCCTAAGCAGCTGGGGTGAAAGTAACCAGGTCGCCTTTTCCTTATGTTCCAAGTGTGAGGATGTAGAGAAAGGAAATAAATGTGGAATAGGCAGGAAAGGAACTTACTGGGATGCAGGAAGCCAGGGACCCTGGAGAGGAAACAAAGGAAAGGCAGGCACCACAAACTAGGCCAGCGAGGGAGTAAACACACCCAGGAGCCAGGAGTTCTCATGTGACACCGCCCTGTCACTGTGTTGGCTTGCATTCTCCTTTCTCTGCCTGTCAGAGTTGCGTCCACTCCAAGTGGTTCCCAAACAGATGTGCAGAATCAGACAGACCAAGGACACAGATACAGACTCCTGGGCCAAGCTCACCCAGGGAAAGGAACTTAGAAGTTTTCTCCCCAGGTTTTCAGCTGCATCCAGTATAACCAATTTGGGAAATACTGTTGAACAATTCCTTAAGAATTGACCACTGCTTAGCAACCAGTCCTAACCTTGGAGGAGAGAGTTTTTAGGAGGACATTTGCAATTTGATCAAACACAGCTCTAACTCAGTACAGTCTGTAGACTGACACTTGTCCATCTTTTATGTTGTATATTCGTAAAACACAGTCTGTGGATGGATCATCTGTGCTTTTTTTTTTTCTTTTTCTTTTTTTTTTGGTCTTTTTTGAGACAAGATCTCGCTGTGCAGCTCAGGCTGTCCTTCAGCTCACTTTGTAGCCCAGGCTGGTGTCGAACTCACAACGATCCTTCTGCCTCAGCCTCACAAGTGCTGGGATTACAGGTGTGCGCCAACATGCCCGGTTCATCTGTGCTATGAATAAGTCAGTGATGTTTAATCTAAAGATGGCGTGTTGACCAGAGGTCAGCAGAAGGAGAAATGTCTTAATTAGGAAATCCATAAACATACAAACAACCAGATGAATAAATAATAAAACAACTATTTGGGGTAGAGAGTAAGCAAGTGATCAGTGTGAATTCTAGGAATTCATTGACTAGATAGTCCATGTTCTCTAGCCTGCATGGGTAATTCTCTCTGCTTGTTTTATTTTCTGATGGCTTTTTTTGAGAAAGGAAAGGTTTATTGAGCTCACAGTTCATGGAGATTTCAGTCCACACTTGGCTGGCTCCAAGGCAGAGTGGCACATGGCAGGGGGCAACAGTTCATGGTACGGGGAAAACAGAAAAAACCTATTTTCTGATTTCTAAACAATAGAAGTGTATTTCTCATAGTTCTAGATCCTGGAAGTCCGTGGTCAGGTATCAGCAGATTTGGTACCTGGTAAGAGCTGTTCTCTACTTCCAGGATGGTGCCTTGTTTTATTTATTTGTTCCATTATTTATGTATTTATTTTTTGTGGTACTGGAGATTGAAGCCGGAGGTACTTCACCACTGGCCTATATTCCCAGCCCCTTTTATTTTTTATTTTGAGGTAAGGTCCAGCTAAATCGCTCATTTACCCACACTGGGTTCATACTTGTGGTTTTCCTGCCTCAGCCTCTCAGAGTGCTGGGATTGCAGGTGAGTGGTGCCACATCTGGCTGTGGGGTCCAATAACTCTTTGTTGTTGTGGGGAGCTTGCTAACATGTGCATAGACACTTCTTCAAAGAAAAAATCAAGGAGAAAAAGAAAAATCAAGGAGAAAATTGCTTAAGGCTTTTATTTCCTTCACTTCCAGCCATGCATACCCTTGCACTGATTTCACTGAAGAAATTTTGCAAATATTTCCTAGCATACAGTTTGTGTTGTCTTTTTTATATTAAAATATTTAAGGCACCATGTGTGGTGGTGCATGCCTGTAGTCTCAGCACTCGTGAGGCTGAAGCAGGAGGATTGCTGTGAGTTCGAGGCCAGCCTGGGCTGCATAGTAAGTTGAAGGCCGGCCTGAACTGCATAGCGAGACCCTGCCTCAAAAAGACCAAAATAAAACAACAACAAAAAAATTAAGGTGTGGTGGCACATGCTTATAATTCCAGCATTTGGGAGGGTGAGGCAGGAGGTTTGCCACCAATTCAAGGCCAGCCTGGGCTACATAGTGAACTCAAGGTCAGCCTGAACTACACAGTGAGACCCTGTCTCAAAAAAAAAAAAAAGAAAAAGAAGAGGAAAAAAAAAAATTAATCCTGGCCACCTCTTGAATACTGTAAAAAATGAAAGAAAAGAAAATGTTCTTACAAATTAATATGTATTACACATGCCTTTTTCTACATTAATATTCTGTGGAATGATTTTCCTGAACTTTAAAGCTCATTTTCATAAAACATTGACATTGCTTTAGAAAAGAAACAATTCACAGTACAGTTGGACTAGCTTGCTTTATTCTTTCTACTAATGAGACAAATTTTATTTGTAAATTTTATTCTAGTTTAGGAATGATGAAGCACTTGCCATGGTACTGTTTATAAAATATCTTTTCCGCTGTAATTTTAGAATCCTTCCTGGAGTGCTTGTGGTGCATATCATAAATAACTATGATCCCCAAGGGTGCTTATTTCAGTGGGGGTTTTTCACATGATATCAAAATGTTGAAAACAGATCAGAATATAGGGCACCCAAATATTTAATTCCTTAAATCAGTGGCCTGAGGAGGGAAGGAAGGGACCGAGGGAGGGAGGGAGGGCAGAAGGAGTTGTCAAGTCCCCTGGCCAGTAAATGCTATTGAAACTCAATAATTAGCCAGGCCTGGTGGTGCACGCCTGTAATCCCAGCACCTGGGAGGCTGAGGCAGGAGGATCATTGCAAGTTCAAGGTCATCCTGGGCTACAAAGTGAGCTTAAGGCCACCCTGAACTGCATAGTGAGACCCTGTCTCAAAAAGACAAAAAAAATAAAAAAAAAAAAATCCAAACAATTAAGAAACAAATATACAGAAAGGATAGTGAAACAGTGACTAAGTGCCAAGAAAAAGGAGGCTTTTGACATCAGGACACCTTTTCGGACTTTACCCTCTTCCCTCGGGCCCTGTTTGCCAAGTCCTTGGAGGAGACAGGCTTTCTGGCCCCTTCTCCCTAGTATCACTTCTTTGTACTGGAAATCAGGAAATCGTGGGCTGGGAAAGTGGATCAGGCCTGGGCAGTGTCTTTCCCTGCTGTATTTGACAAGCAAAACTGACTCTGAAGAGGACCCCAGAGCTCGCCCAGGGGTTAAGAAAGCCTCAGGCGACCCCAGGGTAGAAACTGAAAGGGGAGCACAGCGGCTGTGACCTGCAAAGCTGAAAAGAGAAACACTGGGAAAAGCCTGCTAAAGAAATCTGACTTCCTCACTGTATGCCTCCTGCAGACTGTGCCCTAGAGCGCAGTAGGACACACAATGGCTTGCTTTCTCAAAATGCTGTTTTCTGTATGCAGCCCCCGTGTGCGCCCGTGTCCTCTGTCAGGGATTTCTAGACGGCGCATTTTCAAAGGGTCATTAACATTATTTAAATATTCATGGCGGGGGTGGGGATGACAGACTGAAATTTCAACCCGCTCAGGAGTGAGAGACGGCCGGCCACCTGCCTCACCCGGTCCCACGCTGCGTATCAGCTGCCTCCTTCCCCACCCCCGGGGGCACTGTTGCCACACGCGCTTCGACGCCACAAAGCCACCGGCTGCCGCGCGGGGAGGGCAACGTGTAGGCTCAGCCACACCGTGGGAACCCCAGAATTCACAAGGACGTCATTACCGTCACCGAGGGGCCTTTGCTAACTTATCCCAGCTGTCGCGCTGACCCGGGGGTCAGTCGTGGTGCTAAGGGACGAGAAGCTCTCTCCTCCCCCGGGCAGGAACTCAGAAGCTTCGGGCGACGTGAGCGCGCAAGGCACCCACATGCAAGCACCCACGTGTGCACACCCACACACACACATTACACGCACGCCGACACGCCCACCCGTCGGCTGACACTGGTCCCCAGCCCCGACGCCCAGAGCTCTCCCGAGTTAGAAAACACCCAGCTTGGCGCGCCCCATCCGCCGGCCGCCTCGTCACCCAGCCGGTCCCTCCACGCTGTCATTGCTGGGTTTGTGCACAGATTCGGCCGGAGCGCGCGAGGAGCTGCGGGTGGGTGGGTGGGAGGG
>NW_004955419.1:17039185-17045149 GCF_000276665.1 Chinchilla lanigera | reverse complement strand
CGCGCGCTGGTCCGGGACTCACGGACACCCCGAGTGGGAAGCCGCGGCCGCTGGCACCCGGTCCGAGGACTGCTCCCCCGGAAGCCGGCTCCTAGAGGTGGGTGTCCAGACTGGAGCGTGCGCCCGGGACCCTGGTGCCGACTGTCTCCGGGCGTGGGGACAGGGTGGCCGGCGGGAGGCTGTAGATCTGGTAGCCCTCGGAGGCACCAGGCGTTTACGGGGCTTTTTATGGTCCTCGCCTAGCAGATCCTGTGCAGGAGGCGGGTCAGCTGGATGGGTTTTGGCAGCGCGCATTTGAATTCCTAGGCTTGGGGGAGGATCGGGCTTTTGGCTGCTTTATTCAGTGCTTATTGACTTATACATGGTTTTAAAAATAAACTTAGACCCCCACGCCCCGCGCAAGGCTCCCCGCAACACACACACAGCAAAGATGACCAGGCAAGGGGCTGGGAATTTAGCCCAGCCGCACAGCGCCTGCCTGGCAAGCGCAAAGCCGTGAGTTCGATTCCTGGTACCGGAAAAAAAAAATAAAAATAAAAAAAATAAAAAGAAAGATGACCAGGCAAAAGCTGTGAAATCAGAACACAGCTGTGGCTGTCTGTCCAGACCCGGGCCGACCTAGCATGGAGCCCCCGGTTTCGGTTCCAGCAGCGGGGAGGACGCGGGTCTCCTCCTGGGCTGGCCGCGCTGGGGGCGTCCCCGAAAGTCGAGAGCTTTGCAGAAACCGAGAGCCTGCGGTCTGGAATGCCTTGATCCCCATCCAGCCCGAGCCTTTCGGAATTGGGGTCCCGGAGCTGAACTCCGGAGACCAGGCAGGAGAGAGCGAGAGGGTGGCCCCGGCACGGGCTGGGCCGGGAAGTTTGGCCCGAGGGTGGATTTGGGGTTTCACCCGGCTCACATCTCTTCGGGGCCGTCGTGGGGACACTTAGGGGAGCCGAGGGTGGAGCGAGCCCCGGGTAAGCCCCGTCTGTAAAGTCCGCGGATGCGGCGCGCCCGCAGGCGTAAGAGCAAGAGACTCGGCGACCGGGGAAATCCTGCGCAGACAGTCGAGGGGGGACTGACCCGAGGCGGGCGAGAGCAGCGAGCCCGCGCCCCGGAGCGGCGGCGCAGGTGGCCGGATGTGAGCCGAGGGCGGCGGCGGAGCTGCGCGGAAAGGAGCGGGCGGCGGGCTGGGCGGGCTGGGCGGGCGGCGGGGAAGCTGAACCCCGAGCCTGACGCTAGACTCTCGCCAGCCCTGGGGTTCCCTCCCGAGCCTCAGAAAGGGGGTTTGTTTACAGAGACGCTGGATTATCTTTCCAGACCCGGTAAAGCCAGTTTCTCGTGTAGCGGTTTGGCTCCGGCGGACTGCGTGCTCAGACTTTGACAAGTCAGAACCCTTCCCAGCTGTGGGTTGAAGTGCTGTGCCCGGCACGGGGCACACGACCTACAGCGCGTCTGTTACTCGCCCAGGAAGCCCCTTTCTGTCATAGCTCCTATCGCCCGGGAGCCTGGAGGCTGCGGTGTGCAGACCCACCTGCCATTGTGATCCCCGGGTATTTCTTTCCTTGCCTTTGTTCTGATTAGAGTTCTCTTAAGCATAGCGCTTTCCTTCCTGAAAGTGTTCCCAATGTAATTAAACAGCCGCTCTTCTCCCAGGCTGGCGGCCTCCCCAGCGTGAATCACTAACATTTTACGGTACATGGCTAAAAATGAGGTATATCTCAGAAGGACTTTACCCTATTTGCCTATTTGTTTACTTATTTATAGTGTTAGGTCTTACCGGGTGTAGTGGCGCACACCTGTAATCCCAGCACTCGGTAGGCTGAGGCAGGAGGATCGTTGCAAATTCGAGACCAGCTTGGGCTACAAAGTGAGCTCAAGGCCAGCCTGAACTGTATACTGAGACCTTGTCTCAAAAAAGACAAAAAAAAAAAATAGTATTGGGTCTGGAACCCAGGGCTTCATGCGTGCTAGGCAAACCCTGTATCCCCAGCCCTCTGTTTCTTTAAACATAAAGACTTGCATGCTTGAACAGCTGTTCAGCTGCCAGCTCTCTCCTCCCCAGTTTTGACCCTGGGCCCTTTTTAAAAAAGCATCTTCTCAGGCCGGCGTGGTGGCGCACACCTATAATCCTTGCACTGGGGAGACTGAGGCAGGAGGATCCTTGTGAGTTCGAGGCCTGTCTACAAAATGAGCTCAAGGCCAGCCTGAACTGCACAGCGAGACCCTGTCTCAATTTTTTTTGTGTGTGTGTTTTTGAGACAGGGTCTCACTATGCAGTTCAGGTTGGCCTTAAGCTCACTTTGTAGCCCAGGCTGGTCTTGAACTTGCAACGATCTTGCAAGTTCACACCCAGCTGAGACCCTGTCTCAAAAGACAAAAAAAAAAAAAACATCTTCTCCTTTGGGTGGGATGATGTGAACCCACACGATTCATGTGGGTCCTGAAATTCCTTTGTATTGCACCAACCAAATTAGTCCTGATCCAGAAAAAACAAAAGCAGTACCATTGGATCTCCCCATTCTGTACCTAACAGACTGTGCAGTAGAGTTCATTTCCATCACTTTCTGGGATGCCAGGGTCCTATCCTAAGGGAGACAGCCTGCCTTGGAGATGGGGCAAACATTTTGAAATTCCCATTCTCTCAGTTCTGGCGTGACTGCAGGCACCACTTCCTGCCTGCAGAGTTCAGAGTCCTGTCTTCAGAATTCATTTCACTGTCATAAATGTCTTATTCAGACTTGGTAACCTCAGGATCTCTTCTGTATAAAGGGGAGTAGGTTGTTTTGACTTATCAGGTGAAACTGGGTGTGGTGGTGCATGCCTGTAATCCCAGCACTCGGGAGGCTGAGGCAGGAGGATCATTGTGAGTTCGAGGCCAGCCTGAACTGCATAGGGAGACCATGTCTTAAAAAGCCGAAAACAAAACAAAACAAAACACAACAACAAAAAGAACTTATCAAGTGAACATGATCCATTGGTGGTTTTATTTCTAAAACTTACAATGTTTTATTTTTAGAACTAACACACATTAAATGTTATTAAACATGCTACACTTTGCGCTTCCTACTTACTGTAATTCTTATCTAGATACTAGCCTGATAGATTTGGTGGGCTCTTAAAATGCCCATATCCCAGGTTTCTATCACAGTTATTATTACTAGTCTCTCATTATTAATGAGAAATGTTTCAAAAAAGGGGGAACTTGAATCTGACTGGAGGTTAAGTGGAGGGGTTTTAACAATTGAAAAGGGGTGGGCTGAAAATTTATTTCGAAAGACAAGAGCTTTGGTGTTTAGTTCCAGTTTTTACTGTTATACATGTTTCAGTGCTGGGAGCATTGATGGCTCTGGTTAGAATTAACTTCTCAAACAGCTGTTCTTTGATCTTAAAGATTCAGAGTCACCATTTGCTCAGATAATTATCGTAGGTCCTGTGAAAGCAGTTGTTCAGTATACTTATGAGGTTTGACAATTTTAGTCAGTTTTAATAGAAATTGTATGTGTGTGTGTGTGTGTGTGTGTGTCCTGGGAGTTAATCTCAGGGGTTCTCTACCCCTGAGCTACATCTCCAGTTCTTTTTAGTTTTTGTTTTCTGTTAAGGTCTAACTGAACCACCCAGGCTGGCCTTGAACTTGTGGTCTTTTTGCTTCAGCTTCCCAAGTGGCTGGGAATATAGATATGCACCACCATGCCCAGCTGGCATAATTTTCTTTATACTGAACAAACCCAGATGCAGATTTTTCCCGAAGCTTAAAAAAAAGGTTTAAATTCAGGTCACCTGCTGGTGCCAGCTCTACCAGACAGCAATTTTGGGTGGCTTTTGGCAAAAGAAGCTTTGTACAAAATGATGGTAGATAAAAATCACTCCCCCTCTTATATATGTCAACTCTTTTTTTTCTGTCTTTTTGAGACAGGGTCTTACTATGCAGTTCAGGCTGGCCTTGAGCTCACTTCATAGCCCATGCTGGCCTCCAGCTCTCAATGATCCTCCTGGCTCAGCCTCCTGAGCGCTGGGATTATAGGTGTGTCACCACACCCAGCATTATGTTAACTCTTTATGAGACAATCCTCTAAGAATATACAAGACTACTTTTCAAATCTTGGACACTGGCCCTCCAAACACATTTTTCAGGAATATGTGATAGAGAAGTTGAAACCAACCCTATTCTAAAAGGAAAATGACTCAGAAAGGAAGTTACAGGCTTTGTCCATTTGATTTTCAGTAGTATTTAAATAACTAGCCTACCTAAGAGATACAGTGAGTGTGCAGGAAGATCACACATTCAAGGCCAGCCTGGGCAGTTTAGGCAGATCCTACCTCATAATAAAATTTAAAGCGGGGGGGGGGTGAGTGGAGATGGGGCTCAGTGCTCCTGAGGTTCAGTCCCTAGTATTACTCCTGGCAAAAGTGCTCAGAGTAACAAAGTACCTAAATTAAACACAAGGTTTAAACTTTGTTTCAACTCTTGATGAAAATGTTTCTGTTTTTGGAACTGGGAATGGAACTCAGGACTTTGCACTTGCCAGGCAGGCTCTTGTGCTGCTGAGCTATATCCCTGGCCCTGAAAATGTTTCTAACATGTAATGAATAGCCACCCTACTTTCTTACCTTGGTGATTTACTATGGTCTTCCCAATGACAGTTCAGGATTTTGTGGTCTTGATGTGATATTAGGATAGATATGAATTATGATTTTACAGCACTATGGCGCTATAATTGTGGAGCAGCTCAGGAAGCTAGCTTTTGTTCGTTTTACTTGTTTGCTTTATTATTATTATTAATTTTTGAGGCAGGCTGGCCTTCAACTCACTGTGTAGCCCAGGTGGGCCTTAAACTCATTTTTATCCTCCTGCCTCATCCTACCCAGTGCTTGGGATTACAGGCATGCCTAACTCCAGGATGCTAGCTTCTTTGTTTGTTTTGTTTTTGTTTTTCTTCCAGTACCAGGAATCGAACTCATGACCTTGCACTTGCCAGGCAAGTGCTGTGCTGCTGAGCTAAATCCCCAGCCCAATTGCTAGCTTCTTAGAAAACTAAAAACCCCAGTGCAGATTTGATTTCTGTTCTTTTCTTCACTCTCTTGGAAGTTGACCACCGTAAAAACAAAGTGATCGAGCCTCGCCTTCTTCCTTCAATAAAACAGGACATGCTTTCTGCAGGGGTCACTGGTGGATTCTTTTATTCCTACTGGAGTGAATTGTGAGACTGAGGAGGCACCCAGTGGACGGACAGCCTGGGCAGAGAGGCTGGGAGCACCGGCAGCCCTTCCATGCCTAATTCTCCTTTCACTTCTCCTGGCCCCCATCGAAAAGCACAAGTGCTTGCCAGGCCCGGAGGGGACAGTTTGAATAGAAGAACAGCCATGTAACTGGAACTTCCTCCTTGGTGGCAGGGTCAGAGTGACCGAATGGCCACGCAGCTGTGGGAGATGCTTGGTGCAGGCACAGAGCTGCTGGTGTCCTCCTGGCAGAGGACAGGGGTGGACATGAGACTGGGGAGCTTCCCTGGAGTGGATTTGAGGGTTTGGGCTTTGTAAATGGTTTTGTCTTCTCAGTCTTGTGCGATACCTGGGGTGGTGGAGGGGTCATGGTATGAGCGTCAGGGAAGCAGAGAGAGCTGCAGAACGTAGTCAGGAAAGTTGCTGTGCTTTGAAGTCCTTTTCCTTAGGGGTTGGTGGAGGGTTTGTGGATGTGTTTGGTGTTTGGTTGGAGTGAGCAGGGCCACATACGTAGATACTGTAGTTTTCTAGAACTCTGTGTAGTCAAAGTATCTTAGTGCCTTAGCCAAGTTTTCTTTCAGACCCTGAGTATGTCCCAAAAATAGGCTGGGGAGATAGCTCAGTGGCATAGTGCCTGCCCGGCAAGTGCAAGGTTCTGAGTTCAATTCCCAGTACCACAAAAAAAAAAAAAAAAAGGAAAAAACTATGTCACAAAAATAGAATCTTAGGTCACTCATCTACAAAGATGGAGAAGCCAAAATTGAC
>NW_004955419.1:17033635-17039005 GCF_000276665.1 Chinchilla lanigera | reverse complement strand
TGCGCCACCATGCCTGGCGACCACCTATCTATTTCAAAACACATGTTAATGTTAATATGCATGGAACTATGTTGCACATGTATTCCTGGCTTTTTTTTTTTTTTTTTTTGGTGGTGGTGGTACTGGGGCCTGGATCAGGGCCTTCCATACTGAGCTACCTCTCTAGCTCTTTTTTTTTGAATTTTGAGTTGGGTCTCACTAAATCTCTAGGTTGCTCATGCTGGGCTCAAACTTGTGATCATCTTGCCTCAGCCTCCAAGAGTGCTGGGATTACAAGTATGTACCACCATGGGCTTGACTATGTTCTTAAATTGACCAAAGTCCTCTTTTTAGTTTTATGACCGATGTGAATAAGTGCCTAGTCTTAAAAGTTTAGTTTTTAAATTCAAGCAATTATATAGCAGATCAATTGTTCATTCTTCATACTGATCAAGAAACTTTGAGTTCAAAGCTCTTGCAGCCTAACTCCACCCTAACCCTATTCTTTAGACTTCAGGATGTTTAGTTGGACTGACGTCCTCTTGTCTCCTTCCTTTTTTTTTGTTTTGTTTTTTTGAGACAGGGTCTCACTATGCAATTCAAACTGGTCTTGAGCTCACTTTGTAGCCTAGGCTGGTCTTGAACTTTCAACGATCCTCCTGCCTCAGCCTCCTGAGTGCTGGGATTACAGGCGTGAGCCACCATACCCAGCTGGTCTCCTTACTTTTGAAGCACTTGCACCATTTATAATTCTTTCATTTTTCTTTATTTTTAAAATTTTCTTTATCCCTTTAGTAAGTCAGAAATTGCCCCTTCTTGGATAAAGGGACCCCAGTTTTGAGGATCCCAGTCTTAGGCTTTAAGCTCACACAGAGACTTGCAGTGTGATGGGTGCTACTGGGACTCTCTCGTTCCTGAGCTGCTGCAAGATGCCGTGCTACCTCTGATGCGCTGATGGTTTACTATGGCAGGAAAATGGGTTAATATTTAAAGGGACAGTTTGCAGCAATGGTTGAAGTAACAAAGGTTTCAGGAAGAGCCTGAGAAGTCTAGGTAATGCAGTCCTTGTTTTCTAATTTAACTGGATGGATTTGCATGGAGTTTACTGGATGGATAGATTATTTCACAGCACCAAGTAATTGTGGTGGACACAGCAGAAACATTATTTTGAGGTTTTTTTTTTTCTTTGTAATACTTGGAATCCAACCCAGGAGCACTCTATATCCTTAGGAAGAGATATCCTTTCTGTTTTGAGACAGGCTCTCCCTTAGTTATCCCGGATGGCCTTGGATTTGTGATCCTGTGTTCTTTCTGCTTCAGCCTCCTAGATAAGCAATATGCCCAGCTTTGAGTTAGTTCTTAAGTATTACAATGTCTCTTTAAAAATTTATCTTATCGAGTTTTTCTCTCTTGTACTAAACGTAGATCTATAGAAAACATTCACTTAATGTGCGTGTCGTGCGTAGATATTGAGTGCAGCTACTGCGATGGGTGTTTTGTGTTGTTTTCCCTTCAGTAGATAAACAGCAGCTCAGTTACATATAAGAGATCACAGTAAGTTTCAAAGGATTCATTCAACCGCCACTGGAAACAAATAGATCAGGTCAGTGGTGGGCAGGTGGCAGCCCCAAAAGTTGATCAGAGTGTTCTCCATTCTGGGCTCAAACTCCTCTACCAAGTAGAAGGAGCTAACTGACACTGTAGGCCTGGGGTAGGTAGGAGGAGCAGGGATTCACAAGCAGCATGATTTAAAAATCAAAAGATCATAGCACCAGAGAAAGTTTGTGGTTCTTTTTAGTAGTGTCTGCTGTTGGACATAGAGTACGGATAAGCAAAGTGTCTATGAAGGGGGTTGTCTAACTCAGGTGCAAAAAGTTCCAGAGTCTATACTCTGTTTAAAGACCTCAGCTCTGCACTACCTGATTTTCTAAGACTCTTCCCTGTTTCCTCGGACCCATGGTTCAGTTGTTCACTGCATCCACACAGGGACTTCTGGGTCCCGGGGTGGAGCTCAGTATCACACATCTCCAGGGAGCCCGGAAATTGACCGGCTTTTAAACAACCCCTCTTGTTGATGCCAGATGGAGCCTGAGAACTTCCTGCCTCAGGGTTTGAGCCTAGAGTGCATACCGAGTCCCTCCTGGCTAACCCACATCTGTAGTCCTATCTCTAATTTAGGAAGTAGGGAAATGTACCCTGGACCAGGTCCCCAGGGAAATTCCTAAGTAAGCTGATGGCAGTACATCCTGAATTGCTGGCCTTAGGTCTTTGAGTGATTTTTACATCTAGAACTCACCCGCAGTCCTGGAGGTCCTCCTCAGCCTCCCAAGTACTGGGATTGTCTCTCTTTTTTTTCTTTTCTTTTTTTTTGGTGTTATTTTGAGACAGTGTCTTACTATGCATCCCAGGGTAGCTTTGAACTCTCAGCAACCCCTGCTGTCTCACTCTATACACCACCGTGCCCCACTCTTCTGGAGCCTCTTTGAAAAGGGCACTCACCTTTTTTACAAGGGCCCTGCCCTTACCCTCTAGTCGTGCCAATAGTCCTACCTCCTAATTCCATCATTTTGGGGATTACCCTTCAGCATAGAAATTTCGGTGGGGCTAGGGTAGGGGGCATGGACATAAACATTCAGTCTGCAGTGAGGACCTTGGAAGGCTTATCCTTGAGGGAGGATAGGTAAGCAGTCCTGCTGGACAAAGCCATATGT
Source organism: Chinchilla lanigera (assembly GCF_000276665.1). NCBI lineage: Eukaryota > Metazoa > Chordata > Mammalia > Rodentia > Chinchillidae > Chinchilla > Chinchilla lanigera. The sequence goes on along the minus strand of NW_004955419.1, from coordinate 17,036,315 downwards.
CCGGGTTGCCAGAGACGCTGACTTGGTAGTTTCCCCACCATGTCTGGAGTTCCCTGGGTGGGTTGTGTGTGGGCTTTAGGTGAGGATTTTCCAAGGATTCCGGGATTTTAGCCTCTTGTGCACTAGAAGAGCATGAGCATAGAATGGTACCCACACCCCACCAGGTTCCCCGAGGAGGTGAGCATCCTGTCCACATCCCACAGCCCTGTGCAGGGCGCTTGTGGGGAGCCTGTGGGCTAGGACTGAGCTAGCACTTTCTGGAGCTGGGACCCCTCCAGGCCGAGGAGGGCCGAGGAGGGCGAGGACACTGCCTGCCCTCATCCTGCCCTACAGTCAGCTGCTCCGTGATGTCAGTCTCCGGTGCACAGTTCGGCCAGTGCCCGCCTGGGCTCAGCCGCCGGGTGAGGTGTGTATAGAAGGTGCGAGGAAGCCCAAGCACCCTTCTGTGGCGGTGGGTGGCGGTGCCCCCGACGGCCTCCGATTCTGTCCCCTGACGGCGTGGCCGCAGCGTGGTGCCACAGAGACCTATGGGGGAGCATTTTTTTCAATCCAGTCCGCAGAGAAAGGCACCATCATTTCACTGTTTTTGTGCAGGGGCTTGGAGGAGTAATTTTTCCCACAGGAATAAGTTGCAGTCCATATTCTAGAAATCTGAGCACTTAGCAACCCACGATTCATGAGCCTTTTCTGCATGTGCATTAAAATCGAGATTTTGTGGTGCACAGCCGTAATCCTAGGTACTTCGGAAATTGCAGATTTGAGGCCAGCCTGGGCAATTTAACAAGACCCCCGTGTCAAAATTTAAAAGAGCTGGGGTTGTAGTAAGCGGTGGAGTGCCCCTGGGTTTGGTCCTTAGTATTAAACACACACACACACACACACACACACACACACACACACACAGGTCTACAGCCTATGTGCGCTGTAATTCCAAAGCTCTATTTATCTTGGCAAAACAGTATTTTACATCACATTTTACCCTTGCAAAGGGTAGCGGGCATTGCCCTCTGATACTATTAGAGATAAGCAGAATTTGTTTGTCTTGGGAATAAAACGAATGAACTCTATTGGAAAGTTAGGCCATATCCCAAGCGTTGTGAAAATTCCTGTTTGGGATCATTTGCTGGGTGCTAAGTGCAGCCCAGAGATGGGCCGGGGGAGGGGGAGGCGTTACTTTCCCATGCGCTCACAATGTGCGCATTGTTTTAAAATATTCCGTTCACCCTATGCTTCATTACCAAAACAATCCCCAGTTTCTAAAGGAGGGCAGATGTGGTGGCGTGAAGACAGAGGAAAGATTTGCCAACTCTCGTTCCTTTCGGGTTTTCTCTTCTGGGGAGTTCCCCGTGATCCCCAGGGATGCCTAGATCAGGAGGTTTGTAGGCACAATGGTAGGAGGAGTTACGGAGCAAGCAAGGGGAGAATAACACTCTTGAGGGCCAGATGCTAAGTTCCTTGCTTTACCTCCACTGCTTTACTTAATTTTTGCAATCCCCGTCATTTTCAAAGGAGGATTCTGGGGCCCCTGGGGAGGTAACCAGCCAGGAGTTCCTACAGCTCCAGAACATCGGCAAATGTTCCCACCCGGCTGCCTCTCCTTACTGAACCAGTGCTGTAGCATCTTGCTGCTACTCAAAGTCTGCTCTGGAGACCTGCAGCGTTCCCGTCACCAGGAGTACGGCCAAACTAGAGAACACTGAGCTCCGTCTCAGACTTATGAGCCGGAACCTGCATTTTAATAAAATTTCCAGTGATTTCCTGTGCATACAAGAGTGGGAGAGAGCTCTACTACCGAGGACTTGAAGGAGGAAGACTTGGCAGTGACCCCCATAAGCACTGGCCAATTCTCAGGACTGGAATCAGCAGATTTGATGGACAGACTGGCCTGTCTCAGGAGGCAGGAGGGATGGATGGACCAGGGATGCAGCTCAACACCCTGCAGTGCCCAGGCCAGCCTCCCACACCAACAAAGACTTATACTGCCCAAAATATCAGGAGTGCTGGTATGGAGAAACCCTGTACTAGTTGTCTCTGTCTGGAATTCATGTCCTGTAGAAGGTGTCTGTAGCTGCAGATGTACGCCAGTCTCCAGCAAGCGGATGAGATGATACAAATGGCAGTGTACTGTGCAGACGTGGATCTCCTTATTGGATTTGCAGAGAGCCAAAGAGCTTACACTGAGCCATGAACAATTCCTTGGGCATTCGGACAGTCTCTGGCCTTAGTACCAAGGATGCAACGGAAAAGTTTCTAAGCAAGCCCTGAGTGCCCATGATGGGGGTGCTGCAAGGTGACACCCACCCGAGCATGGCAACAGGCAGCGGGGTCTTGTGTCCCCTTGACTTACTCTGCAGACCTGCCCAGAGCTCTGTCCTACCTTTCAGTTCCCAAGCAGGCGGTGTTGGGTCAGCTGTGCCACCTGGAGGCTGAGAGAGGAAAGAGAAGAAATGCCAGGCTGGGGAAGGGTGGCAGAGCCTCACCCCGCCACCTTCCTCCTCTCCAGGCTCCCTGCTGCTTCGCTGTGCTCACTCAGCTCTCGAATTCCACCACTCTGCCGGCACTGGCAGACACCTCAGCCTCCCTCTCCCTGCCCTTTCTCCTTAGGTTCTGGTCCAGCACACAGGGACTGCTTCCCAGCATCTCCTCTGCCCCGCCCTCCCTCCTGCTTTTGGTTTTTTCT
>NW_004955419.1:17025883-17033204 GCF_000276665.1 Chinchilla lanigera | reverse complement strand
AATGTCTTTACCTACTTTCTTGTTTTACTCTGTCAAAACTTAGTTTACTTGAGGCTCAGTATTCTATTTTTTTTTTTTTTTTTTGGTTTTTTTTCTGGTACCGGGAATCGAACTCAAGCCCTTGCGCTTAACCAGGCAGGCATTGTGCTGCTGAGCTAAATCCCCAGCCCCAAGGCTCAGAATTCTAAAACAGAGTTTTTGCACAGTCCTGTTGTATCCTCCTGTCTGCTTTCAATTGTTAGTGTTAGAACAATCATGTTTTACTACCTTTGAATGGCCACCACCATGCAGTACGTTGTTCTAGGTAAGTTTTGGAACCAAACTGGATTTATCACCAAGGCACTCTGAGCAAAAGGCATGGCTGCAATTCAATGCCTTTTCTTTTCATAACTTCTGTCTCCTCTGAAAATGAAAGACAGCGCCTTCAACAGGAAAGGAGGTCACAGGGAGCGCTGCGCTGGCCCTAGTGTCCAGAACATCCAGCTCAGTCACTGGACTCAGAGGCCGGGGCAGGAGAACTGAGAGCTGGGCCTTTGGCCAGAGTGGAAGGTGTCTTCCCAGGACTGTGAAGCCTGTGTTTTTCCAGCCGGTCAGCTCTAAATTAGGGAGTGGGGAGCTGCATGGAAAGGTGGAGGCGGAGGACCCAAGAGGACGCGATGGAGGATTACCAGCCATGTCACAGAAAGGGGCGCAGGGCACCTGGGCGTTGTTCCTAGTAATTGTCTTGAGAAAAGAATTTGAAATCAGTGTTAGAAAGGTTTTGTTTTGTTTTGTTTTTAAATAGATGCTGGGGAGTAAAGCCAGGGATCACCAATGCTAAACACACACTGAGCTGTACGGCAGCGTCCCCATTTAAAATAAAATCTGTCTAAATGGTGCATGAATGGGAGGAAGGGAGCCAAAGAAGAGGTCAGGGTGCCTGCAAAACGGCCCTAATATGTCTTCCTCTTTTCATTTCTTTCCTTATCTCTTCCCTTTCTTCCTTCTCTCCCTCCTTCTCTCCATCTCTGCTTCCCCTCCCCTCCCCTCTCCTCTCCTCCCTTTCTTTCCCCTCCTTCTTCTTTTCTTTTCCTTTGGGATCTCACTGTGTTCTCAGTCTGGCCTTAAACTCCTGGATTCAAGAGATCCTCTTGCCTCAGCCTCCCAAGTATCTGCAACTACTATATAGCATGTATTATATAGCATGTACTATATAAGTACATGCTACCACTGCCTAGGTTATGCCTTTTATTGTTGCAGTCAGTGACTGAATGTTTACTATGGACCAGGTACATCTTATTTTATCCTTACCACCCCCTGACTGAAGGGGTACTTTGTAATTTTATTTTTATTTATTTATGTATTTATTTTGTCTTTTTGAGACAGGGTCTCACTATGCAGTTCAGGCTGGTCTCGAGCTCACTTTGTAGCCCGGGCTGGCCTCAAACTTGCAACGATCCTCCTGCCTCAGCCTCCCGAGTGCTGGGATTACAGGCGTGAGCCACCACGCCCTGCTGAATATTTAATTTTGAGACAGGGTTTTGTTAAGCTGCTAAATTGTCGAGGCTAGGCTTGAACTTGGCATCCTCTTGCCTCAGCCTTTCAGAATGGTTGGTTTCTTCACTTGTTTCTACTAGATAATTGAAAACGAGAAGTAAATGTAGCCTGGCTTTCTTATCACTGGGAAGGTAGAGAATGAGGGAACAAAATGACCAGAAGGGTCTGTCTTTCCGGTTCCTCTCACTGACCAGAAGGGCCTTCTCTTGCTCTAACACTGGGCAGATTACAGAACGATACCAGCGCCCAGGCTGTTTTGGGTGGGCAGTGATTTCATGGTCATCCCCTCCACTCAGAATTTATATTTGGATGATTATAATCTCAAGTATTGAAATACTTTCAATTTTCTATTAATAACTAAGAAAAACATGCTTTTGGTGCCCAGGGCCTTGTGCACACTCTACTGCCAAGCTATACGCTCAACTGCAGGAAAATTTTTAAAGTTACCGATCAAGTTCAATGAAATAGTTTTGCTGAAAGAAATATTTTGCTACCAAAGCATACCCCAAGGTGCTTTAGAATGCAGGTTTAGCACACATCCTCTGGCCAGTGCATCACTCACCCTCTCCCTGTTTGTTTGGTATTTGACAGCCAAGAGTTAATTGACTTTAAAGACAGGAAGGGGAAAAACAAACAAACAAACAAACGCTGAGTCTCCCTAGCCCCAACAATAGTTTTTAAAAAATGCATGGTACATAGTCCTCTTTACAAAGGCGTTTAAGGGGGTTGGGTGTGAACAGAGGAATTTCCTTTTCTACCCTGGCTACTGTTAGCTGTAAGGTAATATTGTGAGAGAAGAAATACCCAAGTCTCACCTTTCCTCCGGGACATTGCATGGTATTATTGTTTTGTTGGTTTTTTTTTTTTTTTTGTACCAGGAATTGAACTCACGACCTTGCGCTTGCTGGGCAGGGCGCTGTGCCTCTGAGCTACATCCCCATCCCAAGGCGTTATTGTTTACTAATATCAATGAAGAATTCTCCTCAGATACTAGTTCGAGCTGAATGGTTTGCACTATAATTTTCAGACTTCTGAACTTGGCTTAAATTAACTTAAAATTTCTTAGGCACCCTGGGGTTCTTTCTACACCTCAGGTAGTCTTCTTTTTGGTGCTCCTTTAGTATTTCTGATCAAGAATTTATTTTGTGTTGATTATTGATTAATCTGCCAAAGTGGGTGAAACATGTTGTGCTGCCTTAAAGTTTGCTTTCATGTTTGCCATTAGAAGTGAAAATGAAACTTGGAGGTTTATTTTGTCTATGTAAATTTCACTGATTTTTCTCTCTGCCAGACTTGCACTCGTGTGGCTTTTAGGCAAGAGAGGATTTAGCATGAGAGAACTTCCCAGGTTGGGTTTTGATTTGCATTTGTTTATGTCCTAAACTTTTTTCCTTTGTAAGACTATGATTTCAAGTATCCATAGAACTTGGGGCAGATGGAATTACACGGAATGTGTAATCCTTTGAGGTTTTACATCTTACTTGAATAAACTTTCATGATGGATTGGTTAAGAAGGGTTAAGTCTCCAGCAGGTTTTCCTTGGCTGACTTTGTGTTTTTGTTCTTCCCTGTTTTCTTATGAGGCTCCTGGGCCATCCCACCTGCAGGGGCAGCCAAGGAGCACGGAGTGGGGGTGGTGCGCTGACTGAGGACTGGGGACAGTGACACTGTGTGCTAGGAAAGAGGACCAGAGGTGCTGAGGAAATGACGGCCTGCTGCAGCGCCGGCCTCCTCCAGCGCATCCGCCCCCCAGAACCTGGGTCTTTGGAAGGACTTAGTGAGCTGGAGACACAGCTGTCACCATGCGACTCCTAAGGGTTGCTCCTTGCAATTTCAGCTGCGTCTGACTTATCAGGAGGATGCAAACATGACTCAGATAGTTTTATAAGAATGTTTCTTCCGGTGAAGTCATGACTGAGCTGCTGTTTCCATTTTTCTAATGTCATTTGCTTGACTCAGTGGTGTCCACCCTTCATGGCCCTGAGTCACGAGGGAGGCTGCTCGCTAAGCAGCAGTGACACTGGAGAGGACGGACGAGGTTGGCAGGATCACCAGCCGGTGGGCACCCCCGCTGGCCCTGAGGGGAAAGCTGTGACCGTGACTCTGGCCAGGGGATCCTGGCAGCCTCCCTCAGAAGCCCTGGTGGAAGCAAACTACCCACCTCGCATGTTCATCGTCCCCTCCAGAAGGCAAAGCCGGCACTGCCCACTCCAGCTTTGTACCCAAAGAAACTGAGCATCAGAGAAGCTAAGGGGAAGGAAAGGCCCAGAGCCATGCACCTCCACTGAAGTTAGGGGAACGGGAATCTTCGGATTTTAAACTTTCCTATCCATTGTTTGGGCAGTTCCTAGAGAATCATGACAATTTTTTAAAATAACCATTATTTTTTTCTCAGAAGCTAAAATTTCTGAGCTGGGCACAGTGGTATACTCCTTGTAACTCTAGCTTCTCCAGAGGCTGATGCAGGAGGATTTCAATTTTGGGCAACTTATTGAGATCCTGTCTCAAAGTAAAAGACTGAAAAAAAATTGGTGGGGATGTAGCTCAGTGTGAAGGTTCTAAATTCAAAACACTCCAAAGTTGTGAAATTCTTAGACTTTAAATCCTACTGCCTCAGAGACCCCCACAATTATAGGCTTACAGGTGTGTGCCACCATGCCTGGCTAGTAGTAGCTCATCGTGTTAATTGACATCATTGGATTTTACAATTTTTCTTTTCTCAAAATTTTTTTCTGAACCAATGTAACACTACGCCAGGGAAATACCATACTGAAGTCTATTAGTAAAATGTGTAAAGCAAACTGTTGGTGTATGCAAAGAGGAGGTTGGAGAGGAAAAAGAAATAGAAGAGGCCAGGCATGACAGCACATACCTGTAATCCCAGCACTGCTGTAATCCCAGCTGAGTCTGAGGTAGCAGAATCACTGGGGGTTCAAGAACAGGCTGAACCACATAGTGAGACCCTGTCTCATAAGAACAGCAAAAACAAAAACAAAAAAACAAAAAAAGAAAAGAAGCACAAGCTGGGGTAAGAAAATCCTAAACCTTCATCATTTTCAGTAGTAATCAATCCAATTTTCTATTTCTAAAAGTGACTATCAATCCCTTTTTGTTTGCTAGATTTTGAAAGATTAAAAAAAAAGGAAGCCAATATTTATATGAAACTTAACTCATCCAACTTCATACACCCACTGGTAACATATATCTGTCTGGATACATTTTCAAGATTTATCTCATTTCATTAAAGCTGCAGATGTGTCATCCGTTTTACTCTCCACATAGTTTTAGCACTAGGTATCTTATTAGTTTTGCAGTCTAGACAAAGGCAGGAAACCGAAGAACTGGAAACACTGGGGAGAATAAATCCTAGCACCTCCACGTGGGACTCCCAGAAATACTGTAATGTGGAACGGTTGGGCGGCATGTATTTTAGATTCCCTATTAGCAAACCAGATCAAATACAGAAATGTCAAAGTATGTTTTGAAGTTTCATCCTTTACTTGCATGTGCCAGAAATCTCGAGGGCAGATTAGAGGTGGCCGCGGGGGTCCAAGTCCGGTAAGGGGTGGGTGGAGGGCTGTGGCAGTGAGGACAGCGAGGAGGCAGGTTCCTTCTTCCCTGACCTTCTGTGTGACCTCCCTGGCTCTGTTCCCGTCCTTCCTCCTTTTGTCTTTTCTCCCCCACCAGTGCAGGATTCCATAGGCGCCTTCCAAGATCTGGCGCTTACGTTATGCCCTGGGAATTTACCAAGTCAACTCTTGCTTCTCGTAAACAGCAACTCGTTAGCCAGGGTGGCATGAAAGAGAAACGGATGGGGTGTCCAGCTGTGGCTCGGGCATCCAGCACCAGGACAGGCTCCTTGCAACACACTCTCCCCGCTGTGTGTGGAAGACAGATGAGTGGTCAAGCCAGGCAAGGAGAGTGAAGTTAGCCTCTCAAGATACCCTGAAACTAAGTTGCCAGCTGCCACTTGGCATGGCGGGCACATGATTCACCGCTTCTATGGCTCAGCCTGGCAAGTGGCCGAACAGAACAGCAGTGGGTGGGTGGGTGGGTGGGTGGGTGTGGGGTTGATCTAGCAGAGCTCTCCAAAAATTACCTCTTGCTAAGTTTGGATGTTTCTAGAATCAAGAAGGTGGTAGAATTAGCCTATCATGACATTTGAGGAAAAAGAGGAAATCTTGAGGGTCAACCTAATAGAAATTACTTGTCTCGTGTCCTCTGACTTCCGGAAGGATGGTACTAAGGGTTTGTGGGAAGGATGAGGACAGAGATGGAGGAGACAGTAGTTTGGGTGATGTCTTAGTCACTTCCCTGTTGCTGGCATGAGCTACCTGATGCTCACAACTTAAAAGAGGAGTGGTTTATTTTGGTTCATCATTTCAGTTCGTGGGTGGTGGGCTCAAAGGTTGAGACAAGCTAGTAGAAGGGCCTGGTGGAAGAAGAGGTGCTCAGCTCATGGAAGCCAGGAAGCAGAGAGAGGGAGGCAGAGCCAGGGACTGGAATATGCACTTTCAGGTCACACTCCAGTGACCTATCTCCAACCAGGCCCACCTCCTAGCAGGGAGTCAGCAAGTCAGCTGTGAGGCCCCTGTGATCCCAGCGCCTGAGGCCTTTGTGGGACCTTTTAGATGGAACCTGTAACAAGTGCGATTTGGAGTTAAGATGCACCGGTCCTTGGGTGCAGGAATAACGTTTTGTTTGGGGAGATACATGCTCTCAGGTTGTGTGAGCCACCTGGAGGAACATCCTGTCCTGATAAACCCTGCCCTTCGAATACAAACAGCCTGCCTGCATAACCCAGTTCTTAGCTACCCTCCGCGGGCCAGCGCCCTCTGTATCCTACGCTCTGCCCAAGTCTCTCTGGACCTTACATCCCAGATTATCTTTTTCTGGGTCCCCTGGTTTGTTTCCCCTTCTCCTTTCCTTGTGTATCTTTGCATGTCAGCTCCATTTGGATTTTCGGAAGAAAATCGTTTAATTAGAAAATGGAAATCAGTGGCAAGGAGCAGGAGGAGAAACGCAGCACTGTTTACTTTCAGAAGCTGCCCCAGCACCCCAACCCTAACTCGGAAGTACTGCCGGAGGCACGGTCTCCACCAGCGTGCTTGCCAGGTACAAGGAAGGACGATTACAATTACTTTTACATTTCACTTGTAATGCGCTCATCACACATTCCCAAGCACAGAAGGAGTCCTCGGTGTGGGGCTGCGAAGCCTCTATCTGCAAGTCCACCTCCCTGACCCAGTGTTCTGAGCAAGAGTGCGTCAGCACTGGGCTTGTGTTGTCAGACAAACACAGAGCTTTTGGGAAAAGAGCATGCTTAAACAAAAGATGCCAGATTGTTCTCCCACGGGAGCTTCTGAAGCACTCTGAGCTGGGACTTCATGACCTGAACTGAGAATTGCCACGGCTGTAACTGTTACAGGATTCTCTGCATAGACCTGTGACGCTTTCTGGATGCCTGTGTATGAGAACCACAGCATCAGGCCAGGGGCAGCCTCGCCTGTTGTTTTATCTCAGTTAAAAGCCTTTTGTTGGAAGGACAAATGAAGAAAAGTTCAGATGAGTCAAGGATGTATTTTAGGTGACCTCTCCAATGCAATAACTTCAGGGCAAATCATATTTATTTTTCAGTGTCCCTAGGGATTGAAGGTTACATATCTAAATGTCACCACTTTTATAGCTTGTGTAGATAAAAGTTTTGCCTTTGGCAAACTGCTGTGAATTGTCCTAAAAAATCATTTCAGAGGTGCTATATTTCTTTCTTTCTTTTTTTTTTTTAT
>NW_004955419.1:16940263-17025642 GCF_000276665.1 Chinchilla lanigera | reverse complement strand
TTTTTTTCTGGTACTGGAAATTGAGCCCAGAGCTTCATAAGAAGCTACATCCCAGGCCCCTTTTATTTTTTTATTTTGGGACAGGGTCTTGGTAAGTTGTTAAATTGCCCAGGTGAAAATTAAACTTGAGATCCTTGTGCTTCAGTCTCCCAGGCTGCTGGGATTACAGGTGTGCACCGCTGTATGGCTGAATGGGTCATTTCCTTGGTCAGAACATCACTGGAACAACTTTTTTTTTTGTCTTTTTAAGACAGGGTCTCGCTGTGCAGTTCAGGCTGGCCTTGAGCTCACTTTGTAGCCCAGGCTGATCTCGAACTCACATTGATTCTCCTGCCTCAGCCTCCTGAGTGCCGGGATTACAGGCATGTGCCAGCATGCCCAGCTGCGACAACTTTTAAAATTTGTACTGGATCTGATTTAGGTGGTAAAATTCTATCAATAGTAATTGTGAGATTATTTTTGAGATTGTGAGATCCAATTTTGAGATTGGATTGTGATTAGGAAGAAAAATGTCCTTATTTTAGTAAATGTCCACCAATGTATGGGAAATAATGGGTCATTATGTCAGCAAGAGACAGTGGTTCAGGAAAAAATTATACACACACACATCATACATGATGATAAGAAATGACAGAGAAGAATATGTGCTTGAATACAGGCACAGTTATGAGGCTGAAATTCTTGAGAAGATTCTGGTGGAGGCTTGGCGTGCCACTGCGGAGAGACACCAGTCTTGTGGTCCAACCCTGCTGTTCTGTGGTTCGGGCAGGAAATTATTCCAAATATGTTGTGAAATTTACCAATGTAATATTGCTGCTGTAAACAGAATTTAATCTTCTTAGATTAGATGCCTTATCTTCGAATTCCACGGATGTGAAATGTCAGGCTGGTATGTGAGAGTGTTTGCAGATGGAGTCAGTTGTTTATGTCATTTATAAAAATGTATGATTTTCCTCTAATAGTGCAGTTTTCCCCAGATTTTGAAAAAGGAAGCTACAGAGCAGTATGAAGGTTTTTTTTTTTTTTTTTTTTGTACCAGGAGTAGAATTCAGGACCTTGCACTTGCCAGGCAGGCACCTGTGCCACTGAGCTATATCCCTGGCCCTTCAGAGCAGTATGAAAATCATAAAAAGAGTCTCAGAAACATGTGCCACTGGTAACGCTGTGCGCCTAGTTCCTTCTGATACACATTTTAAGTGTTACGCATGCTTGAGACATCATGCTGACCGTGTCCTTGTGTGTCCTAATGTTTCTACTCACTTCGGCACAAGCATTTTCCCACATAACCAAATTTCAGATACATATTTACACCTTTGTTTTTGACCATTTTAACCTTACAAAAGAGTTCCAAGAATAGCATAAGTGTACCTTCACCAAAGTTTGATTTTTTTAATTTTATTTTTGGTTTTTTGAGACAAGGTCTCACTAGGTAGTACAGGTTGGTTTTGAACTCACTGTGTAGCCGTGGTTGGAAAATCACATATGATGATTTTCCAAATGAACCTAATTTTTTTAAAAGTTGTGCCTCTTAGTTTTCTTTAATCTGGCAGAGTTCCCCAGTCCTCATTGCCATTCAAGACAAAGACCTTTGTGAGAGGACAGGCCTGTTGTTTTATGTTGTGTCCCTCCACATGAATTTGTCTGTTTTCTACATGTGGTCTTTAATGGCTCAGTAGAAAATATTCCATTGAGTTTTAGATAGTTAATGGTTTACAGTGAGTGACTTGATGGCTTCTAACTTATGGCTATATAAATAATGCTGCTGTGAACATCCTTAAACTTACATTTTTGCAAGCATTCTTGATTATTTCCATCTGATTGAATCCTAGAAATGAAAACACTGGATACACTGGCCTAGGTATGCAGATGATGTACTTCCCAATTGCTTTTCAGAAAGGAAAAAGCAGCAATAACAAAATCTTACAAGCTGCACCAAACATGGTGGGTCACACCTGTAGTCCCAGCACTCGGGAGGCTGAGGAAGGAGGATCGTTTGAGACCAGCCTGGGCTACAAAGTGAGCTCAAGGCCAGCCTGAACTGCGTAGTGAGACCCTGTCTCAGAAAGACAAAATGAAAACAAAATAAACAAGGTAAATTGTTAAAAAAAAAAAAAATCTATTTTAAAACCCAGGAATATATAAATTAAACCTATGTAATGTATACTATATTATTTGACATTTTCTATAATATCTTTGCCAGATGTACTTTGTTAAGCAACAAGGTAGGGTGTCAAATTACATATACATAATGTCTGGAGGTGTATAGAGACAAGATAGCCCAGGCTGCCTTGGATGGGTGCATGTGTCTCAAGCTACTTTCCATGGGTTACTGATTAAATTCAAATTGAGCCTTGTACCTGCCAAGGTGAGATTACTGTACCATTGCTTGGGGCTCCCAATCACCTGCCATAGAGATAGAGCTTGAATGTTTATTTTGCGGGCAGTTTATAACCTCTAGCACGTGAGTGAGGCCATCAGCCAGCTCATAACACCCAGTGGCAGGCCCAGGCCCAGGCCCAGCACTGGCTTCAGAAACAATTCTACTAGGCCTCTGTCCAACGAAGTGGGCAGATTTGGTAGAAATCATGCAGGGAGTTAGAGTCTGAGAAATCAGTGCACCCAGGAGTTAACAGCATGAGCTCTGGAGTTTGACAGTGTTGAGTTTAAATCCCAGCAGTGTGACAACAGGTACATCCCTAACCTTGGTTCTTTATCTGTACAAGGGGATCGTCATGGTACCCGTCTACCGAGGTGGCTGTGAGCACTGGATGAAATAACACACAGAAGCACCTAGGGGCTGGGGATTTAGCTCAGCGGCAAAGCGCCTGCCTGGCAAACGCAAGGTTGTGAGTTCGGTTCCCGGTACCGGAGAAGAAGCACCTAGTATGGGAAACATGCTCTGTGATAGCTTTTGTAATTATTATAACTGCACATTCACTGTGAGGTTTGCTTTCACAGTGGCCAGCACACTTTCACCTCTTGTGGTACAGGTGAACCAGTGTTAGTTCTTCCACGGGAGAGATGGGAAGCCGTGGGAGAGGTCATGCGAACTACCAAGACCATGTGCCAGATAACTGGTGAGGCTGGGCCTGGACTGGCCTCTGCTCTGTGATATCCACTGCCCATTTCACAAGTTGGTACTTGGAAGTCAGTACTGTCTGGGAAAGGCTGAGTAAAACATGTCCTGTTCTCCTAACAGATTTATCTTGATCTGGATCAGGCAGCCCTTTTCAGGAAAGGGGCAGGCAGTAAATAGTTCAGGCTTTGCCGTCCATGTGATCTTTGTTCCAACAACTGAACTCTGCTGTTGAAACTTGAAAATAGCCTTAGATAACAAGTAAATGAACAAGCTGTCTGTGTTCCAGTAAAACTATTTACTAGAACCAAGTAGCGAGCACGCGGGCCACTGGTTATCATTATCACTCCTGATGTGGACAGTGTATTTCTGGCCTGGGCCATGTGCCTTTTGTTATACTGGTCACAGGATGCCCTTTTCTGGGGAGCTGTCATATCTAGTGAAGAACACTCTAGTAGCTTAGGCCTGGTATTTAGGAAGCACTTGGTGGCTGGTTGTGGTGGCACATGCCTATAATCCTAGCACTCAGGAGGCTGAGGCAGGAGGATCCTTGCCAGTTCAAAACCAGCCTAGGTTACAAAGTGAGCTCAAGGTCAGCCTGACCTGCATAGTGAGACCCTGTCTCAAAAAGACAAAACAAAACAAAAAGGAAGCACTTGGTTACCATTTGCTGAATAAATGAGCTTCTTTGTGCCTGTATTTCCCTACGATGAATTTTTCTGAAGTTCTACATTCCTCCATTTAAAAAATGATTTTATTTAGCATTTGTTTTGTTTTTGTTTCATGTTGTTCTGAAATGACATCAAAAGCAGATTGGAAGAAGAGCTCTTATCCTCAGATGTAGATGAAAAAATATTTTTAGGTCTTCTTTGATGTTTATGATATATCCATTTGTTATTTTATTTTCATTGTCTGGCAGTGAGGACAGTGAAAACTCTCTTTGGGGGATTCAGCCTGTTTTTGTTTTAATTAGGAGGGCATCTCACTTGTATGCTTGTACTACTGTTGACTCAAATAATTAAAAATAATGGCTGAGGACACATTTGTTTTTTCAAGAGTAAACTTGCACCTTCTGTAATCTGGGAAAAAACCAGCTTGTGGCTATGCCTGCGGTGCTTGTACCAAGAACTTTTCTCAAGGGAGTGGTGTCCTCCTGACCCTTCGGGCAGAATAGTTTCGTTTACCTGTGCTTTGTCTACAAAGGTGTCCCGTCATAGTGGCTGTGCAGGACAACTAATTTTAGGAAACTTGTGCAGTTAATTTGAAATACTATACACAGTTCAGTCTTGGCTGAATAAAGATGTTTGCTTTTAAAACTAGCCCTTTGCTGCCCTGAATGATTATTCTGCATTTCCATGCCAAGAAATATCATTTCCCATTTGTAAAACTTGACGAAGTGCCTTGAGGTCTCCTGGTTACAGTTCACATTTCATCCAGAAGGAAGCGGATGTGACATGCTGGTGTGTAGTGAGGGGTGCGGGTGTGTGGCATATGTTAATCTCATAATCACACTGATATGTGAGGGGCCTGGGAGCACAGCTCACTATAAGAGCTATTTGCTTAGAATGTACAAGGAGTTCAAACCCCGGTAACACTCCTGCCCCCATGAAACAAAAATCAAAAAATGAGGTGTTAGGTGAATCCTAAGTCTTCCAGGATTTTTCTACATAGAATAGTTCGAAAAAGATGAGTGATTTTGCTTGGGATGAGAGCAGCATTGTCATGTTTTGAGGGTCTAGAATATTATGCTGTCTATCTGTCCCTCTGTACTTGTTTCCTCCTGACAGAGGATAGAGGCTCTGTGTGTTAGCTTTTTGCCACTGTAACAATATACCTCAGAAAAACAATTTAAGGGAAAACGGTGCTTATGGTTTCTGAGATTTCAGTCCCTGGTCTCTGGGCTCCATCAAAGTACAGCATCATGGTGGAAGGATGTGGCCAGGGAAAGCTGTTTGCCTCATGGCAGCCAGAAAGCAGAGAGTCAGAGAGGAAGGGGCCAAGGACAAAATACACCCTCCAAGGGCATGGCCCTGGCAACCTATATCCTCCAACTGGATCCCACCTCCGAGGAGCCCAGTCAGCTCTGAATTCACCCATGGAGGAAGCCACTGAAGAGGGCAGCACCTTCCTGATCCAGTCACCTCACTAGCCTTCACTTCTGAATATTGATCAAACCGTCAACATAGGAGGCTTTGGGGGATACTTTATCTTTAATCAAAGCACTGTGATTAGAGGATGAGGGTTCCCTAGCTCAAAAAAGTGACTTTGTTCTCTCTCTCTCTTCGTCACTGAACAACTTAAACACACATTCAGCAGTGACTGCATGCTGGGCACCTGCACATGCTGGGGGTACACGCAGGTCACCTGTGAGCACTGCTACCCTTCGGGCGATCCAGTAGCTGTATCCCAGAAGGAAACCAATTCCGGTGATGCATATGGGCGGGTAAGGTTGCTTTTACGTCTTCAGGGTTTTCTGCTTTCCTAAGAGGAAACAGAATTTGGGCAGGAGAAAGCCATACGTCCTCTCAGTTTTTATCTGTATGCTTCGACATTAGAGACAATTCACTACAAGTTGCCAGTAAAGTGGGTGATTCTGAAAACAAGAACTGCAGAGGTGCGATGTCACTTGTGGTCACCAGAGGAAGCACAGTAGGAAGTGTCTGCTTGGCACACACCACTGTGGTGAGGACTGGAAAGGAAGCTCGTGCTTAGAGCGCTGGGATGGAAGTCGAGGAGGTGCTGTTCCTGATGATTTGCTGATTCTTCTGCCTACAAATGTTGCACCCATTATTAATTCACTCCATAAGCTGAATAGTTAAAGCTGCTCAGATGGAACCAATAAGCAAAAGTTTAAGAATCCCTGGTTTGTGGATTAACATTTTGTATCTTTCCAGAGACTGACTGGAGGGTACGTACATGTTTGCAGTTAATGGGATTAGTAGGGAGCACGCGCTTATTTTCCTTTGTGAATCTTGAGGAAAAAACATATACCTTTTAATAAATAGGAGAAGGTGGTTCTTCGGAGACTTTATTTGCTTGATTTTCCAGAACCTTCTAGAAAACAAGTATATTTGTAGTATGTGTGTGGGAGGAGTCAAATTAGTTCAAAGTTTTGTTCTCTAGAAAGTGATACTTTTCTCAAAGATATTTTTCTCAGGAAGGGAAAATTGACAGCTCATACCAGCGTGTTTTTATTGAGGGTTGTTGTTTGTGTTTGGAACTGACATTGTTAAAAAGAGTAATTTTGGAAAGGCAGGGGCCAGGCTATTATTGCAGCCTGCATATTGCCTATAATCATGTATGCCTTTTTTTAGAATCCTGTTTTTCTTCATGGATTACATTCTTAAAATAAAGGCGCGCCACCCTGGCTCTCTGGCTTGGCAGGTACAGCATCTTGATTGCTGCTTGGGCCAGTGTCCTATGAAGATGAGCCTTTCACAGAGAAGCCAAGGCTGAGAGGTTCAGCTTGTCCAGGCCCGAGCAGCCCTGTCCTGAGTGGGTTCCCTGCCAATAACCAGGCAGGTCTGTCTCCCCCGCCACCCCCATGTAGCCCAACCCAAGGAACAGGAAATTCTCCCTATTTCCTGTCACTTATTTCTACCCACTTTAGTAACTGAAGTCTCTCACTTAGTGGTTTTTTCTTTTACGGCTTAATTCTTGGGCTTCATGGAATCTGTACAGTCTTTCTTTTGTAGGAGAGCGGTTTTGATAGATTTGGGGGCAGGGTACTTGTGCTCACACCAAACCCCAGTTTTATCCAGCTTTTTCACTAGGCTAAACATCCCCAGTTCCCCCATTAATTAAAGCCCCTCATCAGTGACCTCAGCCCTCTCAATATGTGGAACCTGTGTTCTGGTTCAGAACATCACCTCTTTGGTTCTTATATTTATATTTATTAATACAGCCCAAGGCAGTACAGGCAGCAGCATCTTAACAAGGAGGGTGTAGTATAGAGGTAAAACAGTACACAGAGTGAGACCTGGTGTGGGAAAAATCACCCTGGAGATCTCCCAAATACAATATGTAAAAACTACACATAGTTTTATGTCTATGAAAATGTTTTATGTACCCCAAAGTTGAGAGCTACAGATCTGTCCTAAAGAACAGAGTCTTATCTGCAAAAGACTCCTGCTTAAGCACAGTACATTCACCTTTGCCCCCTACCAAACCAGACCTCATGAAAATGGTGTAAAGGGAGTTGTTTGTTCTTTCTTACTTGATATCGTGGCAAAATTGTGCAACTTGAAATTTTCCATTGTAACCACTTTTTTTTTTTCCCTAGTACTGGGAATCGAACTCACAACCTCATGCTTGCCAGGCAGGCGCTGTGCCGCTGAGCTAAATCCCCAGCCCCTGTAACCACTTTTAAGTGTGCAGTTCGGTAGTGTTAAGGGCATTGTTGCACTTAATTAAGTTGCACATTGATGTACAACCACCACCAGCAACCTTACCCAGAACTGTTTCATTTTCCCAAGCTGAACTCTACGTATGTAACAAAGATTTCCCATCCCCCTGATTCTCCCAGCCTCTTGAGATCATATTCCACTTTCTGTTTCCATGGTTTAGCTACTCTCAGGAGCTCATATCACTGGAACCATACATTATTTGCCCTTTTAAGACTGGCTTATTTCACTCAAGGGGGCTTTTTAAAGACAGAAGTCCAACAGGATGAAGATAAGGAAAGCAGACAACAGCAGCAAAGTTTAAGGCAGCAGGCTGAAGGCATTTTAGCCACTGAAGGTAAAGTTAATTAAAGCAAAAGAGGGAAAACTATGTAGCTGTTTGAGTAATATAAAGGGGGCTCTTTCGTCTTGTTGAGAGATATGTGTTCATTACTATGACTGCTGAAGGGATAATGTCTGTGGACGGATCCGGTGCACAGTAGGTATTAAATGAAAGTTTGCTGGATTGGAGTCTGAAGCTTGCTTGAACAGACCCACATCGCACATACAGACCGTTCCTTGAAAAGTGGCAGAGAAGCCAGGTGTGGTGATTCATACCTGTAATCCCAGCTACTCAGGAGGCTGAAGTAGGAAGCTTGAAGGTTCAAGGCCAGCCTGTGTGCCACATAGCTGGAAGGAAGGAAGGAAGGAAGAGAAAAGGAAAGGGAAGGAGGGAGAGAAGGAGGGCAGGAAGAAGGGAGGGAGGGAAGAAGGAAGAGAAGAAGAAAAGCAGGAAAGAAAGAAGGAAAGGAGAGGAAGGACAGGCTAGAGATGTAGTCGGTGGTAGAGCCCTTCTGTGTTGCATGCCCAGTACCTGAGGTTGGGGGAGAATAAAAAGCTGCAGAGAACCACCTGGTGACCATTTGCTGACTTTCTAAGCTGGTGTGTTGCTGCAGGTCCACTGATTATCACTGTTGTGCCTGTGGGCACTGGGTTTATGATCCCATAGTGGGTGTGTGTGTGCGCACACGCATGCATTAGCTTGGAAAATCAGCCCAGGGACGTGGCTGTATCAGCCTATCTCTGGCAGCCGCATCACTTTGGGCCTAGTTGACACCATCAAACTCCTGGACACAGAGGCATCACTTTCCACCCCTGTCCTACATAGCCTGTGTGTCTCGGATGTTACGTCCTTTTCCACGTTCTTCATGTCCCTTTGAAAAGCCTCTTCCCCAGTGCCCTAAGAATCCAGATCCTTGGCATTCAAGGCCTGTGGATCTATGGTTTGGCCCCGCCCCCAGCCCCTCCACACATTGGTCAGGCCTTGTCCATTCCAGACTTCTCCTAAGTAAAGCCGAAGTCCTTGCAGTTGCCCATCAGCACGAGGCCACTTCAAGCCCAAGCATCTTTGCTTTTGCTCTTCTTTCTGCCACCTTCCTTTCACCCATGATCCTCACCCCCAGCCACCGTGCCATCCCTGACCCAGCTTAACCAGTCTTTCCTCCAGGGAACCTTTCCTGACACCCCCCACTTAGTGGATGTCCTCCTTGGTGCCCCCAAAGCACCAATACAAGGCTCTATCACTGGAGCCACAGCACCAGGGCAGCCCTAACCAGTGATGTGCCTGCTTCTCCTGAGAGGCGCCACCTCCCACAGGGTTAGAAGACCCCGTTGCAGCTCATTCCTGAGAGGGCAGGGACTGATCTTATGCGTCTTTGGGCTTGTGACCATTTGCTCTTCCCCACGCCATGAGAGGAGGCTTAAGTCTGTTTGTGGAAAAGCCTGAGGTCATGGGCTCCAAGTCTCAGACCCCATGGCCCTGGTTTGGAGGCTCCTTCACCTCCTTGCCCTTTGGATGCTGTGGAAGATGGTTCCATCCATCAGGGTTCTGATGAAGGCAACTCACTAGCCAAGCTGCGTGGCCCCCTCTTTTCCCATCCCACTTGGCAGCACCCGGCCAGGTGAACTGATGCAGTCACTGAATGACTTAACAGGTATTTGCTGTCTGCTCTGTGCCGGACGCTGCTCCATGTATTGGGAGGCAGCAGTGAGGAGGGACCAGGCTTCTGTCCTTGGGAACTTCCATCCTAGTGGAGGGAAAACAACCCAAAGCAGACACAGCCAGAATCATTTTGAGTGGGGTAAATACAGAGAAGGGAAGAAAAGGCACTGACCAGGGTGGTGCCGCCTGTAATCCCAGCACTCGGGAGGCTGAGGCAGGAGGATTGTTGTGAGTTCAAGACCAGCCTGGGCTACAAAGTGAGCTCGAGACTAGCCTGAACTGCATAGTGAGACACCATCTCAAAAAGAAAAAAAAAAAAAAGTTTCATTCTGGAGTCACTTGGTCTTGTTGCTGTGGGTCTGTGATGGTCAAATACATCATGGTGCAAACATGTGGCAGAGAAGATCTGAGTATTTCATGGCAGCAGAAAACAAAAAGGGCCTTAGGAAAAGTCCAGGTCTCAATAACATCTCCACCACCAGGGGCACAGCCATCAGGGCCTGACTTCTTGCTACGGGGCCCTGTGTCTGAAACATTCTGTTGCCTCCTCATTGTGCTATGAGCTGGGGGACCACGCCTTCACCATGTGAATGTTGGGGAACAGTCACGATCCAAATTGTACGATCAACACCGGTAAGTGGGGGCCAGTGGACAAAGTCACAGGGCTGCCCCTCAGTCTCCGAAGCAGGGAGTCCGCCATCCTCACTATTGCCAAGAACAGAATTTTCCATGTCATTACTTCAAACTCTCTTAGAAGAAAGTAAAAGCAAAACAAAACAAAACAAAGCAACTTTCAAATGCAGTTCTAGGCCAAGTGTGGTGGTACATGCCTGTAATCACTCTACTCTGGAGGTGGAGTCTGAGGTCAGCTGGGGCTGCATAGTGAGCTGACGGCCAGCCTGGACTACATGACAAGACCCTCTTTCTCTCTCTCTCTCTCTCTCTCTCTCTCTTTCTCTTTTGCAGAAAAAGCAGTTTATAGTAAAAGGATTTTTAATTTTGTGTCTAAGGAGGCTAGAATTATACTTTTGTCTGATTGACAGGAGCATTGCTGCCTGCCCTTTTCTTCGTCTCACTTTCCAAGAGGTACCGACGTGCCTTTTGTGCTCCCCTCTGTGCTAGGCAGGTTTTCTTCCTCTCTTTGTAAGGGTGCCTTTGTTTGAACCTGTAGAGTTACTTCTCTTTACAGTAAACAGAGTGTCCAGTGACTTGTCCTTATTGTGGAGAGCCAGCAGCTTTATAGGAGGGGAAAAAAAGTTTGAAAGGTCACTTTCTGGTGTTTAGATTAAAAAATAAGTCATCGTGACTTGATGAAAGCAACCACAGAAGGAGCCGCCCACCGCTTCCCCGGGGCTTGTTGTCCCCCTCCCGTGGGATGGCAGCGAACAGCTAGCATTTGTTGAATTATAATCAATCTGATAAAGTGTAACCTGATCACTAGTAGCTGTATAAAAATAAATACACTCGACTCCTGTTTCATTTGCCCTTGAGGCCTCGAACATGGTTCCAAACTGTACCTTTGAATTGGAGAAGTCGGGCCGGGTCACGTTGCAGCCTGTGTGCTTCTTGGGCCCGCGGCCACCAGGCAGGCGCGCACAGGTGTGCAAGCTCAGTCCCGCCTCACCTGAGACGCTGTGACCTGGCCGAGGGTTGTGTCCTCACGTCGGATGTGCAACTAGAGAAAGGGAAACCCGGGCGAAGCTGTCAGAACAGCTGTTCTCAAGAGCAGGGTCAACGCGGGAGAGTTGGGTCATGATTGCCACTTGGATGCTGTTCTCTCTCTTCACGGTAGGTCTTGGTTTCCTTTGTTGTGGAGTTCTGCTTGCCGCTGAGAGAACGCACAGTTTACACGCCCCAGACACCTTAAGGTGTAGCTGCCCTTTATTCTTGAGAGGCACTGCCTTTATGAGCTGGAGGCAGTGAGCCAGCCAGAGAGAAAAAGCACATCCTTGACATTTTAGGCTCTGCAAGTCCTGAATAGCTAATGATGTGCTTCAGTGGCCGACGCTTCTATAAGAAGGCTAAAGGCGTTAAGGCTGTAAAAACACTGTTCTGCTTTATGTTCCACTTCTATTGTAAATGATTTCTTTTTCCCTGCTAATTGCTGTAATACTTAGTTTCTTTAGGTACATATAGCATTTTCTTTGGGTGGAGACCAAGCTTCAGGAGAAGTGCTTTCTGGAAATTTTAACCGGTGATTTAATGCTGTAATGATTTCTGAACCAGCTAATAATGATCTTAGATGCATTGCTGTGAAGCCGAGCATGTAGCTCCTGAGTCATGGGATGCATGAAAGATATACACTCCGTGCTTTAAAATCTGCCCAAGTTATTTGTCGTGCTTTTGAATGTGACAGCGAATTGGTAGGCATGGGTAAAGTAAGGAGTAGCTTTCTTCAGGTTTGAAAACAATAACAGGAATGCTGTTTCAGACCCACCACTGGCCAGCATTTCTAACGTGCAGGGGTTTGGTGGCAGTTTTTCTGCTTCTCTTGGGCCGGGTCAGAGAGTGGGGAAGACAGCTGTGAAAGCTGTCCGTATGTCAGGGTAGCAATCGGGAAGTGCTAGGAGGATGTACGGGGCCGCACGTAAACTTCTTCAAGGCTGCAAAGATCAGTATTGTCCACGGTCAATGCAGACATCCATTTAACCCAAGAGAGGAGACTTTATTTTCAGAACTCTTTCACATGCGTGTGTGCTGATTTGTAATAGGTGGGATCCTTGCTGCATTTTTGACTCGTTAGTTTTCATGTGGTTATATATGTGTGTGTGTGTGTGTGTGTGTGTGTGTGTGTGTGCTGGTGTGTTTGTATGTGTGTGATGGGATTTTTTTTTTGGTGGTTGTGTAAGGTTTATTTGTGTTTTATTTACTTACAGCAAAATCAAGACATACCACAATTCTATTACCCCCCCCAATATATTTGGTTCCAAATGTCAGTTGGCACTTTTGGGTATCAAGGTTATCATTATTTCTAAAGAGGGAACCATGCCATTTTGTAACAAATAACACAGCAGTATCTGACACTTTTCATGAATAGGAATGAGTGAGATGTCAGGTAAGGTCTGATTTGCTGATCTTTTTCTCAAAGAGTTATACATAGAAAAATAACATGACCTAATTGTTTCTTTATATTTTAATTAAATAATGTAGAAGGGTACAATGTTTTAACTTTTTGAAAATCCAAAGTAATTTGTAATAAATACCATAATTAGTAAAAGTTAATATAGTAAAAATGAAAAAAAGGAGTTCTTTTGCATTTGAGATTTTATTTTCAGTAGAGTTTGGATACTTATTGTAGGTAAATGATGTACCATGCATGAGCTAATCCCCAGCCCCTTTTTCTAATTTTTAAACTAATTAATTAGTTCTTTTTTTTTTTTTGCCTTTTTGAGGCAGGGTTTTGCTATGCAGTTCAGGCTGACCTTGAGCTCACTTTGTAGCCAAGGCTGGTCTCAAACTCACCGTGATCCTCCTGCCTCAGCCTCCCAAGTGCTGGGATTACAGGCATGTACCACCACGTCCAGCCTGGTTCATTAATTTAATGGTACTTGGGGTTGATCCTAGGCCTTTCACATTGAGCTATATTTCTAGCCCTTTTTAGTTTGTTTGAGGCCGGGTCTGGTTATGTAGTCCAGTCTGGCTTCAAACTTGTGGCAATCCTCCTGCCTCAGCCTCCTGAGTGTTGAGATCATAGGCATGTGCCACCACACTAGCAATTTTTTTTCTTAAGAAAAGATCTCACTAAGATGCCCAGGCTAGCCTCAAACATGCTATCCTAGTTTCAGTCTCCCAAAGTGGTGGGATTCACCTCCCAAGGTGTGCACCACCATACCAGCCTTTAATTTTATTTTGAGTTGGTGCCTTGCTAAATTGCCTGGGCTTGCCTTGAACTTGCAATCTTCCTGCTTCTACCTTCTTCATATCAGGG
Source organism: Chinchilla lanigera (assembly GCF_000276665.1). Taxonomy (NCBI): domain Eukaryota; kingdom Metazoa; phylum Chordata; class Mammalia; order Rodentia; family Chinchillidae; genus Chinchilla; species Chinchilla lanigera. The sequence goes on along the minus strand of NW_004955419.1, from coordinate 17,012,254 downwards.
TTTACAAGCATGTGGCACTGCACCTGGTTTAACCTTGAAGTTTTACTTGAAGTATTAATGTAAGTTCTGTGTAGCTTTAAAGGCAGTGAAATGCTGCTAAGAAGCAAGGGCTGTAGTCTACATAACTCCACCTAACTTAAGGAGGAGAATTTTAGTGGCTTGTAATCCTGAAAGGAACAGAGATAGCTAGACTCAGGAACAGTGGGATCCGGGAGTTCAAATGACATCGTCACTCTTGCCCCACTCGGCCGCATTGGTTTCCCAGTGTTGGTTCAAGTCTCAGTCAGGCTCCTTCATTTACGGTGTTCAGATGACTGACAGCAGCACCAGGCCTGTAAGTCGCTTTCTCAGCCGCTCACAGTTCCACAGACCAGAGTCACATTGGCTCTAATTAGTTTGCCTGCCCATCCTAGCCTCTGAGATGGGATGGAGATGAGTGTCTTTTTCCTGTTTCAAATAAATTATTTACAGTACAACAAAATAATATCTCTCCTTCCAAGGGAAATGAAAACATATCTGCAAAAAGATGCACATCTGAATATCCACAATATTTTCATTCTTCGTTTCTTCTCATTGTAACAGACATGTGATAGTTGAACATATTTATGGGGTACAGTACGATGGTTTGATATGTACACACTGCATCCTGATCAAGTCAAGGATATTGGCATTTTCCCCTCGAACATCTATCCTTGCCCCATGTCAGAAGCATTCAGACTCCTCTTTCCGTGTGAAATTGGAAATACATCGTTGTAGATGTTAGTCACCCTCCTGCACAATAGAACACCAGACCTAATTCCTCCTGCTTTATGTTTTGTTGGTTTTTTTATTCCTTTTAACAGTATATGTTTGTGACATGGAATAGTGATGCTTGTTTTGGGGAACTGGTCCTGGCATAGAGCTAACTTGGTCATTTGCTCTTTCATCTCTCCCCAACCCCATCCCCTTCCCATCTCTGAAGTTCTACTTTGCTGTTTCCCACCATCTCTCTTTTCTTTTATTAAAGTGAGTGTTCTGATTGGACAGACTTGGGTCACGTGCCCAACCCTAGGCCAAGGATATCAGCTTCCCTAGACCACAGGCCAGATGGTGGGAGAGAGGGGTGGCCAGGATAGTCCTCTAAGGGAGACAAGGGGCATGGATGTCAGAGAGATGAAAACAGCACAAGGACATGCAAGCCAGATAGCCAGATGTATTTTCTTATGGACGTTCACTCTAGGTCAACCTTCTAAAGAATCGGAAATTTCCCAGCTGAGTGGTTGCTTTTGGCTTGTAAGATGACACCTACTTATCAGATGTGAGAGGCAGTGTTGTGGAGGAAAACAGTGGGTGCAGAGTGGCGGTGAGACTTTGCTAGTTAGGTTGATGGGACTTGAGGGAGACTGGTCCTGTACCCATCAAGGCACCAGTGGGGAGGGCACCTGGCATCTGAGGATAAAGAACCAGGCCAGAGAGAGAGAAAGAAAGAAAGGTAGATAGATAGATAGATAGATAGATAGATAGATAGAGAGGAAAACAGATTGGCAGTTAACCAAAGTTCAGCACTGCTTACTATTGCCAAAGAGCAGAAATATTATCCTAAATGGAAATCCTATCAGGAACATTTGATGAGAATTCCTGAAGGTTAAAGATGGGCTATACAGCTGAGCATGGTGGCACACGCCTGTAATCCTAGTACTCAGGAGGCTGAGGCAGGAGGATTGCGAGTTCAAGGCCAGCCTGGGCCATATTAGTAAGCTCCAGGCCCACCTGGGTTATATAACAAGACCCTGTTTTAAAGAACAAAACAAAACATAAGCAAGACTGGCTATATCCTGGGAACGTAGCTCAGTGGTAGAGTGCTTGCTCAGTGTCTGTGAGTTCCTGGTTTGATCTTCAGCCCCGGGAGAAAAATAAAACCAAACCAACAGACTGGTCATGACTGGTCATGGTTAGTCTAGTCATGTGAAGAGTGATTGCTTCCCTGGCTACTTCCCTTAACCCCCCTGCCTGATCCCATCCTGTGGCTGCCTTGTCTTTTGCACCGGCCTGTTTGTAGTTCAGAGTGCCATTTTACCACCCAGCTTTGTCATTATTCATACTCTCTCCGCTGCCCAGAATTCTGCTGTGGCTCACTGAGACTCATCTTACAAGACTCAGTTCAGATGGCAGGTTCTCCAAAAAGTATTGCTTAGCTCTACCTTTCTACTTAAGAATCCCATCCCACATGCTGCTCTCCTGATGTGCCTTTCACACTGGTCTCAATTACAGAGTATTTTTTGTCCCCCAGGGGACATTTGGCAACGTTGAGATACATTTTCGATTAACATGATGGGTGGGTGCTACTGGCGACCAGTCAGTAGAGGCCAAGGATGCTGGCGAGTATTCCACAATGCACAGGACAGCCAGCCGGTCCTCTGGCCCCAAACCTCCATGGTAACCAGCTGAGAACTCTGCTTACCGCCATACCCGCCACATTGTTGGATGCTTCTTCTTTGAGTCTTATCATCGCCATGGTGGTTGATGTCTCCATCCATGTCCTGCGTGACACCTGCACTGAGTGTGTCCCAGGAAAGAGTAGTTTAAAGATGACTGGATCCATGAGAAGATGAAATCCTAGTTAGTGACTGGTGCAAAAGAAAACTAGAGGCCATGCTCGTCCTTGCATTAGGTACCCTTAAACCTGCGATTTCTTTTACCTTGTATGTTTTTGTCTTGCTACTCTGCAAAAAGAGCTTTGGAGTTTACTGTAGCAAATAGTAGAAGACACTAAAGAAATGATTTTCAAGTGATACTTTGTTACAGTATCATTATTTTGGTTCTGTGGCCTCAGAAAGATTTAGGAATGCACAGGCTGTCCAGATTGAATTGATTTTTAAAGATTTAGAATCCGAGAAAATTCACCAAATACTACACCGTGAATGGTAAGCTCCTAGCCTATAATGTGTTCAATAATGTGTGTTAAATAAATGTAATGGTTATGCTTCAGTTGAAGACTTTTAGAATAATTATCTCAAAGACCTCATTCAAATCTGTGCATTCTTAGTAAAATAGTGATGCCTTTGAAGACTCATGGAGAACTAACTTGTGCCGAGCAGGTATGTATCTGGGACCTATGACCTAGGTTATAATGCCACCCTCAGCCCCCATAGCAGAAGAATGAGATCTTCCTGGGTTACTGTATAGAAACCTTGTGGGGAAATAGAGCTGGATGGATTTTTCTTTCCGCAGATGGGATCATCTTGATGTAGTTTGATCCTGCGGCATGTGTGATGTGATTGGCAGGGGGTGAGCTATAATCTGATGTAAGCATTCGTTATACAATCCCTCTCCGGCGGTGGGGGTCAATTTTTCCCCCCAGTTTTAATTTTTATTAGCCCATGTTTGCAGTGCGAAGGTAATGAATAACCCTAACTGCGGGGAGTTGGTACGTGTACATAATGCATCTTAATTCTTTTTACATCCTCTTCCCTTCCTCCCCGTTTCTCTGTCTCTTGATTCTCTTTTGCGAAAGATCTGTCTTCCTGGGTGGCGGTCAGTTTGAACAGGTATTTATGTAATTGCTCTCAATCAGCTGGAGGGTATTCGATGACAGAGGTATGGAGAAGGTTGAGACAAGATCTCAACCCTCCAGAGACTAACTTTTTATTTGTGGTAAAACATACATAACATAAAATTTACCATCTCAACCACTTTTCGATATACAATTCAGTAGCATTCAGTATGCTGACAATGTGCAACCAGCGTCACTATGTATTTCCAGAACTTTTTCCTCGTACCAAACAGAATCAGACATGATTTGTCCTTTCCTGTGTGGGCTCATTCAGTGAGGGTAACATTTCCAGGGCTCATCCGTATTGTAACATGTGATGAGATTTATTCCTTTTTATGGCTGAGACGTATCCCATTGCATGCATATGCCACATGTTGCTTATCCATCCGCCCATCAAGGATATGGACCTTTCTACCTTTCAGCTGCTGTGAGTAATGCTGCTAGGAACATGGGTGTGTAAGTTATCTTGTTGGAGACTGCCTCTCAGCTCTTTGGGGTCTGTTCCAAAGTTACTGTCCAGTTTTACATTCTGCTTGGCTTCTTCTGGCAAAGATTTCTCCTGATATTTATCCTCACAGCTGGCCATTATGTTTTTCCCTATCAATGTTTGGGTACTGGGTTGGTAAAATTTGTTTGCAAAAGGATCTTGCTTTGTACCATCTTGCTAGCCTGGAGTTCCAGGGAGAGACCTAGGGAGGAGGGGTTGTCCTGCTTTTAATTGGAGCGGCTTGTGTTTGGGCTAGTGATTTGCTTTAGAAAGAGAACTAGGCCATCCCTCCTTTTTGCCACCCAGGCCTCTGCCAGGCTTCCTTTTAACCCTGGGATTTCTTTCCTAAGGACCCTGAGTTCTGAAAGCTGATCACATCTGGCCTTGCGGTCAAGCATGAGAATTGTCTTTTTGTTCTCAAGGAGCAACACAAAGCTAATGGCAGAGGGGCGAAGAAGACCTTTTTTAAACATGAAAATGTATGACTGCAATTCTTACCTTCCATCACCTCCTCCCCATCTTGTGCTATTTTGGGGCACTTGGACTTTTAAAATGTTTTTTCCAGGTCAGTGCACAACATCTGGCCATAGCGGTAAAAGAGTGGTGGCTGTCGAGGGTCTTAGAAAGCGGAACTATTGAGCTTGTAGCGCTGGATCGCTTTGGAACAGGCCGCCTCTTAGACTTCTGTGATTTGGACTTAGAGACTGAGCCCGCAGATGCTCCATGGGAAACAAAGCAGTATAAAGCCTGGCATCTCTGCCTGTGTTTTATATCTGTCTCCTTTATTACTTTAAACTTCGGGTCAGATCTCTGCTTTGTTCTGCATGTGGGCATGTTAGTCACTTAAAGGCTGTCTATCTAAAAACCAGTAATGCAAGGTATATTAGCCCTCAGTTTAGCTATTTCATTCATTTTCAAGAACAAGGATGCCAAGATAAGAGTAACTTTGAGGATGTTCAGGGACATCCAGTTGCCAGCTTTTTTAATGTCGGGTTCCAGACCCCCTGGAGCTTTGCCTATAAGGCAGCAATCATGGACTTAAACCTGTGGTCACCCTGGGTTCCCGGAGAAACAGCCTCACGGACCACCCCATGATGAGGTCGCTTAAGCAGGAGCAGTTACCACACATAGGAGCCATCATCTCCCCATCAAGCTGTCATGAAGCTCACAGAACCAGGCCTGAGATACTGATCAACCAGACCATAGCTTTTCCAGGATTATTCACCCATTAGCTATGCAAACCCCCAACCCTTAACTCTGTTGCCCTTTTCTAGAAATCCCCAAGGTGCCACTCACCATGGTGCAAGCTGTAATTCCTGCAACCTTGGGAGGCTGAGGCAGGAGGACTACGAGTCTGAGCCCAGTCTGGGTAATTTTGTTTTGTTTTTTGAGACAGAGTCTTGTATATAGTTCAGGCTGGCTTTGAACTCAGTATGTAGCCTAGGTTGGCCTGAGGCTCGTGGAGATCCTCCTGTCTCAGTCTCCTGAGTGCTGGCATTATAGGCGTGTGCCACCATGCCCAATCTCCCTTGCTTGCTTAAATGCGTGGCCCTGTTCAATCAAGCCCCCAGGTTAGTTCCCCTGGGATGTCTGAAGGTAGTGTGTGCATCTGATTTCTAATCAGAGTGTAGAAAGCTGGGCAGGTCCATGCTACTCCTGCTGTGCATGGAGGCTAAGGTATTTCTCCCTGGTTTATGCTGACTTATTTATTTCTAATGCCCAGAAAGAAAACTGCAGCCTTCCTGGCAGACTCAGATCCAAAGGCTTCTGGTTCTGCTGATGTGATTTGGCTCTGTTATTGTTTAATAACCACACCACAGGCACCCGGCTCTCCCTGGTGGCTGGCAGTGACCTTGATGGAGGTGTCTGGTGGCCCATGTGTGAGACACGCCAGGCAGTATTCTCTTTGTACTCTTCATTTGTTGAGATTCTACTGCTCACTGGGGACCCAAAAATGAGTCACATGCATCTTCTTGCTACTTCCTGAGAAGACTCATTTTTTGGCTCAATGGCAAGTTCATCATGAACATGAAGAGGAAGGCTGTTGATAGTTTGGTTCTTTATTTATGGCATGAATGATGTAATAGATAAAGAACTTCACTGTGTCAGTCTCTTTTACTAGAAGAATCACAGAATCTTCAAACTGGTGAAGAACGCTAGTTCTAGCAGGGCAGGGGGATGCGTACCTGTAATCCCAGCACTGTGGGAGGCTGAGGCAGGAAGACTGTAAATTGAAACCCAGCTGGGGCAGTTTAGTAACTTAGGACGACCCTGTCTCAAAACAAAAGAATAAAAAAAAAATAAAAGGCTAGGGATGTCGCTCAGTGCAAAGGCACTGGCTGCAATCCCCAGTACCATGACTAATTAACTAATTAAAAAATAAAAATAGACAGGAAGAGCCTTGAGGATGTAGTTCAGTGCTAAGATCCAAGTTTAGGGAAAAAAAGCAATACTGGCTGTGGCCAGACTGCCTATATCCAAATGTCAGTTGACTTTTCTCCAAAATAGAATAATATTAGTATCGATTTCATAGATTTGCAGGCAGTGGGAGGTTATATGGTTTAATTACTACAGAGTGTTTGGAATATGACCTGGCTCTTAAAGCCGTTACTTTTAAACTTTGGGTTCATTCATGCATTAAACAAAAATCAAGGGGCTGGAGATTTAGCTCAGCGGCCAAGAGCCTGCCTGGCAAGTGCAAGGTCGTGAGTTCGGTTCCCGGTACCGGAGAAAAACCAAAAAAAAAAAAAAAAAAAAAAACAAAAATCAAGTAGTGCTAAGTATACTAAAAACCAGCATGGTATGCACTTTAAAAGGGTGCATTTTTATGATACATGAGGTATATACCAGAGAAGCTCTTACCTGTTTGGAGGCAAGCACTGCTTGTTTGCACAGATGCCTACAGCAGGGAGTCGACTTGCTCAGGCTGAATGATTAACGAGACGGATGGCCCTGGTTTCCAGACACGCAAGCCAAGCTCTTTGCAAACTGGCAGGGGGATTATTCACTTGAAGATTGCGATTCAGATTGGACCCTGAGGTTGGTTGCTTTCCATCCTGGTGCAGAACCCAACCTTAGTGTAAGGAAAGATATTGATGTGACCTAGGGACCTTAGCATTTCTACCTTCACCAGCTCTGCCCCACAGTTGCCCTTGCTTGCCGCACCTCTCTGTGTTTTCCAAGGCCTTAGATACACACTGTAAATGCCTGAATAAAGACAGAGAAAAGCAGCCAATGTGTCCACCCCGCCCCCACCCCTGAGCTTTGGGTATGGAATAAATATTTTTCCATAAGGTTTTCCAATTATACTGTTGTTTTCAATTCCCCCTACTTTTGACATTTAAGAATTATAGCTTCCTTTTTGCAAGACGAAGATAGTCTTTAAAAATCACCCTACTCAGCACCACAACCAAGAACCAGTAGCAAATTCTGTCCCCATGGTAATGAATAACCTTCCTTATTCTTGAGAATTCCTAGCTAGCTCTAAGCATCTCGGATGCGTAAGAGAGGAGTGCTTTAGAAAGAGAAGGCGATTGTTTTTTCCTGCTGAATCCACGTGTATGGTAATAGAAACCACATTGGAGCCAGAGTTGCCCTGCGGCCTTCTGCTCTTACCAGCCTTCTGCTTTTTCTCTGCCATATGCTTTGTTCTGGGATTTCCTCCTCCTGCTGACATCTGGCACTTAGGAGAAGGGGAAAAACCGTTTCTTCTAAACTAGTGCAATTACTGTGAGGAAAAAACACTCAGGTCTCTAGGCATCTACAGATGAAATTTTGCTTTTCCCTGAGCATCCTGAACGACTGTCTCTCTCTGAAGGAAGTGTAAGAGGTTACGAATGATCAGCCTAAGTTCCCTAAGATGAGCTCAAAGCACATCTCTCCCTTCCAGGGTGCAGAAAGCATGCAGGCTTTTCCTAGCAGCTGGGCGACATTACCTCAGCGACGTTTAATAAATAGGTTTTCCCCCAGGGGCTGGAATTGTAGCAGAGTCTATTATGAAATCTCATTTAGTTTGCATGAATCAGTTCAGGAGCTCTGACAAAATAAAATCTGAAAAAATGAGAAATGTTCCTACAGATACGCATTGTAGAGCTACCCATCACAATCCAGTTTGCTGTGAAATTGCCCCGGCTCAATGGATAAGACCCATAGTAGTTTTGCACTTTCCTGATGGAGAGGGCTTTTAATTGAGCCCTGTTTCTTGTGAGTAGGAGCAAAACCAATTGGGAAAACAGTTTTCACTTCATTTAATTCATACACATAATGCATATGTGTATATAATATGCATATACATATATATTAGTGACAAGTGAACCTAGGGCCTCACATATTCCAGGCAAGTGTCTATCACTGAGCTGTACTCTCAGCACCCTGCTTTTTAAAATAGAAGCTCTTAACTGGAGCTGGGCATGGTGGCGCACACCTGTAATCCCAGCACCTGGGAGGCTGAGACAGGAGGATCGTTAGGAGTTTGAGACCGCCCTGGGCTACGAAGTGAGTTCAAGACAAGCCTGAACTGCATAGTGAGACCCTGTCTCAAAAAGACAAAAAATAAAAATAAAACAAAATAATAAAATAAAATAAAAGAGAAGCTCTTTATCAAGATAGGTACTAAGAATCCGGTAATAAAGTCCTTCTAGCAAGCAGCCTTAGGTCTTTTATAAATCAGTATTGATTTACCCAGGGTTAGAAATTCTACCACAATCCAAAGACAGGTTGCTTTGTTCCTGTCCTGGAAGGTTGAGACAGTGACAAAGATCTGTGCAGCAGCCCCCAGCCCTTCTAGAAGGAAGCTATTTGTCTACTTGTTTCAGTCTTTGTCTCTGGACCTAGTCTCTTCCCAGTCATCCAGGGGACATTGAGGCAGCTCATCATAACACTGCAGAAGCTTTTGGTAAAAAGTGGGCTCCCAGCCAGGCATAGGAGTGCACACCTGTAATTCCAGAGGTTGGGAGGCTAAAGCAGGAGGTTCTCGAGTTCAAGGCCAGCCTGGACTACAAAATGAGACCCTGCCACATAAAAGAAAAACAGAAAGAAAAGAAAAAAAAGGAAAGGGTGGTGGTGGTGGCAGTCAGGTTTTGGTTCAGCTAATAGCCACCCACCCCAGCCCTTTGTTGTCACAGAGTGGGAAGGGGGCCTAACAAAGACCACTGGAAATGGGTGGGTAGTTTGTTACTCAGCTACTGTATCCCAGATAGAAAGTCGTTTGTGCCTAAGAAAAGTAGAAAACCATGACACCTAGTGCCTGATGTACAGCAGCTTCAGATTATTCCCTGCCCCCTGCCAGCTGAGCATTTGTGCACAAGGCAGACTGTTTTCAGGATTTATGCCCAGGAACTTTTGTAGAAATCTTCCTCAATTACTAAAGAAACTCGTGGGATGTTCTTGTGGACACATGATGAAGGCACACGAGGCTGGCCTAAGCCCTGCCCAACCCAGCAAAGCTTGGATTCTCCCCACTGCTCTGAGGACTTACTATGGCCGCTGCTGAGAGGCCAAGGTGGCTCCTAGGAAGGTGAGTGCCTGGAGAATGTCCCCAGAAACCAGGCTATGAGGTTGCATCTTGAGTCAAATTAATGTTCTATCAAATTGATGTTCTATCTTCCTGGAAATCTAGAACAGATAGAATGAGAAAAGAGACCATGAAGAAGGTATTGTAGGACTGAAGCTTCTGAGAGCTAATGAATCTCCATCATGCTCCTAAGGTCCATTGTGTGACTGTGGCTTTCTACCAGGTATTAGCTACAGTGTCAGTCAGCTCTCCCTCACTATAAGGAAATGCCTGAGTTGGGAACTTACAAAGAGAAAAGGTTTGTCTTGGCTCATGGTTTTGGAGATTTCCATCCATGGTCAGTTGGCCTCATTGTTTTGAGCCTGTGATGAGGGTGCCTATTATTGTGAGAATGGTGAAGCAAAACCGCATATATCAGAAGCCAGGGAGCAAAGAGCGAAGAGGGGGCTGCTTCAAAGCAAACCCCTAGTGACCTAAAATCTTCCCACTAAGCTGCACTCCTTAAGGTTCCACACCTACAACGCCACCACCCTGGGGACTAAGGGGCCTTTAGAGGATGTTCAAAGATCCATCTATAACATCCCCTCTTCAGGGTTTTCTGTTTTACTGAAGATCAGATCTTGCTAACACAGAAGTCTTAAAAAATAAGACCTGTGGGTGCTGAGCTGCCCCTGGGAGTTTTGCTGTGGTGTGCTAGTTGCAGTCCTGTGTGCTCCGTCCCCTAAATGTCCCTAATGGCCAAGTGTGGATGTGCAGAAATCAAGTCCGTTGTCTCCAAGGTAAGCTAACTCCTCTCTTTGTCCCTTTCTGGATCTGGTTGAAAGACAGATTGAGAGTAAGAACTCACCAGTGCATCTCCAGAGATGGCCCCTTCCCAACTTGAAATCCTGGGCAGCTCTTGCCATCATTCCCCCCTGGCATCCCTGGAGGGGCACACACCAGATTCTGTTTTCAGCCTCTGAAATCGTGGCAGCCACTGGCATGCTTTTAAAATGTTCGTCAAGGGTTTTCAGCATGGCTTAATCTGGGGAATCCAATATTTGAAGTATTTTCCTTTTCATTGTTCCCTTTCCTTTTGTCTATAACATATGAGCCACTTACTAGGCAGCCTGTTGGATCAGTTCACAAGGAGCCTTGGGCTGGGCATGGTGGCGCGCACTTGTAATTCCAGCTACTTGGGGAGACAGAGGCTTAAGCATCCCAGGTTTAAGGCCAGCCTTTTTCACATAGTGAGAGCCTGTCTCAAAATAAAAAAAAAAAAAAGAAAAATTAAAAGGGCAGGAGTGTAAGTACCTGGGTCTGGAGTATTTTCTCAGATTACTCCCATGACCCCCAACGCCTCAACCTCCAAGACAAGCTCCTGCCAGCGAGGCACCACACTGTGCGTGTTACATACGTGATCTCTTGTAGCACAGAGACACCTCAAGGACCATCTCTTGTCCCATTTTCAGATAAGGAAACTGAGGTTCGGAGATCTTACAGAGAGCAGGTGCAGAACCAAGGTCCCAAACCACTTTTTGGTCAGTGTGAATCCCATGTACTTTTTACCCCTGCGGTACAGTTTGTGACTGACAGCGTTTACAGCCTCAGCTGCTTATCTAGTACCATCTGGAAGCAGGCGTATCCCTATTCCCGGGAGCGTGCTTAAAGGGACCAGGCTGACTTCTGTATGTAGACAATATTTACCGAGCTGTTAGAAAGATGTAATGTGTTTAAAAAATATATAGGGATTCTTTATTGTGTATTAAATCTTGCTACATAAACTATCAAACAGGGAATAAATTTGACATCCAGTGTTACTGACATCGTAGATATTTTTTGTGTGTGTAGTCACCAGGGCTAGATTCAGAAAGATTAAGAGAAAAGATTTTTAAAAAGGAGAGGGGAGACTGGAGGGTGTAGCTCCGTGACAGAGTACTTGGCTGGCATGCACAAAGCCATGGGTTCACTCCTTACTATTACACACAGACACACACTCAGAAGTAAATAAATTATTTCAGGTCTGGCCTCACTGTCTTATGGGCCCCTGGAGTTGTATTTCAAAGTGCTTGAGGCCCTACCTCTTGGAAGCCCAGGGCAATGTGCGTACTGCCAGCGCTTAGGGCAACTGAAGCTGATGCTAGATTTCTACCCGTGACCAGGATTTCTATTCCTGGCGGTGTGTGTGTGTGTGTGGTTAGTGGGGGGACAACTAAACCAACAAGCTGATTTTTTTTGTCTAGTTTTGGTTGAATTTTTGTCTCAAAGGAAAATGTCCCCTTAGGAATCTATGTGACACATATAATAAGTTGCCCTAACAACTTTGTTTTTGAGATTTGATCCACATGATCAGTAGAGGCACTGAAATCAAGACTTTTGAAATGAAATGGGCTTTTGTTCTAGAGGTTCTTTTAATAGACAAAGATGATTTACTGTGTTGGCAACCACCCCCCCCCCCCCCCCCCCCCGCCACACCTTTTTTTTTTTTTTTTTTTTTTTTTTTTTTTTTTTTTGTTTTTTTTTTTGGTTTTTCTCCAGTACCGGGAAGTGAACTCAGGACCTTGCGCTTGCCAGGCAGGCGCTTTTGCCGCTGAGCTAAATCCCCAGCCCCTACACCTTCTTTTTTGTTCAGACTTCTTCTTTGGCCCCATGAGCTTGAATACATTGTCTCACCTCTCCTTTCTGATCTAGTTTTAATCTATTTTTTGTTGCTATAGCTGGATAATACGGGCAGGTGGTTTGTAAAGAGCAGACACTGATTGGGCTCGTAGTTCTGGAGGGTGGGAATCCCAGGCCCTTCTGGCTGTGTCATGGCATGTGGAAGTGTCCCGTGGTGAGACACAGCCGGTGTGATAAAGAGCTCACTTGTATGGCAGAGCCACTCCTTCTATAAGCCACTAATCCATGAATGAGTTAGTCCACTCCTGAAAGCAGCAAGGTCCCGCCCAGTCCTATTCTTAATCCTTCACAGTGGGGATGACACTGCAAACACTGCACCTATACTATGATCAAGTTCGAGTTCCAGTCACATCACCTTTAGGATCACTCCAGGGTCTCCATCCCCAAGTAGCGGAATCTGTTGAATTCTGCCACAGGAAGCTCCCCGTAAGTTTGTCATTTGGCCACACACAGCCTAGGGTCTTGCATGTTTTTAAAGGGCCAGGTGTCGTATTTTGATTTCTTTCCAATCTCAAATAGGAATCTGCCCAGATTGTTTGGCAGTTTTAGATATTTACCACCAAACAAATTGAGGTTAAAATTGAAACTGGGCCACACTGGGTAATGCTTAAGATTTTTCCCATAGCACAAATTGTCTGTTATTTGAAACTACTTTAATTGCAGTTCTTGAATCTCTGCATTCTCAGTAAACACTCACGGTAAAAACAGTTAACGATTAATCTGCTTGTGTTCCCAGCGACTTGAGAAATAAGCACTAACACCTTGCAGGCATTTTCTTATCAAGCTCTGAAGGATGGTTTTTACAGCCGGTATAAACCCTTGGTTTATCAGCTCCAGTGGCGTGGAAACCCCTTAGACCCAAATTATTTGGGATGAGCAAAATGGACCCAGCTTAGGAATTCCAAGAAGGCAGAATCAAGATAGAGAGCTGCCAAAGCTCACAGATGTGGAATGAAACCAATTTCCAAATCTGATGCTTCTGCATAGTTGGAATGTGCTTAAAACCTGAGCTCACTTGAGATTTGTGCACCTGTTAGAATATTTCAGACCTTACATTCTGCTTCTTTGTGTACCTCCGTGAAATATGATGATGACGGTTTTTCATAGGGCTACTGTTGAAATTTTCAAAGTGTTGACTCTGTGGTGCTGCAGAAATGCAAAATGCTAGCTGGTGTGTTTCCTGCATCCCGAGAGTGTACTGTCGCTAGAATGCAAACTTTGGATTAGATTTTAGTTGAAAGATTGATAAACTTGCTCATGTTAGTGACATTATTGCTTAGATTATGTACCGTATCAGCCAATAAAATATTCTCATTCTATAAAAGAAAAAGAAAAGGTGAGAACAGGAACAAGGCTAGAACCCCTTCTAGTCTATAAATTCACGCAGGGCTTTGTATACCTTTCTTGGTTAGTTTTCAGAAGATTGAGGACCGATGATACATGTAAATATACAAGTATTCTGTGCCAGACATACATCCCAGGCAGAAGGATAGCAAGTTAGAGCACAGCCTGAGCAATCTGGCAACTTAGTGAGTATATGAGGCACTCACTCTACTACTGAGCTTAATACCTAGCCTTTTTAAAAAAATTTAATTTGAGATAGGGTCTCGCTAAGTTACCTAGGTTGCCCTTCAACTTGTGATCCTTCTGGCCCAGCTGCTGAAGTACCTGGGATTGCAGATGTATGCCACTGACCCTGGCTCTGTCTTCTTTTGAAATTGGCTTGCAGCAAAACCTTGGGCTAATTATAACAGAAAAGCACACACAGAATGAATATTTGACGGAATGCGTGCCTGTAGCAGCAGTCTACAGTAGCGGTTCTATTATAGCCGCTAAACACTTGCATTATTGCTACTTAAAATTGGGTTGTTTTGTAGGTCTTACCTGGGAATTGAATTAACTTCAATGCGTCTGGTGAAAGCTAAATCTTTCTGTAAAGCTTTGGACAGGTTTTGTCATTGACATTAGGTGGTTAAAAGGACCTATTACTTATCCACATGTTCACACATACTGTGCATATGTCATTAAGGAAACAATTAGGAGTTAATTTTCAATAAGGCCGATTTGGTGGCTTCAAATTAATATGTTTAAAGTTCTTGATACTTGACCTTTTCATCACATCCAGCTGTTCATTGGTGGTAACCCACAGAGCTAATGAGATGCCGAAGTACTGCTGGGTTTGCTGCTCCTTACCACAGGGGAGGGGTCTCTGTCTCTCTCTGTTTCTCTGTCTCTCTCCCTTTCTCTGTTTTTTTCTCTCTCTGCCTCTCTCTCTGCTTAAATGTGAGTGGACAGAATATTTATCATCCGGCACACCCAGGAAGAAAATTAGCTTTATGGCGAGCACACTTTTAGACTTGGCAGGTCCTTGAGCTAGTTAATTTTGCACAATAGTTTATGTGGTTTTCATTCCAAAGCTTTTTAGAATGAAATATACTGTAAGAAGCACCTATCCAATAAAGCAAAGCAGTCCAGGCTAATGTATCAGTCTACATCTCTCTAGGATAGTATTCTTTTCTCTGTTCCCCCAGGTTCTGTGAGATCCAAATTCCCCGTCTTGTTTTGCACAATATAAATATGTAGTCATTCCTTGATAGATGATAACAGCCTAAGTTGTTTTAGAAAGTTTTAAGTGGTCTCCTCTGCATACTTTTGCATTGATAAATGATGGCTTTGTTGGCAAACTTGATTTAGTATTTTTGAAGGTGGAAACCACGGGTCTACCAGATTTTCCTGAGGTGGAGACCCAGTCGAACCTATCCAGGACCTCAGCATGGTTGTGGCTCTGACCCCCAGATGATTTTAATTTGTGACTTCAGTCTGGGAAAGCTGACCGTGAAGGAGACCAGAAGTCCAGAGGGTTTTCATCTAACCATTTTAGGGCTAGTCTTATCCTTCCTGAGGGGTAAGCCTGCCGCCTTCTCTGTCAGCTGGGGAGAAGGGGGGGACCCTCAGTGAGTGTGTGCAAAAGAGAGTGTTCACGAGACCAGAGCGGTTAAGGGCTCAGGGCCTGTTCTGACCCAGAGCTGTTCCATGATTCCGGTGCCTGGAGGGGACTGCTGCGCATGTCCCATGTGCAGCAAGGGAGGAGACTAGGGAAAGAGGTGGATGCCAGCCAGGGGTGGATTTGAGAGGTTTGGAGGACAAAGGTTTGGGTTGCTTTGTATGTGTGCATAAATCCGTGTAAGCATATACATCCATCAACAGCCCAGAAACTGGCTTGCCGTTTCAGTTCTCAAACAAATGGTTTGTTTATTAAACTGAAAGCTGCTATCTCCATTAGGAAACATTCAATTCCAGCAATTAGCCCTGAGGGTTAAAGAGCCTCCTTCCTGCCAGTCTGTTTCGCTCTGTTCCCAAACAATGCTTTGATGTGCAAGGGGCTCGTAATGGAAGATAAGTCAGCAGTTAACCCAGTGGAAGGTTAAACTGAAAAGGGACTTCTCAGAGAAGGGATTATCTCTGCGTTGTTAGCCACTGCTGGACGTTATCTGTACTCATAGTTAGAGACCTAATCTCCACAGAGGGAGAAGGTTACAAGGATGCAAAAGTATTCTAGCTATTTAGTTTGTTTAAAAGTGAGTTTAGAAATAGGATCTTCAGTCATTTGAGGAG
Source organism: Chinchilla lanigera (assembly GCF_000276665.1). Classification (NCBI taxonomy): domain Eukaryota; kingdom Metazoa; phylum Chordata; class Mammalia; order Rodentia; family Chinchillidae; genus Chinchilla; species Chinchilla lanigera. The sequence continues at coordinate 16,996,450 of NW_004955419.1, read as the reverse complement.
GGGGTGAAGATGACCAGTGTTTCCATGGGGATCAAGTTACCAATTTATTTCCTTCAAGAATCAGTGGTCATAATACTATTAAATTGCTAGTTTTTTTTTTTTTAATTTAAGGGATCTATTTTGTGATAGTGAACTGAAATTAATATTGTGGATTTAAGCACAGTGCAGAGAAATATATTCATGTGCTTGAGATTTCAAATTAAATACCTTAACAAAAACCTTTCAGGTATGTTAAAATAGTGACATAGGAGTGTTAATTGCCAAACATATAGAAAAGTTATTCCACCACAATAATGCACTCAGTAATCATTTTATTTCCTTGTAATTTTTCCCCCTTGTGTTTTCTACAGGATATAATCCATTTACCTAGATTTTGTGTCCTAATTAGCCTCACAGAATATTTCAGAAATCATGACCCACATTGCTTAATGAGTCCAGGGTTTCTGTTTGGGGTGATGAAAAAATTTTGAAAAAAGTGCTCATGGTTGCACAAAATTGTGAATGTAATTAATACTACTGCACTCTGCACTCAAACTGGTTAAAATGGCGAATATTATGCTAGATATAATATCGCAGTTTTTAAAAAGTATGTAAAATTATGCCCACCCATTTTTTTTCTTCCCCTTTGACAAGTAAAATGCTGGCAGATTTCCGAGTTTGTAATGCTAGAAGATTTAGTGTGGAGTTTATTTTTCACAGGGCTCAAAACCCAAAACTTTTAAGCACTGTTTAGTAATTGCAATAATAACCCAGTAATTTGAGGGAACAATTTGGGCAGCAGAGTAGCATGTTGCTAGAACTTTAGAAGTTCTAAGGTTAGAGGTCACTTTTCAGGCTGAGGTGCTTAAAGCCCTCTAAGGAACACAAAAGCCTCCTGGTAATTTCCTATTCCCTAGAAAGGAGGACAGCAGCAGATAGTCCATGACTGATTGTGACAGATGGATTACTTTCCACATGCACACCCTGCCCTCAGGGAGCTCGGGTGAAAGCAAGAGTGAGCCTGTCACCTTCTCCACAACTACCTCAGGGTGTGATGGAGCAGCTGCTTCCACTGGGGCGGGGCTACATCAGGACACTTCACTGAGGACCAGGTTTGAGGTGTTAATGAAAAGCTGAGATGAATTTGGAAGGGCCACGAGGACTGTGAGGACAGGACCATGGGACCACAAGGATGGAATGGGCTTTAAAAAGGGCGGCAGACCCCTTTTTTAGGTCGAAGGGGATTTTTGGTTTTATTTTTTAAATAGTCCAGGCTCAAAAAGTGGAACTACCATGTGATCCAGCAACCCCATTTCTGGATATATGCGCGAAGGAAATGAAATCATTATGCCAAAGAGCTTGAATGTTCAGTGTAGCGTTATTCACCATAGCGAACATGCGGAGTCAACCAGCATGTCCTTCTATAGATAAATAGATAAAGAAATACGGTACAGGACTGAGGTTAAAGTGGTAAAGTTTTTGCCTGCGGGTGCAAGTGAGGCCCTGGATTCAATTCCCAGCACAAGGAAAGAAAGAAAGAGAGAGAGAGAGAGAGAAAGAAAGACAAAAGGAATGAGGGAGAGGAGGGAGGGAAAGATGAAAGGAGGGGAGAGAAAGGGAAGGAAGGAAAAGAATGGAAGGAAGAAAAAAAGGTGTGGTAGATATCCAGTGGAATACTACTCCACCCTGAAAAGGAAATCTTGTCAGGGGTGAACCTGGATGACATTCCATTAAGTGAAATAAGTAAGCCAGGGACAGGAAGACAAATGCCTCACTCACAGGTGAAATAGTCATACTCACAGAAGAATAAAAGGGTAATTACTAGGGACTGGTAGGGAGGGGAATTCAAAAGTGAGATAGGCTTTCTGTTGAGTACATATCACTTTGAAACGTTGAAAAGTCCTCAATCGAACCATTGAGAAGTCTGTATATCAAAGTGACATTTTGGCACCAAGTAACCTATCGGTCCCAGTGGTCAGCTAGCGTGTCACAGCTTGAGATGTCTGCTAGTTGCCTTCCTGAGACATTGAAACCCACCCTCTACCTCGCCTTGGTTATGTCCTCTTCTTAGATCCCCACCTTCTGCTCCGCTTGTTTGGGAGGCATCCATGTCCAGAATGTTCTGGCCGCTCTGGAATCCCTGTTGTGCTGAAACCTGTATGCAAGACAAACAGACATTCTCGGGAGGGGCCAGACCCTATCTGGAGAATTCCAACCACTCCACGGAACAAAAGTCACTCACCTGGCGTGTCAGAGGAGACCAAGAACGCCAGGCATCTGAAGTAGGGGGAAAGGCAGCGCAGCTTTTTGTCTTTGTTGAGATGCAACTAAGCGGGCCAAGTGCATTTTCTGAGCCAGTGAGCCCTGGCTGTGTTGTAGGAAGGGAAGGCATGTGCTTCTTTATAGTTGGCTGTGGAGAGCTGGGCAGGCTTAGCTCTCAACTCTGACACTTGCTTTGTGTCTTTGAGCAAATTAAGCTCTGTGCTGCAGGGTCTTCATCTGCACACTAGGGCTTTTCACTGCATCACAGAGTTGCTGTGAGGATTTCCTGAGATAATGTGTGTAGTAAAATGCCTATGCATGGTGGCTGTTCAGTTAATAACTCACTGTTGTCATCTGTATCATGTGTGTTTTCTGTAAAGAAACCGGCATACTAGCTAAGCCACAAAGCATATGGGGAGAGTTCTGGGACCCAGTTAGATTACAGTTGTCCCTCCATATCCACAAGAGACTGATTCTAAGCCCTCCCTTCGATACCAAAATCAAGCCCTTTAAATAAAATAGTCATGTCCCTTATATAAAATGGCGTAACATTTGCATATTTTAAATCATCTCTGGATTACTTATAATACCTAGACAATGTCAATGCTATATAATTAATTATTCTACTGTATCATACAGGCACGATTTTCCCCAATATTTTCCACCCCTGGTTGATTGAATTTGTGCATGCAGAGCCCTCAGCGGTAGAGGGCTGACCGTATGTGGTACAGTAGGGAAGGGATGGAATGGCTAATCTCCTCTAGTTCAGTGCCTGCTTTTGCATCTGCAAGAGGCAAGTTAGTGGCTAAAGACCTGGAGCCAGGTTGCCTCTGTTCCAGCTTCATCACCTACTGCTGATGACTTTGGGTGAGTAAAACTCTCCGAACCTCACCTGTGAACTGTAAAATGGACACACAAGAATGCTGGCCTCATAGACTTCTTTGCAGAGTAAATGTGATTGGGTTTAGCGATCACCTGATCTAAAGCCTGGCCTATCCTAAATGATTAGCAAAGCTCTTGACCATCATCAGCCTTAGCCAACACCTCTGAAGGCTCTGGTCTCTTGTGTTCCTTCTCCAGCTGGACCAGATTCATACCCATCACCAGCTCCAGGACCACTGTGTGAACGGGCTTTGGCATATGACAGGTCTCTTCCACAGGGATGCCTTCACACTTCCTTTGTGATCTACACATTTTAAAAAGCACAAATACCACAAGGCAACCCACTTCTGACAATGCTTGAGAAACCCTACTGTTGACTGGCCACCCGCAGAGAGAGCAAGTGTGAACTACCTCTGGGTGAGGGCCCAGCTTGTCCTGGTCGTGGGGTCAAGCTGCCTTTGCACGCCGCCTGTTAGGCAAACCTCCTGACAGGCTTATCAGAGAGGTGTGCTCATTTCCTATGGCTGCTGTAATAAAGCATTGCAAGCTGAATGGCTTAAAACAATAGCAATTTATTCTTTCACAGTTCAGAAGGTCAGAAGCCTGAAGTGAAGGGTGGCAGTGTTGGTTCCTCCTGGCAAATGAGGGAAAATCTGTTTCCTGCTTTTCTCCTAGCTTTTCTGTTGGTTACTAATGATCTTTGGAGCTCCTTGGCTTGTAAAGTGACTCACTCCAGTTTCTGCCTTGATTGTCAGGCGGAATTCTCCTTTGTGTATGTCTGATAAAGACACTGGTCCTCAGAGTAGGACCACATCTTCATACATTATACCTGCAAAGACCCTCTTTCCAAACAAGGTCACATTCTGAGCTTCCAGGTGGACGTGAATTTTGGAGTACATGATCCAAGCCATGACTGTATTAATTGTGCCCATTTAACAGATGAGGAATCTGAGTCTCAGAGCAGAAAATCCATTCCACAAGTATCACATAGTTTGTGATGCCAGAAGGTTCAAAGACTTTGAACTTCTTTTCTCTAGACTTGTGTCCTTCCCAGTGGGTCACCTTGCCACACGTATACACAGAGAAGATAGTAAGGGTCTAAGTCCAGGGCATCAAAATGGTCAGCAGCAGGCGGCCACAGATCAAAGGGGCCATTCCAAGTAAACAGGATGAGACAGAGGCAAGCTTTGACCCCTTTCCTTCTTGCTGGTTCTCAGACTTTATCCGGTTTCCAGAGTCAGTGTGATTTATTGGCTCTCACAGTGCTCCGCTCCTGGGATTCCAAGGCCAGGCAGAGAGATGGCTCATAAATGAGAAAAGGTCGAGGTCAGGTTTGGCTGGCATCAGGTGAAGGAAAGGGGCTTTTTCTCTGCACAAAGCTGAATGCCTCTGCAACTCCATGTCCCTGGCCTCTGCTTACCATGCTGCCCTCTGGAGCGACAGTGAAATTCCATGCCTTCCTTCTCCTGCAGAGATTCCTTCCTGGCATTCAGGGCCACAAAAGCAGTGGACAGAAACAAGCAGCTAGCCCTCAGCTGTTCCCCGAGTTGCTGCATGAACTTCCCAGAGTGTGGTCTGCAGAGCCAGCCAAGGCGTGCTCCAGAGAGCAGGGCTGTGGTTGAGAGAGGCGAGATCCCAGGTGCCCCTCCTCCTCTTTTACTAAAGCCCAGGACTGAGGCAAGGTTGGAATTAAAACCAGAGTCAGGGTCTCAAGGTCAAGGGCTCATAGTTTGAGGTTTGAACTCCCAGTGCACTCTGGGTACCAGCCTGAGAATCCACGCAGACAGTGGCATCAGTCAGAAAATTTGGGAAGGGCTGGCCTGAGCCTTCACTGTCTGTTTTTACCCAGCATGCCTTGTCCCTCGGGCTGATGCCCCCAGTGCCAGTCCTGATCGAGAATCCCCACTTAGTCCCTGCAGAGCAGCCTTCTCAGATGGCCATCTGGACTTTCCTGGAGTTCTCTGGTCCTGCCAGAGACTGTCAGAGGTCTGCTGGCTGCAGTCTGGCTTCACATGTGCTCTGTGCTTTTGAAGAAACTTGAGGAAAGGCTGTGCCTGAGCTCAGAGTGGGTGGCGAAGCCGTGCTGATGGAGCAGTAGACGCAGTTGTAACCCTAGTAGAGCCCTGTAGAGTTTCCTTGCAGTCTGTAGGCAGGTGATCCCATCAGATGAACCGTTTTCCCTATTGGGAAAGGTAGGTCCTTTTGTTAAGTGTTCTCAGAACACACTAGTGTTTTGCTTAGGAAGCGCCTCTCATGACTCTTTCTTCTCCCGAGCTGTGATGTTGTCTTTGGTGAGCGAGGGTCTGCTGTTTAACACCATTTTCCTTTGACGAAGGAGGAGCTTGGTAGGTGAATCTGTTGGAGAGGCTCGATTTGTTTCCTGGACTCAGCGCCGTTCTGCCAGGCAGGTGCCTATGCCACTGAGCTATGTCCCCGGCAACATTTCTTTCTTTCTTTTTTTGGTACTGGGAATCAAACTCAGGACCTTGCATTTGCCAATCAGTGCCAATCTGAGTCCCCTGCTGACCTCAGACTCAAAGGGCCTGTCCCAAGATAGGAACTAGGGGGCAGCAAGGCAGGAATCCCCAAGCAGAATGAGCTTGAGTTCTGGATTTGGGACGTCCTAAGTGCAGAGTTACCATCTGTCTCAAACCCTAGCATTCACTGAGCGCAGCAGAGGCATAGATAGCATTTTTCCTTGCAGAAGGCTAGATTGAGCAAGCCTGAAACACTATTTTTGAAACTTTGCTGAAAGCTTTTAAAATATTTTATTAAAACAAAACATTGACTCCAATTCAGTAAACCCCACTGTGTGCGTGTCTTCCGGGTGGGTGATGAGATTACTAGGTTGACTTACCCATGCATTGAAACTGAAGGAAGCAAAGAAAAATATTATTTAGAGTAATTGATAAAATCAGCCTCCAGATTGGTTCTTTCTTGGCTGATCAGACCTTGAGAAACTCATCACTGGGATTTTCCTGTGATGCATTTCGCCTGTGACATAGCTCATGAGATTCTATGACATTTGACACCCGACCCCGAGAAACCAAGTTACTCAGACTGTTTTACAACTTTTCTGGGAATGGAGAGCTTATGAAAGAGGAATGTCTGTGTATAGCAGAGAGCTGATTGCTTAGCTTCCATGGAAAAGGACGCTTATATTGTCTTACAGCTGTGAAAAGTGAGAGTCTGTTCTTACATGAATGATACACACTTCGGAAGAGAAGGCCAGGCTTTGATGCGCATCTGCTCGCCTTGGCTGAGTGAAAGCCTCACCGATCCATGTGATACAGAATGGAGACACAAAGACTTCACTATGTGGTGGAGATGTAGCTCAGGGGGCGAGCATGTGTGGGGCCCTGGGTTTAATGCATAGTTCCCCCACCAAAAAAAATTCTTTTTCTAAACCTAAAAAGTAGATGCCCCTGGCCTTTAAAAAAGTCTGTATTTACATCTCAAGTTTGTTGATCTATACATGATTATTTTCAAGTATTGCTTTTTTAATTATAACAGCAATATGTGCCCACTAGGGAAAGCCTCTATAAAATACAAATTATAGGCCCATTTCACTGTCTCAGCTTCCCTCAACACTGAGTTTCCTCACTCCTATCCTGCAGGGCAAACCACAGTTAATACTCTTTTTTTTTTTTTTTTGCTTTTTTTTTCTGGTACCGAGAATCAAACTCACAACCTCGTGCTTGCCAGGCAGGTGCCGTGCCGCTGAGCTAAACCCCAGCCCCTACCACAGTTAATATTCTAATGTGATTCTTCCAAATTGGGTATGAATGATATCCTTGACATTGATTTAATCTCATCCAGGTGCCTACTTGCTCATCAGGGGTACCTTATTTCCTTTTAGTTCTTGCCTTCCTATCTGTGTTTTTATTTATATCATTAAATACTTCATTCTTTTTTCAGGAGCTAAGCATAGCTACCCCTGATATCCAGTGCCTCCTTCTCATTCCAGAGATGTTATCAGTTCCCTAGTTTTCAGAAATAATCAATGGACACACAAGTATGCATTCATGCATACATATACATGTACAGAGAAAAATTTGTATATGTAAGATTATGTTCATCCTTATTAACAACAGTTAGTGTACGCTATATAATATTATAGAATACTTGTTAGTCCTACTCTGTTCAAGGTTGCTTAATATTTATTCCATTTTATGAATATGTTAGTTTCCTATTAGTGTAGGTTACTTGTGGCTTTTATTATTGTAAGCAGTGCAGCAGTGCAGATGCTTGGATATGCATCACTTTATACATGTGCCACTATGTCTGCAGTGTAAGTCCTTGGAAATAGAGCCTACTAAGTCAAAGAGACTGTGCACTTTAAAGTTGGATACAAATTGACTTCTAAATTCATGGAGCTGGATGAGGGAACGTTGTTCCTCATATGCTGGTGACTAATTTTATAGGTAGAAACATATAATTTTGTTTTGTGCTTTTTTAAATAAGTTGAGATTGAGACTCTTTTCAGATGTCTAAGAACATCTGAAAAGATGTTTACATTTCTTTACTGTCTATCCATATCTTTTTATGTTTGGGTTATTGGTCTTTATTGATTTATAAGTATTCTTTATATATTATTAGTATTAGGCCTTTGTCCTATGTGTTATAAATACATTCCCAGTTTACGTCTATCTTAGCCACCATTCATTGGATCCTTTTGCTGTAGACAAGGTCTGTAGTGAGCACCTAATGCTTCACAACTGCTCTCCAAGACTGTAGTGCTACTACACCATTTTACAGAGAAGGAGGACCTCAGGACTGTTGGATACCAAAGTCCACTCCTAGCCGAAACTTCTCATCCCTTTTCGCACAGACATTCTTACAGCATCTTTCCAAGTCGCTGTGCGGTTATGGTAAATATCCTCTCTAAACTTCACAGCACCATCTATCACTTATGGAAATCATCTATCACTTATGGATAAGATGCTGATACACATTTTCATTGTCTTTTTTATTTTTTGTGGTACCAGGGATTGAACTCATGACCTTGCACTTGTCAGGCAGGCGCTTATGCCACTGAGCTATTTCCCTAGCCCCACATTTTCATTGTCTGCAGATTTTTCACTGTTATAAGATTACAGGTCCTTTCTCTGAAGCTCTGTCCTCCACCATGCAGCAGGATGGCCCTCATTCTCCTGCAGCGGGTGATAGGATTATACAGTGTGAGGGAGGGAGCAGAAGGACTCACAGGAGACTCAGGGCACACATGGGAGTGCCTCAGAGGACGGGGCACTGCCTGCGCCTGCTAGGTTTCTCAGCTCCTTTTCCTTAAATGCCATCCCTAGCATCATCTGGTTCTGGAATGGGGCATGTATGATTGAAAAATTCTCTGAATGTTTAAATTTTTAAAAAAAATTATTATAATAAAAAAACACAATGCCATTAATTCTCCTCAAAATACCGCCTGCCTCCTAGCCACTTTCCGAGGCAGCTTTGGAAGTCCTCTTTCATGAGAGTCTTTAGTTGGGTTGTTATGGCTGCTTCTGTGCCCTAAATTGATCCAAAATATTTACCTTCCATGGTCATTTTGACTTTGGGGGAAGAGCCGTAAGTCGCACGATAACAGGTAAAGTGAATAAGGTAGGTGAGGATACACAGTAATGTCTTTACGAGTGGCCTTTCTGTTGGATGGTGCTTGCCTTCATTGTTGCTTTTAATCACACAGGACAGAGGACTTCCAGAACTGCTTCTGAAGGTGGTAAGCATGACGGGATAAGTGCATTTGAAGGTAGAGGGGGAGTATTTTGAGCAGGATTAATGGCAACAGGTCTTTTGCTGTAGTAAATTTTAAAAGTATAAATACGTCCCATATATCTGATTACACCCCTACATAGCAGGACTCCAGACCCTCTTCTCTCTCCGTTTTGAGCAACAATATTGGCGACAGTAGAGCACACATTGGGAGGTGGCAGGATACACTGGGAAGCAGGGAGCTGGCAGGCTACTTCTTTCTCTGTCGAATAACGTTTCTTACAGGAATAAATGAACTCCTGATGCATGCGAAGGCTGAGCAATCCATCTGTTTGTGTGTTTGTTCTTCTGTATTCTTTTAAACCTCCTGTTCTTTAGTGCCCCGAACATCAGAAAGGTGTAGGTGGCTCTGGATGTTCCTTCAGCCTTTTAAACAAAAGACCCTGGTGCTGTTTGACTTCTCTCATCCGTTGTGTCTTAATGCATGGAGGACTGGGTGTGTCTTGGTTTCCCACACTTTACCCAGTGAGGGATTTCTTTGGGTAAACAAGCTCCTATTTGAAATTGTAAATCTTCCCGTGGAGCTCACATCTAAGTATACATTGTTTGAAAGAGCTGCCTCTGTGCTGAGATAGGAAACCTGTGGAGATGAGAATTGGAGGAATCCACCTGAAAGGTAGGGGGAGAAAGGCCGAGCCTGGGGCTCTGGGAAGACTGGACAGCTTTGGTCATTTAGCAGGGCCATCTGGAGTTGTCCAAAACCCAGGCTTCTTTCACTGCATGCTTAAATCAGGCATTGGAGCAGCATAAAAAGCTGCAATCCTCCAGGGAAACTTCTCATGCTACCCCTCTCTCCTTACAATTCCAGGAGGAGGGCTGGGTTTTCCTGCTTTTAAAGGCATCCCCTCTGCCTTGCTGGCCTCCATCCAGTCCTTCTGACCCCATCAAATCTGTTTTTGGAACATTCTGTCACACAGAGGTACTAGTAACTGGAGGCCATTATAAATCGGGTGGTTACATTTAGCAGAACACAGTTCTTCCAGTAAAGACAAAGTTCTGACAGGGGGCTTATCTAAGACAGAGCAATCTTACTTCCCGAAACTCTTGAAAGCGCTTTTGGCAAAATATCCACAATCAGTTTGGGAAGCTGCTCCTGTTGCCGTCTTGCTCTCTCTCTCTCCACTCCGCCCATGTAGAACTGCTTCACCTTGGCCCAAGCTTGGTGCTAAAGTCACAGATCAGGAGAACTGAATTTTGAGGGTTCATCTAGTTGGAGTCTTTCATTTTGCAGTCTAGAAAACTGACTCAAAAAGGAGTTACAGTCTGCCTACAGTTACACAGCAGTGGGCCTGGGCTTCCAAACGCTCCTATTGCTGCCTTACATGATAGATGCTTTTAAAGTTTTCCTTTGACCTCTTCTGTTTAGCTCAGAATACCTCCCCGGGTCTGCTCCCTCTCAGCCTCCCAGTGGCTTCCAGGGGCAGAGCCCTGCAGAGTGGATTGGATTATGAGCTCCAGCCAGAACTTTGTTTCTGACCAGCTGTGTGTGCCTGGAGAGGAGTTGGCTGCTGTGGGCTGGGGTCTCCCCACCCGCTCCCATAGAGAGGATGAGAACCTTCATTTCTTCATTTAATGGCAGGATTAAATAGGGGCATGGGGGTACATAGCACTGATCTGGCACCCAGTAGCTGTGAAATAGGTATTGTTGTACAATGATCATTTTTTTTTGGTACTGGGAATTAAACTCGTGACCTTGCGCTTGCCAGGCAGGTGCTGTGTGTGCTGCTGAGCTATTTCCCAGCCCTGTGTGATGATCATAATGACATCGAGTGTCTTCAAACCCAGCTCCTGGGAAATTGCGATTTGCTTGCGAGCCAGCGAAGAGCAAGTGTCAAAACAGCTTCGCTTCCCCCAAGCTTCATCACACCCCAAAACTCCCCCAGAGACTTAAGCAGAATATCAGGTTACAGCACCAGAGGGAATTAAACTGGCGGCACAGATTTATTTTTGTGAACTCAGAAAATCCACTCCCCAAGCTCAGAGTCTGTGCCTGGGGAAGAAGAAGGATGAACAGCAGCGAGGTGTTGCCTGCCAGCTGCCGCCCTGATCATTTCTGTCAGAGGACGCTGTGCTCATCCAGTGTGGGATGGCTCAGTTTATGCTTGGGCAGCCTCAACCTAGCTTGCTGGTTTCATTTCTCCCTCTGCCTCAGAGTACAAAATGTGTACAGAGCACTTTTCTGGAATATGTAACACTGACTTTGCCAGAGTGATTTTCTAAGCACTCTAATTTTGCAGAAGTGTGTGTGTGTGTGTGTGCGTGTGCACGCATGCACATGCATGTAAGCGTGCATGCAGGAATAGAAGTGTGTGATTGTGTATTTTTAGTGTGTGTGTTGGTTTGCTAGGACTGCCCTAACAGAGTGCCACAAGTTGGGGGACCTAAATGACGGAAATTTTTAGTGTCACAGTTGGACAGGCCAGAAGTGCAGTCAGGCTGTCCTCAGAGTTGGTCCCCTCTGAGAGCTGAGGGAAGCCTCTGTCCCAGGACTGTCTTCCTAACTATAGCTGTCTTTTCTCTGTCTCTTCCCTCTACTTGCATCTCAGTGTCTGAATTTTCTCTAGTTAGGAGTCCTACTGGATTAGGGCCAAGCCTTATGACCCAGTATGACAGCAAACTTGATTTCTCTGTAAAGATTCTTCTCTCCACAATGAGCTTCAGCAGTTCTGCATGTTAGGGATTCAACATTAAGCTCATGGGGAAGACACAGTCTATGTATGACAGTGTACATGTGTGTGTGTGTGTGTGTGTGTGTGCAGATTTGTGTTTAGTGAACTGTGTGTTATCTCTGGGGTTCCAGATCATGTCTTCCAACTTCTTAGCAAACAGTACTTGAAGGCATATATAATTTCTCTTTTTATGCATAAGGTGGATTTAAAACAATTTATTTTCCCCACAGATCTCGTGGGTATAATGGAATGGGTGTGATTGTATAAGGGGTCCCAGGTACCACCCCTGCCTCTTTGGTGGAGAACATCTCATAATGAGCTGGCAGTTATTGGCTATTTATTTTTGAGATGAGTTCTCACTATGATGTCCAAGCTGGCCCCAAAATCCTGGGTCCAACTGGTCCTTCTGCCTCAGGCTTACAAGGAACTGAGGCTGCAGAGCGCACCCCTGTGCCCAGCACTGATTTCTCACTCTTAAGCAAGTGATGTCCTCCTTTGGTGTGTGACTTCCCCACCTCATTTTACGCTGGGCTGCTGAGTGGCATTTTGAAATGCCTTTGGCTGCACAGCGGAACATTCCAGTTCTTCCCAAGGGCCTCATTAAGTCAAAGTTCCCAAAGTGCTCCCTGTGCCTTGGGACCACTAGGCCAGTCATCGAGAACCCCCCTGATATTTCAAATAAATTTCATCATATGGGAAAAAAGTCATTCAGGTGCTGTAAACATCCGTAGACTTCAAGCTGGACCTACTGTAGTCATTTCTCCTTTGACCCGTGTGTTTGAAGGGCCCATGGAGGTGGTATTGGCCAACTTCCAAACCACCCAGGGCCTCTGCTGCCATCCTTGGCTATTTATTTCCCTTCACCAGAACAACCAAACCAGAAAAGCTGCCCCTGCAGGACCATGCATGGTATTTGTGGTCTTTTCTGCATTCAGTTTATCGTAAATCTTAGTTCTGTTTGTCTCCATTTATGAGGGAAATGAATACCACTTCATGGTGTTCAATTGTCCAGGAATTCTGACTGACAGTATTTCTAGGCACTCAAAACCTAAGTGTATGCCCCCAAATTTCTAGGTCAGCCTAGAATTCCAGGGTGTGGGATGGGTAGACCTGGAGGCAGGGCTGGGAGTGAGTGGACATCCCCAGGTAGGGGACCTTGATGAAAGTTAATATTCCACAAGACGTAGTGTGGTTCTGGTATCCAATTTTGTGATGAGCAAGAGTATATGATGGGCATGCTTGTGACACTCGTGTCTCTACCCTAGGCAAATGCAGAACTGTCTTGGTGGTGGTAGAAGACTATTGTTAATTATGGGGAAGCCACTTCCCCCCAGACATTTCTTAAAATTAGAGCCCTCATCTCTGATTTCAGATTCATCTGTTTCAGCATGAGATGTCATGCAGTCATTTAACTAACGTACAGAAGCCCTTAAATAAAATGAAAAATGCTTGCAAAGTAATGTGGAGTAAAAAAAAGAGTGGTTACCAAGGTCAGTATACTGCTGTATTAAATATGTATTTCTAGAAAGAAGAGGATGGAATGCAATAAGACAGTAACTGTTTTTCTCTGAATGGAACTATAAAAGCTGTCCTGAATATTCTGTTTAAATGGAGATTTCCTTAGGATCTTTCAGATTTTTTGTAGACTCAATACAACTAGGATAGTCATTCTCTGCTTGTCTCAAGATCTGTTTTCAGAATCTCCAGAAAGCAGACTCATATCAACATTTTCAAGCTGCACTTTCTGGCTGGGCCCATGAGCCTGCCAGAAGCAGGCTGGGGCCGCCTATGACAAGAGAAGCCCATGGCTTTCCAGGCCTGGCAGCCAGGGAGGAGCCAGGCTTCTCTGAATTGGGTTGAAGTCTTTCTTAGTATGAATGACCTTTTAGGGAGCAGAGGGAGGGCCAGCGGTGACATCACAGTCTTCAGTCTAGAGGCTTGAAAGGAATTTGTCCAGTGGGAGCGAGAGTGTGCCCTGGAACCTGTCGGGGGGAAAAAGAGGCAGTTCTGACTGAGGACGGCTGAGGAACACTCTGGGCGTTTGCCTTGGGCGCAGGGTAAGCCTCGGCTGCTGACCGCCTTATTGTCCTTTTCTTTCTAATCTGAAAGGAGTCCTTGTGGAGGAGGGTTCAGAGTCTGGGGTAATGCTGTGCTGTGGAGCCTTTTGTGCTAGAGTGTGGACAGCCGAGCTCAGATTAGTGACTTGCTTCTTCTCCTACTCCCCTTGCTCCTCCTCCTCTTCCTCCTGCAAATCTTACAAAATATCCAGCCTTTATGCTAAAGGCGGAAGAAGCTTCTCAACACACATTCAGTATAAAGCAGTGCAAGTCATCTGTGGCAGAAATGCTTTGAGGATGATGCATAGGCGTGCACGCGTGCGTGCGTGCGTGCGTGCGTGCGTGGGCGACGGAGTATTTGTGTGCTCTTTTCCAGAATGGAAATGTTTACCAAGGGACCCGGGGATTCTGGCAACTGGTTTTCTAGTTATTATCTTGCATTCGTTTGAGGGACTCGCTGAGGATGTGTACAGGTAGCCTTCTGTTTCCATGTTGTGAGGCTCACCACATCCACAGGGAGATGTGGCACCTTCGGGGACTGTGAGAGCCTGTGTCCTGAAGGTCCTGTCGGGGAGGGAAGGTGAAATACATCAGCTCTGTTCACAGCCACAGGATCTTCTGTGCACGGAGGGTTAACTTCACGTACATCTGGCAGTGTATTCTCCGCTCTCGGTTCTGCCACAGTATTGTGGATTCTACCTCAGGTCTGCAGTGATGCTCAGCTTTGGCCCCTGCCATCCTTGGTTGGTCGGACACAAATCTAATATACTGAACTACTTTAAAACCCAGAGAGATTTGGCGAAGTTATAAAGAACCAAAGCTGGGCTTGCGTTTGCTTTTAGCAGAATCAGTACCTCTGGAAACTTCAGGCTGTGGGCACCAGAGTTCTTGTTGTGGCCTCACTCCTGCTTAGTTCCAGGGATGGGAACATCCCTGCCAAATCCGTGAAGAGGGCCTCTGGCAATGCCATGGGAGAGCCCTGGATGTCTTACTTTAGTTCAGGGGAGCCCCGGGAGCCCCCAGCAGTTCTCTATCACTGCGGCAGCTCTGATCTCCAAGAGATGGATAGAAACAACTCTCTCACCATTTACTGCAGGAAAGTCCACAGCTCCCTTCCTTCCCTCTCCTCCTTACCACTCACCCCACCAGTCACGGCTTCTCCAGTTTTTTTTTTTTTTTTATAAAGAGCCTGAGCTGTAAATGTGTTAATCAAACAGCACCTTAACATTTTCCAGATGTGCAGCCTGACATCTACACCAGTGATTTTTCAGCGGGCTGTGGTGCTGGGGACACGCTTTTACCTTCAAAGTGGACCACTTTCCTTCACAGCAACATGAGCTTTTTCTCTCACATCCAGTGAGTTTTTTCTCTCCGGGCCAGCGTGGGAGTTCCAGAGTGTTTTCACACTTCCTTGAGCTGTGCCTGAGGTATGAGCCAGGGAGAAGAGTAGCACCAAACCCACAGACACTCTCACAAAAAGGCTGGGTCTGGCCACCGAAAGATTGTTGTTGTTTTTTTAAAAGGACTGCCCAGTCAGTTTAACTGTAATGGCTTCGTGGTGGGAGGTCAGTGGGAGGGGAACTGAGTAATCAGTATTAACCCTTTCAGGGGTCACAGCACTGACCCAGGCTTCTTGGTCTGAATGAAGCCTGCAGCTGCCCCAAGAAAGCTTGGGCTCTGAAGTCTGGCTGTGTGCCTCCCAACAGCTGGAGGGGTCTCTGGCCTCCTGCCGGAGTGGCTTGGGTCCTGGTTTCCCACAGTCTACACAGGCCCTTCGTGTCACAGGCCGGAAGCAGCTCTCCTGGGGGCTGAAGAGGAAGGACTGCTTGTGTCTGCAATGTGGCCCCGATGTCATCAGGCCTCTGTGCTTCCCCCTAAGGTAGAAACTAACAACGGAAGCCTTCCTGCTCTCTGTGCTGTCTTGGCAGGGTGGAAAGGGCCAAGCAGAGTCCTGCTGCCGTCCTCCAGCCTGCTCAGGGTAGGCCCAGCTTTCTTCAGGACCCTGTTTTGGCCTGAACTATTTGTACCATTGAAAAGGACTATAATCTCTCCAGTAGTTGCTGCGGCATTTCCTTCGCCTTGTGTCGTTTGTTCTTTTTATGTGAATTGGTACTCTCCTTCCGAGGCTGTGAGCTCCTTGCTGGGGAGCAGGAAAGCACCTCAGAGCTCTAGGGAACCCCAGGCCCCCAGGCCTAGGGCATGGCATCCTGCATGGTTCTAAGGTAGGCTTATGGGTAGAAGGCAAGGTTGTAGGACAGTATTTGACCTCTTCGACCTCTGTGTTCCTCTCCCACACTCCTGGTTTCCTCAGACCACCTGCCTGTAGCTTCACCTGTTTCCTCCAAGGTCACTGAGATCCAGCTGATGCTGGTCTCCAAGCATTAGCACCGGCCAGGTTGCACACCTTCCTCCCATGATCCTTTGTGATGGAGATATCTGGGTTCAGAAAGCTGTGAGTCCAGGAAGAACCATGCACCCATGCATAACCCACGGAAATAGTTCTTCGCTATATGCTGGTGGCGCTGTGTGTACTAAATATAGGTCTTATGAAAGTGAGGGAGGGGAAGAAAGGGAACCGGGGTGGTTCTTTGATTTCCTAGCTATGAGCAAGTTTTATTTTATAGCATTGCCTCTGTTCCTAGGCCAAGAGTGAGTGTATGTTTCTTGATGGAACTTAAAAATAACTGGATTAAAGGATCAGGTCACTTATCACCTGGGGAAAAGCATTTCTAATTTCAATATCATGGCTTTCGTAGGAAGTGATCGGGGTTATTCAGATCCAAGAAACCTGGCTGTGCGGCAGGCGGCTGATGTTTGAGTAATTTGGGTCACACTGTGCATTTAGGCTGGGAGCTTCCGAGGTTGTAATAGATCACTGACGCTGTCAAGCGGTCACAGCCTGTGGATGGTGGCAAGAGGGGAAGCTGGCTCTACGGATGGAGAGGAGCTTCGACATCTTGTTTGTCCTTGTGGAGAAGGACACTCTTCTGGAGTCTGCCTGGGCCCAACCAGATCCAGCAAGGAAAAGTCCTTCTGGTAACGATGTGCTCCGGTGCAGCCCATGCACACTGCCATACGTCATTCACTGCAGCAGGAGTCAGGGCTTGATGTGTTTTCTGTCCAAACTAAAGAGGCTTCTAGAATCCCACCTGTGCCACTGGCTCTGTGGTGTTATTGGGGAGTCACAGCCCTTTCTCATGGTAATGTGGGATTGGAGTAGTTTATCTGTCTGGAAAGCTGTCAGAAGAAGTGAACAATCCAACTCTGAGCTAGCCCAGAGGCTGAAATACCCAGGCCATGGAGAAGCCCCATTTCTAGCAGGAGGGTGTGATAGGTATAGTAAGTGTAAGAATCTGTTTTTGTTTTTTTGGTCTTTTTGAGACAGGGTCTCTGCTATGCAGTTCAGGCTGGGCTTGAGCTCACTTTGTAGTCCAGGCTGGTCTCGAACTCGTGACGATCCAACTGCCTCAGCCTCCCGAGTGCTGGGATTATAGGTGTGCGCCACCATGCCCAGCCCCAATGTATTCCTGGCTTAGCAAATGTAAGACTCTGAAACCAAGTCTCTGTGGAGTCTTCCTCTGCTCCAGTCTCAATAAAGAAAAGGGCCACTGACTCTTCAAGTCAGATTCTGAGTTTCAGGTCACCTGTAGAGATCAAGAGCACAAAGATCAACCAGACAGCCAAATATTCTCCTGATCTATTCATTCTTCCTAATATTCCCAGGCCATTTCGGCAACCTCCTGCCATTGAGAGTATCTTTTGATATACTGGGGTAGAATTAAGAACTGGTCTTCATATACTAGCTGTGCCACTTTCTAATCTGGTGTGATCTTAGGGAAAAGTCCCTCAGCTCAGAAGTTTCAAAACTGCAGTCAAGTCTGGTCTTTTCATCCTCACAGAGGAGTCCCGTTTCTGTGTCAGCTGAGATTATGTATGTGCATGTGCTGTAGAGTAATAAGCTATTAGACTTACATTAGCCATTTAACAGGGATGTGACACTCGTAGTGAGGCCACAAGGTAGACGTGCCCTGTTCATGTAGACATTTATGTAGCTAGTTGAGTACTGGGCATAGGCAGGTTTGGTTCCATACAACATACGACCCCACCTCTACTTCCCATGTGACAGAATCCCCAGGTCTGGGTGGTTCTTGACTGACCATTTCTATTGCATCTTCAGATTTGACCTTTAAGGACATTTTATAAAATTATTCCATTTGCTTCAGCATCAAGTACATCATTCTAATTGTGTTTCTCTTCAACTAAAATTAATGTTTAGGAGTCTGGGAGGGGAGATTAGGGAGATAGGAGATACTCCTGTGTGTCTTATTTATTTCACTCGACATATTTGTCCTACAAATTGTCCTACATTGTCCTACAAATGTCTCAAATTTATTCTTGTTTATAGCCAAGTTGTATTCCATTATGTATAGATACCACATTTTCTTTATCCATTTGTCTGTTGATGGGCATACAGGCTGCTTGCAGGACCCAGCTATTATGAATTGTGCTGCTATAAACATTGGTATGCATGTCTCACTGTAATGTAATATTTTTAGCTCTTTGGAAAAGATATCTCAGAGGGGAATATCTGGGTCATGTGGAATTTTTAATTTTAGTTCTTTGAGAAATCTCCATGCTTATTTCCATAATGGATGTACTAGTTTACATTCCCATCAACAATGTAGAAGGGTTCCTTTTTCACCACAGGCACATCAGCATTTATTATTTTTTGACTTCTTGATGATAACTGTAATTTCTGGTTGTCTTAACTCATGCATTTCTCTAACGGTCAGAGATACTGAACATTTTTTTCACATGTTTGTTGGTCATTTGTACTTCTTAAGAGAAGTATCTGTTCATTTCATTTGACCATTTCTTGATTGGGTCTTTTATTTTAGCTGGTCTAATTTTTTGGAGTTCTTTATATAGTGTAGACTAGCTATTAACCCTCTCCCTGAGGAATAGCTGGCAAAGTGTTTTCCCATTCTGTAGGTGTCTTTTCACTCTACTAGTTGATTCCTTTGCTGTGCAGAAGTTTTATAATTTGCTGTAATTCCATTTGTTGGTTTTTGCTATTATTTTTTGTGCAATTGGAGTTGTGTTTAGAACGTCCTTACTTATACCTATGACTTCAAGTATTTTAACTATTTTATCTTCTAGTAGGTTCAATGTGTCCATTTTAATGTTTAGAACTTTGATCCATTTTGATTTTAGCTTAGTACATGGTGAGAGCTATGGGCCCACCTTCAATCTTCTGCAAAAAAATACCCATTTTCCCCAGTTCAGTTTGTTGAATAGGCTGTTTTTCCACCAATGTATGCTTTTGTCCCCTTTGTCACAGATTATGTAGATTTATGTGTCTGAGGATGTTTCTATATCCTTTAATCTGTTCCACTGATCCACATAACTGTTTTTGGGCCAGTACTATGCCATTTTAGTCACTGTTGCTTTGTAGTATAGCTTAAACTCAGGTATTTTAGGGGCCAGGGATATGGCTCAGTGGTGCAGCACCTGCCTCGCAAGAGTGAGGTCCTGAGTTCGATTCCTGGTTCACCCTCCACCAAACAACAACAACTCTGGTATTGTGATTCCTCTTGCTTTGCTCTTGTTGCCCAGGATTTCAATGCTGTTAGTATTTTGATTGGGATTACATTGAATCTGTATAATAGTTTTGAGAATGTGGTCATTTTGCCAATATTTGTTCTGACTATGTAGGAGCAGGGGACATCTTTCTATTTTCTGATTTCTTCCTTAATCTTCTGTGTCAGAGTAGTGTAGTTTTCTATCGTTAGTTAGGTTAATTCCTAGGTATTTTATTTTTCTTGATGCTACTGTGAATGGTATTGTTTGCATAATTTCTTTTTTTATTGATTTCACTCTTGGTATAGGCAAATATTATTGATTTTTTTGTGTTGATTTTGTGTCTTGCTACATCAGTTATAGCTTATGGCTAGATTTCCCCCAAAGCTTCATATCGTCCTAGGTGGGACTTTTTCAGAGGTGGCTGGACCTAAAGTGTGTGACACTGGGATTGATTCATGGTGCAATGCTAGGATCAAAGGCACTAGGATTAAGGGCATGAGTGCTACCCACCCTAAGTAACCTGGATAAGATATAAGGGATAGAAAGAGCCATGCTCACCCCTTGTTTCTTTGCTACCTTATGCTTGCCATGAACTGTTTCTGTTTTGCAATGCAACCCTGCCTTGGAGCAAGCCAATTATGAACTGAAACCTTTACAAACTGTGAGCTAAACAAACCTTTCCTCTTTTAACTCTGGGTGTTGAGTATTTTGTCTTAGCAATGAGAAAAGTAACTAAGACAGAATTTGGTACCAGAGAAGTGGGGTTGTTGCTATGACTATACCTGACCATGTGGTTCAGAGTCTTTGTGACTGGCTTGTGGGAAGCCTTTGGAAAAGTTCAGAGATGCTGGTTGGAAAAATAGAGCTGGAATGCATTAGGCTGTGCTGTACTGTGTGGGATATTCTGGTTAGAGCTCAGAAGACCAGAAGGCTGATAGAAACCCTGCTGGTAAAGACTAGGCTCAGGAAGTTTCTGCTGGGAAGAAGGACTACACTGGCTATGGGACTTCAGACAATGTGTATTATACCAATTTCCATCTTGCTTGTGTCCAGAGACTTTGCCTGAGACTAAGATTAAGGGCAGCAGACTAATTAATCTTGCAGAAAAACATTCAAGGCAGTCTAAAGTTGATGTGATGGCATGGCTACTGTTGGAGGCTTTTGGCCAGATATATGTTAAGAATTAAGAGCCCAGAGGCTAGTGGAATGATTCAAATCATTGTGAGTTTGGCCAGAAAGGAAGTTTCAGTAAAGTTGCAGCCTGAAAAGTTGGAATACAGGAGAAATGGGTTGCTGAAAAGACTAGCAAAAAAAGCCAAGTATTTCAGAAGAAGACAACAGAAAAGATGGCCCGAGGATATCACAAGAACCAACAGGATTCCATGCTTTGCAGCCTCAGAGTTGCAAAAGCAACACATTACTTTGAGAAGAGAGCCCCAGAGCACCATGTTCCAGAATGGTGGTGGCCTAAGGGAATTGTTCCTCATGATTTGGTTCATAGGTGCTTGACCCCTATAGCCAAGAGAGAAGGAAGCCTAGCTACTGCTTCAGCTGGCAGCAGACCTTGGTATCATCCATGTGGTGCTGGTTTTAGGCACATGCAGAATGCAAGAATTGTGGGGTCAGGAATGCTTCCATTGTGATTTCAGCAGAAGGCCTGGGAGGCCAGGCAGTATGCCCCTAGAGGGCAATGTGTAAAGCTGAGTGTGAAGCCAAAGGTGCAGTGTGACCCTAGAAGTCTGGAGAAGCCAAGAACATGGATCATCTGAGGAAAACTATAAGGAGGGAGCAGAGCTAGCCCAAGAGAGAAGACTTAGAAGCAATAACCACCACGAGCGCTATAGGGGTGGAACCACACAATCCTTTGGAGTTCAGATCTTGCCACAGCTTGCTTTGGATGCTGGACATGGAACTGCAGGACTTAATGTTTGCCCTGTTGGAGTTTGGATTTGCTTTGGTCCCATTGCTTAGAATTCTCCTATTTGTACCTTTTGGAATGGTAATGTCTGTCTTGTGCCACTGAATGTTAGAAGTGTTTAACTTGCTTTTTATTTGTATGGGGGCTCAGAGTTTGCCTTAAATCTCAAAGGAGACTTTGAACTTGAACTTTTCAGCAATGCTGAACTGTTAGGACTTTGGCAACTTTTGGAGATGAACTAAATGCCTTTGCATGAAAGGCTGTGCATGAGTCTTGGAGTGCAGGGGTGGAATGTTATGGCTTGCGTCTAGATGTCCTTCTAATGTCTCATGCAGTTATAGGTGGGGCTTTTTCAGTGGTGGTGGGATCTACAGTGTGTGATGGTGGGGTTGATTCATGGTGCAATGCTAGGATCAAGGATACTATGATTAAGGATGTGAATGCTACCTGCCCTAAGTAGCCTGGATAAGATATAAAGTGGTGATTTCTTGGTTGCTTTGTTACCTTCTGCACACCGTGAACTGTCTCTCCTCTGCATTGTCAATCTGTGACACCACCCTGCCCTAAAGCCAGCCAATTGTGGACTGAAATTTCTACAAACTGTGAGCTAAATAAATCTTTCCTTCTTTAACTTTGGGTGTCAGGTATTTTTCTCAGCAATGAGAAGAGTAACTAAGACAGTCACTGAAGTTGGTTATTAATTCTGAGAGGTTTTTTGGACAAAATTCTTTGGGTCTTCTATATAGAGTATCATGTCATCTGCAAAGAATAATAATTTGAGTTCTTCCTTTTCTATATGTATCCCTTTTATTTCTTTCTCTTGCCTGATTTCTCTAGATAATGTTTCAAGTACTATGTTGAATAGAAGTGGTGATAGTGTGCATCCTTGTCTTATTACTGATTTTAGAGGGAATGCTGTTAGTCTCCCCCCCCATATTTAATATAATGTTGGTCATTTGTTTGTCATAAATAGCTTTTAGGAAACTCAGGTATGGCCCTTCTATACCTATTTTCTTCAGGATTCTTATCATGCACGGTGTTGGATTTTTGTCAGAAGTCTTTACTGCATCTATCGATATGATCATGTGGCTTTTTTGTCCTTGCTTCTCTACATGTGGTGTATTAATTTGATTGATTTGCTTATGTTGAACCATTCTTGGAACCCTGGGATGAAACCTACTTGATTATGATGTATGATCTTTTCCTTGTTTTGAAGATAAGTTCTCATTGTGTAGTCCAGGCTGACCTCAAAATTGTAGCAACTCCTGCCTCAGTCTCCCGAGTGCTGGGGTTACACGCATATGTCATCATGCTCAGCTTGATCTTTTTGATGATGTGCCTGAATCCTATTCACTAATATCTTGTTGAGGATTTTTGTTCATTAAGGAGATTGGTCTGTATATTCTTTTCTAATTGGGTCTTTGTCTAGTTTTGGGGTCAGAGTGATACTGGCTTCCATAAATGAGTTTGGAAGCACTCTGTCCCTTTCAGTTTCACTGAAGAGCTCGAGGAGTATTTGTCATAGAATGTCCTTAGAGGCTTTGTAGAATTCAGGAGTAAATCTATCAGGTCTTGGACTTTTTTAAGTTTGAAACTACTGTCTCAATTTCGTGCTGTTAATGGCTTGTTCATCATTGTTTTGTCTTCTTGGATTAGATTTGGTAATTTGTATGAGTCTAGGAATCTGCCCATTTCTTCAAGATTTTCCAATTTGTTGGAATACAATTTTTCATAGTAGTTATCTTCTGGATTTCAATGGTGCCTATTGCTATTTCACCTTCACAGTGCTTTTCTTTTCATTTTTTCTTTTCTTCTTTTTTCTCTGTTTTGTTTTTTTTCCAGTACTGGGAATTGAACTCATGACCTTGCACTTGCCCGGCAGGCACTGTGCCGCTGAGCTAAATCCCCAGCCCCGCTTTTCTTTTTCATTTTTTTAATTTTAATTTTAATTTTTTTCTGCTTTTCTTTTTAAAATTAAGACTTTAATGTTACCTGCTTTTCTCTCAAAGAAAGTCAGTCATTTAATATTCATCATTTATACTGAAGTGTAAAAGTGCTTAATAATGATGAATATTTGCACTAACCATTTTACAATTTTTATATTACTTTTAGAGTAAATTTTCTAGGTTTATTTACTTATTTAGTTATTTTTAGTTAGTTATTTTTATTTTATGTAGTTATTTTTATTTGGTGGTACTAGGGATTGAAGCTAGGGTCTTCACACTGAGCTGTATTCCCAACTTTTTAAAGAAAAATTCTTTATTTTGAGGCAGGATCTCAGTAAATCATTAAATTTCCCAATCTGAATTTGAACTTGCAGTCCTTCTTCCTCAGCCATCCAGAATGTGCTACCACCTCTGGTTTCATTTTCTAAGTTTTTTTTTTTTTTTTTTTTTTTTAAATTTATTTTTGAGATAAGGTCTCACCCTATAGTTCAGGCTAAACTTGAACTTACCATATAGCCCAGGATGGCCTTGAACTCTCAGGGGGGCCTCCTGCCTCAGCCTCCTGAGTGCTGGGGCTACAGGTGTGTGCAGCCATGCCCTGCTCTCTAAATTAATTCTTAACAAAATTTGAGAGATATTACTGTTAGCCCTGGTTACAAAGAGGCTGTATTCTCAGAAGAGCTCCATAATTATCTTGCATAAGATTTGATAGAACTTTCATAGGTAGTGCCAAGAAATGGTCCTGGTCCTTGGACTCCAAACTGTGAATTACCATGTTTTCTGCATTCTTTGTATGGAGAAGAGACTTGGGCACCTATATTGTCAATTCACTTGTGCTAATTTACTCTATATAATTATTAAATACATTTTTGGTAAAATAATGATGGCTTTAGATGCAAACAGGTTATTGGGTTATAAGTATTACAGTCAGGTCTTCAACCAAGTTATTAAGTGACATTTGTAAAAATAGGTATAAAATCATTGTCTATAACCTCACTGAGGTCTCAGCTTTCTGAGGTTTTAGAAGCTCCAACCCCACCTTGCAACCCATGAAGGCAGATGTGAGGGTTTTGCAAAGGCAGGATCTTGTTACTAGGTAGTGGGTGTTAAACAACCCCTACCCTCTAAATCCGAGGCTGAAAACAGGCCTGCCAAACCCCAGCCCTGAACAAGGGCCACTCTACTTACGTTGAAGGTTAGGGAACATCTCTAGCCCACAAATTTGAATTCCACCCATTTTTAGCTTTCACTATGCTAGTGAACAAGCTACTAATTTCACTCATAAACACGAATTTCTCACTTTAATTACACTAATCGCAAAGTTTCAGGGTCTGCTGGAATCAAAGGGAACCAAGGTCCTAGAAGAAGCCAACAGAATGTGGAGTTTTTGAGTAAATTCTAGCAGACCACTCCTTGAGTGTCTATGCCCAGTTAGATTGTTTGTCTGTCCTGGGATTTCAGAAGCACACAGCTGCATTATATTGTCTATGCTCTATTTTAAAGTAAATCATAGCCATCATAAGTGACTGTTAACGATTCTGAGAAGCCAGTAGGAGGGCAGGTGTTACATACTGTGGACTTAGGGCTCCACCTGGAGGGTCACCTGAGGCAAGCAAAAGATTGCCAAGCCCCCTCAGTACTCTAGTATTTCTTTGACTTTGGAAAATGAAGTTTGGAAGTTCTTAGTGTTTTTTCCATTGAGGCAGTTTATTTTAGAAAGGACTTTCCAGTGGATTTAATGAATATGCATTTTCTCTGAATCTGGAATCAGGTGCACTTTATCTGAGATGTGGAAAAAATTCTGATCTTTGTCTTCAAAGAAAGCAATAAACATTGGTTGGTTTAAACAAGACATCATTTAACGATACCGAGCCCAGACTCTTGCCAAATTTGGATGAGTGGGATTTGCAGCCCATTTCCATTTACCTGGTGTAGTTACTGGTGCCTTTGAGCCCATCAGGTCACCCTGCATGAAGGTAAGTCTTATTGTAGAGAGTTTTCAGAAATCTTTTTTTTTTTTTTTTTAGGACTTTGTTGTTTTGTTATAATTATTGACTAGCTTTACAAAAGCTTAGGACTTCTGAAGAATGACTGTGACTCAGTAATGCAGAATGGCTTATCTCTTTAAGTACTTCTACCCTCAGTAGGTGCGGAACCACTGCTGCTCCTTGAAGCAGGTGGACTTCAGTGCCAGAAAACACTTTCAGAGTTTACAGAAAAAACGGGACTAGGGCCCACATAACTTTCAGGAAGGGGAGACTCTTTCCTGTTTATATCTCCCAGTATTTAGATTTTAAAAAAAAATACTTGAAAGGAATCATCTTAAGTACACCGGGACCCCAAAGTTTGATTTTTAACCAGAAAACTAGCCTTAAAAAACTCTCAGTTTAACAGATTAGGGACATGATATTTATATATCATTCTATGATACATTATGGTAATTCAGTACATGTATGTAATGTGTAGTAATCAAATCGGGATATTAAGCATTTCCATCTCTTCAAACACTGGTCATTTTTATATGCTGGAATTTTATATACTTGTTATTATTTATGACTCAAAGGTAAAGGCAGTATTTTTTGGTACTGCAAAAATGTACTGTCAAACGTTCATCTCAGATTTTTAAACATTGTTTTCTAATGTAACAGAAAATGCTCCCAGCCAGTCTGTTAGTTGCTTAGGTAACAGTCCCAGTTACAAGTTCCTGTTGCTTCTTTCTCCTAGAAACTGCTGATCACTGTGATGCATACTGTAGGATCCAATTAAAGACAGCTGAGTGCTCTGCTTTTGTACTTCCTGCTTGCTTATCCCGTATAAGCCTCAAACCACCAGAGATCAGGGTCTGATATTTTGGGAACAATCCCAATTAGTGCCCATAGATGTAAATAAATCTGCCTCCAAATCCTGGGTGTCGGTCATGGTGTTTCTGTTTGCTGTTGCACTGACAGCTGTCCCTTGTTCAAAAAGTATGCCTTGAAAAGAACAGATAGAACTTTTGAGTTCTATAAAGAAAGAGCTGACAACATACCAGCTCATCCACCATGGGACACTTGAAGGTAAAGTGTTTAGGAGAAAGGGACAGGCTTATGTGAGGGACCAAAAATGGTTCTTGAAAAATGCTATAGAGATAGGCCCAGTCACGTGTATCTGTGATTAGCAGACACAAATAGAGACAGGTTCTTCTGACCTGTTTGAGTAAACTGTAGGATAAACTTGTGCTTTCTGGGAGGCATGGGGAATCCATTTTTTCTTAAAGATGAGCTTATTGTTGCTGCTAATTGCATTATGGCCCTGTGAAATAAGCTTCTCACATGTTTAATGACTGGATTAATGAATAAATGACTTACAGAATCAGTTATTTGTCTTTTAGCTTCCTTTATATCATATTGCCTTCTTTCACCACCTCAACTATTCTAAAGTGTTTTATGTTTCGGTGGAGCAGTGATTTTCAACCATATTTCAGTCCCACTAGCTTCCGCCTACTTTCCACTACCACCCCACCCCCAAGCCAAAAGAGACAGAAGGAAAGCTCTGCTGCTTCCATGAATATTATCCACAAATCTTTGGCCAGAGGAAGAAGGAGGTGCCACAGACAATTTGACTCTCATGTTAGCGTTGCCACATGTCTCTTTGTTGGTTTGTTTAGTTCAGTAGTAACTTTCTATGGAGTAGGCAAGCTTTAACCTAGCTTTACTTAATTTTGAATGTTAAGTTCCAGGCATTAAAATTTTCTGTAATTCTTAATGACGTGTGAGTAGAAGTTACAGATAATTGCTTTACCCAAACAAAGTTGAGCGTAATGGTTTTAAGGACAGAAAAGTCTGACATGCCTCTTTACTTCATTCTAAAGAAAGAAAAACACTGTTAATGGTGATCAAAAATAAAAATTAAAGACATTCATGATTATAAGTATCAGTTGTGAGAAGTTCCACGTTCCCCTTTCCTACTGTGGTTCTTCTCCATGCCCACAATAAAGGCACTTTATTCTGTCTTTAAGAAAAAAAAAAAGTATCAGTTGCATTAAGTACCAGATTGTGACAAAGACTAATTGTAGTCTAGAAGAACATAGCGGGCCAGAAGTGTTGACAGAAAAGGAATCCTCATTGTTGCTTATGACTAGAGGGAAAATATATGTTACTTCACTGATCTTAGATGGGAATGTGGCAAGGGAAGGGATCCCCAGTTCATGGATAGTCATGAGTGTTTTTCAGCACTCTGCCAGCAATGCAGGGCACAGGATGAATGGCTGTGCTTCTAGATCTCACGGACAAAACCTTAATTTTCTACTTTCCTTGGAGGAATTTTGAAATGAATTCCCAAGAATCATCATACGGTCATATGGTGGTGTTTTAACATTCTGATCTAAGCCTTTAAAACTGTCAAAAATTGAAACCAGTGAAACTGATGCCTTGTACCCGGTTTGCTTTATTATGTATTAATTTACATGTCATTGAAACAAAGCACACTGTGAACTTGAAACAGGAAAATGGAGCTGACCACTGTATTTGGGAAATCTCTGAGGAGAACTCAAATTAAGCTCATAATTTACTGCTGGAATTCTTTGAGGTTAACCAGAGTCTCTTCATAGGAAAAAAATCATGCTACAGTTTGAAAATTAATCTTATTTGTGCCAAATGACAAAGTGGCTAGATAACTGGCGGAAAATATGATGGATTTAACAACATTAAGACAATATAGGGGCTGGAGGTTTAGCTCAGTGGCACAGCGCCTGCCCGGCAAGTGCAAGGTCTTGAGTTCGATCCCCAGTACTGGAGAGGAAGAAAAAAAAAAAAGTATAATTTTCTTATTTAACCACAAATTGGAAATAGCATATAAAAGCATTTTATTTTATTTTTTTTTGTTACCAGGGACCGAACACATGGCCTTCCACTTGCCAGGCAGATTCTTATGCCACTGAGCTATATCCCCGGCCCCATAAAAACATCTTAGAAACTAGAGGAGAGGTGCTATTGCCTATTAGCTTTTCAAAGCAACACTCAATTAAAGAGGAGAATTATTCTGATACAGTCCCAGAGAACAGAACAGCATAGTCAGTGGCTTCGTTTATGGTGTCCATAATGCACATGGTCAATTATAGCCATGGCAATGAGACATTGTAGCCTGTGAAGGGCTTCTGAAGGGATCTAGTGTAGCCTAATATTTTATTATGGAAAAATTTCCCAAAAAGTTTCCCGTTTCCAGAATAATTGCATTACATCTGACAAAAAATCATGTTTTAAAAGTTTTTTCATACAAAAGGACCTTATTTTTATAGTTGTGGACACATAAATTGTACTAGTACAAAGTGTGTGGTAGTTTGATGTGAAATATTTTGGAAGACTGATACATTAACTATATAACCACTTCCACATAAGTACAAAAAATTTAAAAATTGAACTAGTGCCCATTTAACACCCAATAAATGGGTAGAATTTGTAAATTTGAGAGAGTTAAGCCTCCATTACCTCAACAAAATGAATATTTAATGGCTTATTAGAAGGAAAATTCTATTCAAAAGAAAGGAACCTTTTCTTTATTTTCCATCCTGTTAGTTTTGAGTGAATTTCTCAACATTCAGAGCCATAAGAGATGTAGTATCTAACTCTGACTTTTGTTTTCTCTTTGTTCTAGAAGCCTCCCCAGCTTTCCGAGGATGATATCCAACTAAAAAGCAAGAGAGACAACGGTAGTCATCTCCTGGAGTCTGCTACCTGCTCTATTCCCCCAGATCACAAAAACATGGAAATTGAGGTGTCTGTTACAGAATGCAGTAAAAGTGTTCCTGGAATCACTTCCACTCCCCATTCCATGGACCACATTTCCCCTTTCTATTCACCCCCGCACAATGGCCTCCTCACCCATCACCATGAATCTCTGGATAACGATGTGGCCAGGGAGATCCGATATCTAGACGAGGTGCTGGAGGCCAACTGCTGTGATTCTGCTGTGGATGGAACTTACAACGGAACATCCTCCCCAGAGCCCGGTGCAGAGATCCTGGTGGGCAGCATAAGCCCACCTGCCCACATAACTACCCAGCCTGATTCCACTGAGAGAGTAGTGGCCAGGCAGGCTCCTCCTCACATCGAGCTCAGTAGAAGCCCCTCTGACACCATGGCAGAGGAGGAGAGGGCAAACGGCCCCTCCCCTGACCAGCTCCGAGATACACTGGGGGACAGCCTGCAGGCCCCCGTGAGCCCCACCTCCTCCACCAGCTCTCGCTGTTCTTCCCGAGATGGAGAGTTCACACTCACCACGCTGAAGAAAGAGGCCAAGTTTGAGCTTCGTGCCTTCCATGAGGACAAGAAGCCATCCAAGCTCTTTGAGGAGGATGAACGTGAGAAGGAACAGTACTGTGTCCGCAAAGTGAGGCCTTCAGAAGAGATGCTCGAGCTGGAAAAGGAGAGGAGGGAGCTCATCCGGAGTCAGGCTGTGAAGAAGAATCCTGGCATTGCAGCAAAGTGGTGGAATCCTCCCCAGGAGAAAACCATTGAGGAGCAGCTGGACGAGGAACATCTGGAGTCACATAAAAAGTACAAGGAGCGCAAGGAGAGAAGGGCGCAGCAGGAGCAGCTGCTGTTACAGCAGCAACTACAACAGCAGCAGCAGCAGCAGCAACCACCACCACCCCCAGCACAGCTCTGCACAACACCAGCTTCCTCTCATGAATGTCCCAGTGGGACTGAAAATGCAAAGGAGGACATCGTCACAGAGCAGATCGACTTCTTAGCAGCACGCAAACAGTTCCAGCTGATGGAGAATACGAGGCAAGCAGTGGCCAAGGGCCAGAGTACACCTCGCCTCTTCTCTATTAAGCCTTTCTACAGGCCTTTGGGGTCCCTCAACTCAGACAAGCCAACAACCATCCTGAGACCAGCTTCTATTGTGGGACCTCCGGAAGACAGTGGTGCATCGGCAGCCAAGGGGCAGAAAGCACCCTTTGTGCCAGAGACCCAGTCAGGTGGAGGAGGCCTAGGCAGTGCCACCCCTCAGGGAAAGGAAGGGCCTTACAGTGAGCCCTCCAAGCGTGGGCCCTTATCGAAACTGTGGGCAGAGGACGGAGAGTTTACGAGTGCCCGTGCTGTCCTCACTGTGGTCAAAGATGATGACCATGGGATTTTGGATCAGTTTTCAAGATCGGTCAATGTCTCTTTGACCCAAGAGGAACTTGACTCAGGTTTGGATGAGTTGTCGGTTAGGTCCCAGGATACCACTGTCCTGGAGACCTTGTCCAATGATTTCAGCATGGACAACATCAGCGACAGCGGTGCCTCCAATGAGACAACCAATGCCCTCCAGGAAAACTCCCTGGCTGATTTCTCTCTGCCTCAGACTCCACAAACGGATAACCCTTCTGAGGGCCGAGAAGCAGTCTCCAAGTCATTTAGTGATCATGGTTTCTATTCCCCTTCCTCTACCCTGGGAGATTCTCCATCTGTGGATGACTCCTTAGAGTATCAGGCTGGTCTTCTGGTGCAGAATGCCATTCAACAAGCCATAGCCGAGCAGGTGGACAAGGCTGTGCCCCAAACCAGCAAGGATGGAGCAGAAGGGCAGGGGCCAGAAGTGACTCTGGAGGGCACTGAAGCCAGGGCCCCCAGCTCAGAGAAGCCACAGAGCACCTTTGAGCCTCCTCAGGTGTCCTCTCCTGTTCAAGAGAAAAGAGATGTATTACCAAAGAATCTACCTGCAGAGAATAAGGTGCTCAGGGAAAGGGGGCCCTCCCAACTGCCGCCAGCTGTGCAGTCCAGCGGCCCGATCGACATGGAGGAGACCAGGCCTGAAGGGGGCTATTTCAGCAAGTACTCCGAGGCGGCTGAGCTGAGAAGCACGGCCTCCCTGCTGGCCACTCAAGAATCTGACGTGATGGTTGGGCCTTTCAAGCTGAGGTCAAGGAAGCAGCGGACTTTGTCCATGATCGAGGAAGAAATTCGAGCTGCCCAGGAGCGGGAAGAGGAGCTGAAGCGGCAGAGGCAAGTGCTGCAGAGCACCCCGAGCCCCAGGACCAAGAATGCCCCGTCTCTCCCCTCCAGAACCTCCTGCTACAAAACTGCTCCAGGTAAGTAGCGGCCTCATCTCACATGCAGGAGGTGGAAACCTGATTCCTGCTCATGGGTCTCTGTGTGGAGCGCCACTGTGGCAGTGGCAGGGGGCACTGGCCGAGGACTTCACCAAGAGCGTCAAGTGTTCAGGGTCCCCGGAAGCGTGTGAGCCGGGATGGCGCCTGTCACTTCCCAGCAGATGCAGCAGTTCCTTGCTTCTCATTCTGTCTTGGTGTAGATCTGAGCTCATGACACAAAGTGTTCTCTTTTATAAGGAAAGCTGCCTCTTGGCTGAGGGAGAAGCTTTGTGTGGTACCAGCCTGCTGGAGTGGGCTCATGTGTGTACTGTGCCGAAGTCAGGAGCTTGACCCTTAGTATCTGGGATGAAACACGCCCATCTGACTGGGGGGCTGTGTTCCACTAACTCCTTTGGGATGCTGGGTCCCTTTCTAGGGATGGTAGTTGTGACTCAGTGTTGCTGATTGTCCTATGGACTGGGTGATTGAGTTTGTCTCCTTTAAGTCACCACAAACCAATTACAGCCATTTACCTTATAATGGTGTTTCAGTCAAGACAGAGTGCATATACAATGGTGGTCCTATAAGATTAAATCACCTACCGACATCAGAGGCATCTCACTGTGTGTAAGTGCACTTTATGGTGTTTATACAGTGATGAAATTTCCTAACAATGCATTTCTTAGAATGTGTCCCCAACCTTGAGCAAAGCATACTGTACTCCTTTCCTAGAGATAATTTAAGCAGTGCTGCCTGAAAGCTTAATTGTTGGAATTTACCTTGGCCCATCCAGATCTTCATTCCATCTTTGACACATGGCTTCCATAAAATCTACAGTGACACAGGTCATTCTTCATTATTAGGATTTAAATTTTGGAACAATCTCAAGCCTATAGAAAAGTTCCCATGTAAAATATATATATGCTTTTATTCTGAACCATTTGAGAGTAAATTAGTAATACAGTGCCCCATCATCCTCAGTTTTATAGAATGCCCTCAGCTTGGGTCTGTCCAGTGCTTTCATTTGATTGCCTTCAAATTATGTTTTCAGATCATCGCAGAAGATATTTTTGTTTTTTCCACTGTATTTCCTAATGGAATCCCTCATAGTATTGCCCCCAATTTACTTCTAGCACACAAGCAGTAGTCTAATATAAAGACATTTTAATGCTTTCCCTTATTTTCCCTACATGCTGTTGTCTGTCTGCCTTATTCACCAGGGTTAAGGGGCCTTACATGGAGCCAGGGTCCCAGTGTTTTCTCCTGGCATCCCGCAACCTGGTACCGATTTTCCCAGAACTTCTCTCTTTGCCAGTGCTGTCCTCCTTTCCCTCATCCCACCCAGAAGAATGATTTTTTTCCTGTATAACATTTAAAGGAGATGACATGAATTCCCAGATGTATGACAAGGATAGAAAGAAGCTGAAACTTTCTTTCTGTCCATGCCTGGAAACCTTTGGCTTATTGCTTGGCCAGCTAACCTCCAAGTTCATGATCAAGGAGGAAGCTGACACATTACTCTGAGGCAGCCAAACTGAACAATTCATGGCCAGGGCCAGAACTGCTGGCTGCAGCTTTGGTTTTGTGAATGAGATATTACTAAGTCCTTGCTGCACTACTTTGAATTTCCTGCCAGAAGAAGTGACTCAGCTGGTTTGCTGTGTGACTCAGACTGATGATTTAATATTGTGTGATGAAAAAATAGAATTTCTGACATCTTCTCTGGTAGAAATCATGCTGGTGACATCCTGGAATCCTAATACCTCGAGGTAAATATCCACTGAGAGGAAGAAGTGATAAGAAAGATGATGTCATAATTTTTCCCGTTGATATCTAGACATAGAGCCCATTTCCTGGGTATTGGAAAGATATTTGTTTTTGCTTGTAGTGTTTTTCTCCATTAAAGATGAAATGATAGGAGTTCTCTTTTGAAAATGGTATAGTCATTTTCAAAAACCCATTATCTGGAAATTCTGCCTTCTTGGTTCTTATGTGATTTTTGAAGGAAGAGGTTCCACTTAGAATTTGAGTGACATTTGTTTGTACAGGGATGAACAAGTGCCCAGTCCCTGTGAAATGATATTAATAAACATGACGGTTTTATGGCAGAAACATGGAGACCCTCGGGAGCACTGAATAGGAAGACCATCTTACTTATAGGACAGAGAAAGTCTTCTTTTCTTGGGAAACTGCCATCAAAACTGTGAACTGGAGGAGAAGTTGGGCTGAGAATGTGAGGATGGTGGTGCCAGTGGGGAATCCTAGAGAGATGCAAAAGGAACAGAGAACTTAGTGTACTTGAGGCCTTTAAAAAAGGCCAGAGTAGGTGAAATGACATTTAAACAAAAGAAAGGATGATATGGAGACAGACAGCAAAGAACCACATCATTCATGTTTACCCTGTGGTCAGCTGGAAAACACTGAGAGCTTTCCTAAAGCTAATTTTCTTTACATATTTCTGAGCTGACCTGCCTTCACTCATGAATTGATGGCCCCAAAGCATTCTTGGTTTAATGGGTCCATTACATAGAATTGGGTTGATCTCTTTCTATAGGCAGGCCCTTCTGAAGACATGCCGCCATCTTAAAAACTTCTTCACGTGCGCGCCCTCTGCTGACCGTTCGTAGAAGTGGGGAATAAGGCCGCACCGTGGCAGGCGCAGGAGCCTGTTAAAGGGGAAACCCGCATACTGCTGTAAAACCCCTTTGAGGAGAGAACTGGGAGGAGAGGGAATATCCAAACATTTTTTTAAATTGAAATTATAGTTTAAGACCGTTTCAAATATCTTTTCATGTTAGGGTTGCCAGCAGACCATTTTCCCCTTGGTGCCTGTGTGTATTCTTAGATATCCTGGTTTCACTTCCCCGTTCTGAGTGTGCCCCTGAAACTCCGTTAGGTCATGATTAGCTTTGCTTCTTGAAATAGTTTCTGTTTTCGTGTTAGTTGTTGGATTGTAAGCAGATGGTCTACCGTGAGTGCTCTGTGAGTTCTTTCTGAAAGTTCTTTTCCCAGGAAGCTCAGCCATTTATTCCTCAAATGGGTTCAT
Source organism: Chinchilla lanigera (assembly GCF_000276665.1). NCBI lineage: Eukaryota > Metazoa > Chordata > Mammalia > Rodentia > Chinchillidae > Chinchilla > Chinchilla lanigera. The sequence goes on along the minus strand of NW_004955419.1, from coordinate 16,962,280 downwards.
GCCCTGAAATCTTTGAAAGAACTGGGTATGCAAGCAAGGCGTCAATTTCTCAATTTGAGGGCAGACAAAGATGAATGTTCACTCCATCAACTGAACACAAGTGTGTTTGGTATGGCGAGGTCAAAGGCAACAGAATTAGTCAAGTATTACTCACTGAGCATCATGACTACCTTCTGTTCTCTTCTCCTTTCCAAGATCCTGCCTGTATTCTCTTATTTGAACCCAGCAAATATGTACCTTTAAAAAGTACACACCATTTGGAAAGGGATTTATCGGCAAAGCCTACACTGAACCTGTGTTAGGAAAAAGATCAGGGTAAATAATGAAAAGGGTGGGGGGAGTGCTGGGGATTTATCTCAGTGGCACTGCACCTGCCTGGCAAGTGCAAGGTTGTGAGTTCGATTCCTGGTACCGGAGAAAAAGCAAAACAAAACAAAACAAAAAATTAATGAAAACAGGGCTTCTTAAAAATGCATGGTTGCCTTTGGAAACTACCTTCAGAGGGTTAAAAAGGGCAATTGTCATGGTCAAACCTCTTTATCAGCCTTACTCCTGAGAAGACAGGGGCTTTCCTCTGTGAGATGAAGAAGAAGGCTTTTGCTTTTGGGCAGTAGGACTTTGGAAAAAGCAGACTCCCTCCCCCCATCAAATTAATTCTCTGCCATGTAAGCAGGTTCTGCCGTTACTGCTAATTGTTCTGGCCTTTTTGGTAGATCTGGGGTGGCTCCTGCTGGCATCCATGTCTTGCTGGGGCCATGGCATGTGTCCTTCCTTCTGTATAGCTACTCCATACTCCAAGTTATGAGAGTGCCTTCAGAATAATCAGACTCAGCCACATACAAAGAAAATACATACTCTTGGGCTAACAAAGAGGAAGTGAATCAAAGGGCCTAATTCTTGTAAGATCCCTGGTAAGAAAGGGAGCTAATCAAAGCCAGACTTGGGGGCAGGATGTCCCCTATGACTGCTGGAGCCAGGGCAGGATATGAATGCTTCCCTTGCTAGCCAGCTACTCACTGTGAACTTCCCAAGTAGGCTGGCCTTTCAGATCTATTTGATCTCTATGAATAAGCCTCTATTTAGGAGGTGGAAGATTGGGGTAGGAGTGGAGGTGGAGAAGGTACTGCATGCTGGTCAGAACACAAGAACCCCAAAGAATACATTTGTAGTTTGTCAATGATATTTTATTTCTCATAGCCTTAATAAACTAAAGTTTGCCAAACACTTGTATGTATCTAACACCAGGGGTATAACCAGTCTCTCTTTCATTTCCCATTAGTCAAATATAAATTCACACTTTGGGTAAGAAAGCTGGTCAAGGAAATAGTTGCTTAAGTGTGACAGTTACTTCCCTGGATTCACATCTAGAGTTAAGTTCTGGACTTATCACTCGCTGAGTCTGTGACTAGCATACTTACCTCTGTAGGCCTCAGTTTCCTCACCAGTAAAATGGGAATAAAATACTATGAGCCTCACACACACAAAAAAACTTTAGACAGTGTGTGGTACATAAAATATTTTTAATAAGAGTGGTTATTGGTATTATTACAATTGCTGTCAGGTTTTAGTGAAAATCCTGGAAAGCATTAGCAGAATTACTTAAGAGTTATTCTCCCATAGCAGCTGTGAATCTGAAATATATAACAGAATATGTATCATAAAATTACTTTCTATTCCTAGTTAGTTTTTCAGTGACTTCTATAGAATTAAAATTTCTCTTACAAAACCTAGGTTCAGGGATAAGTTTTTGGGTTGTTTTTTTTTTTTGTCTTTTTGAGGCAGGGTCTAGCTATGCATTTCAGGCTGGCCTTGAGCTCACTTTGTAGCCCAGGCTGGTCTGGAACTCACAATGATCCTCCTGCCTCAGCCTCCCAAGTGCTGGGATTACAGGCATGCGCCACCATGCCTGGCTGAAGAATAAGTTTTTAATACTAAGCTATGATTTAAAAAAACAGAGTGACAAAATCATGCTTAAGTTTATTGGATGACAATAAAATTATGCCATAAAAGTGCTTCCCTCCTCTGTTTGGGAGATAGCCTTGCACAACCAAGACCACTGCGTTGGCAGAAATGTGTTTAATAAAAAAAGATCTTAATAGGATCTTGCTTTTCATCCTGACTTTTTTTTTTTTTTTTGCAGTACCAGGTATTGAACTCAAGACCTTGCGCTTGCTGGGCAGGTGCTTATGCCATTGAGCTATATCCCCAGCCCCTCACCCTGACTTTCATGCTTACTCTTTCAATTAACTTTGAATCTTTTTTTAAAATCTTAAACTGAGCTTTCCCTGGAAAAGCAGAGCACTTTACTTCTAGCATTTCCATCATCTTCCAATGGTACTCATAGGGTAGACCCCATCTCAGCAGCTTAGAAAACACCCTGAGTTAGCTTGGAGTAATGGTGCTCACTTACAATCCCAGCTAATTCAGGATGCTAAGGTAGGAGGGCCTCCAGTCTGGGGCCAGCCTGGGCAACTTAGTGAGACCCTGGTTTCCAAAACAAAACAACAACAAACATCCCCACACTAACTTACCTTGAAGTTATCATAGTTGGCAATTTCTCAGATTTGTTTCACTGGGGAGGGGTATTTCTCATTCCTGAGCTAGGCTTATGATCTCAGGATTCACTTCACACGCTTTCATCCTGAAGCCTTCAGAAGCAAAGGTGAAAGAATAAGGAAGGGGTCAGCTCGCGGTGAGTGGGTCACAGTTGGAATAGCGTAAGTGGGTGCCCTCGGGCTGCTGAGCAGGATGCTCCCTCTGACAGGCTGGAGAGACAACTAAACATGCAAGGGAGCGCCTCACTTTCTGGGGACTTGTGATCACTTTAGATGTACACAGGCTCTCCCCAGTGCTGTGTGAAGAAAGGAGGTCACTGAAGGAGGCCTGGGCCAAGGCATGTCACCTGGTGGGTGTTTTTGTTCAGTTTGGTTCGGTTTTTAAATAGGAGTGGGCAATGGCTTGTTCTGTTTCTTTCAGAAATGTAGAAACAAAAGGCCATTGAGTGAAGACCTCAGAATCCATGTATATGGAGTATAATAATCACCCAAATCTAAACTTTTGATTTCCACAAAAGAAACTAAACTGAAGAATCCAGATTCTTGGCCTTCTAGAAGTTAGACGTGTCCCTGCAGAAGGAAGATTTTGGGCTGCCAGCGATGACAACAGCAGTGTTCTGAGGACAGGCAGCCCTCTCTTGGGTTTCCTTGGGTGGGAGGAATCGCAGATTCTTTCTCTGCCTAGCCTGCTTCCCGTCAACACAGCCTACCACACATGTCCGAGGGAAATCCCCGAGCTCAGCCAAGGCATGGCTAGCTTTCTCCGGGCCAGAAAGTGATTTAGTTATTTCTGATAAATAAACAGGAAACACAAATTCATGCTTCCAGATTTTCTTTTCCGCGCAAAGTGAGAGACAGCAGTGGCTAATTTGGAATGAAATCTGCCGCTTCCCCTACACCTTACTCTGCCTCACAATGCTACATTTTGTGGGCACCGCTGCAGTGAGATAAGCAGAGGGTGTTTAAATGTCCGAGCTCCATGAGTGTGTGCTCCCCGGGAAGGTGGAAAGACCTGTAAAATAAAGATACCAATACATAAGGCTCAATCAAGCAAGCAGGTTTATCCCCTTTTCTCAGCATGGGCTAATTTATATTTAAAAATTTGAGTTGTTTCTTTCTCTCTTTTTTTTTTTTTTTTTGGTACCTGGTATTGAATTCATGACCTTGCACTTGCCAGGCAAGCACTTGTGCCACTGAGCTATATCCCTGACCGTTGAGTTGTTTCATAATTTGAAATTAATTTGTACCTATTATAGGAAATAATTGGAAAATAAAAATAAAAGTGACTCCTCAACCTGCTCAACCAGGGATATCAACTTATTTTTCTAGATTATCCTCCTGGACAAATATCTGCGGGAGATCCTATTGGATTTATACTTGTCTTTATTATTGTATAGTTTTAGAAACTGAAAGTCACAAGTGTGCCTGCCATGGACCAAATTGTGTCCCCTCCAAATTCACATGCTGAAGCTCTAGTGTGGGGAATTGGTATTGGGAAGTGTGGTCTCTGGGAGGTTATCAGGTCTGGATGAAGTATGAGAGAGTGGAGCCCTCATCATAGGATTAGTGCCCTTGTAAGGAGAGACACCAGAGAGCTCCTCCTCTCTCCCCACTGTGTGAGGACACAGTGAGAAGGCAGCTGTTTGCAAGCCAGAAAGAGACCTCTCACTAGAAACCAAACGTGGCAATTTTATCTGGAAATAAATGTTGCTTAAGTCACACGGTGTATGGTATGTTGGCTGCATGGCAGCCTGAGCAGACTCAGACGAGGCTAAAATCAAGGTGTTCACTTCCTTTCCTTTTCCATTCTCCATGCTGCCTACACTCCATGGCCCATGATGCCTTCCTCCATCCCCAAAGCCAGCAGGGTAGCATCTTTAGATAACTCTGTTTGTGTCTCTCTCATCCTTCCTTTCTGTGAGTGCATCAGACTTGGGTAGAGAATGCAGGATAGACTTTCCACCTTGACTACCTGAGCTTAATCATCCATGAAGTTCTTCATGCCACATAAGGCAACATAGTGACTGGTTGAGGGGATTAGGAGTTGAACATCCTTGGGGACACCATTATTCAGCCAATCACATACTGTTCATCTGATACTGATTAAAGTTTTACCACATGCCGCACATGGTTCTCAAAGCCAGTAAATGGTGAACTAGGCCTTGAACTTGTGCATTCTGGCTCTGGAGCACGCATTCTTGAGAGCTTGTTTGGAGGTTCTAGCAGGGGAGCGCAGCTACTCGTATACCTTTGACTGAGGAACGGTCCTTCTCTAGCGGGGGTGGTCGTCCTCTTCGACAGAGCATGCAGCTTTGGGAGGGACACAGATGGAGCAGTGAGGGAGGAAGGGGACACCTGCCTAACCAGCCAGATCAGCCCAATCAACCCTGGCGATCAGTGGGGTGACAGATGTCACAGCCAGGTCACCCTTACATCCTGGAGCGTGCATTCCTAAACCCTCACAAGATGTCCACTTTTGTGACTTGCTTTTTCTCTTCATCTATTTTGAATATTTTCCTATTTCCTTAATTAGTCCTCTAAATTTCAGAGTCCAAAACATAATATGTAATGGCTAAGTAATTTCTATCATCTGAATGAGAGATAACTAATGTAACCATTTTCCTATAGGCAAACGTCTGAGTGTAATCATTTTTTAAAAGCCATGGTGAAATTTCTTGTACATAAACTTCACGTTCATATGTAATTATCAGCTGAACTTGTGCCAGAAGAACTGGGAACTGGTTAGCCCGAATATGTTAGGGGATGGTGTTTTCCACAGTTTTCTTTGAGACAATATTAGGAATTTCGTGGAGTGAGGTTCTCTGGGTAGCTAAATTTTAGAAGTGTTGCATTTCTATTCCTGCAGTAGAGATCCATAATCATTGTAGTGCTAAAACCAGAGTTATTCTGGATATGGGTATAGTTCTCCCCGCACCTTTGTTTAATGAAGCATTCCCCAGACTTTCTTGTACAATTTCGTTCTCTTTGTTTGCAGCATGGAGAGCTATCTCACATTGCTAAGATAATAGGACACAATTTTGGAAACACTACTTTGGAATTAACCCAGCCAGGTAAAAGTGCTTACCCTCAAGTACCTTCAGAACCTAAAGTCTAAAATTAGATGGAATAATTTGAACAAAATCATGTGTACGAAACAAACTCCATGTTTCCCATCCTACTGAAGTCTTTGTTCTGTTGTGTCCTTACGACTGCAGTAGAGGTCGCATTGCTCCTTCTCCCTGTACTGTAAATGAGGCTCAGGCTTTCAGCCTAAACTGATGCAAGGCTGCCCTGAGGGCTACACTGCGTGGTCTGCTCATGAATTTGCCAGAGACAGTGACTGCCGTTCCTTAAGAGAGTCCTTCTGGAGAGTGTTCGGTCCAGGTGAGAAACCGGAGGTCATGACGTTAATCATTGAAAATGAAGGCTGCTGTACGGTATCATCAGCTGTAGAACCATTCACCATGAATACGTGAATATGAGAGCAAGGGTTCCTGGGGGAAGCGGGGGTGGAACCTGCTGTTATTAAGGAGGTTCTGTGAGAAATGCACAAAAGAGCAAAGGAAAATGAGCACCAAAGACAACCAGCATTGTTTGAGGGTTCTAACAGGGAGTGTCCTCTAGGCCAAGGAAAATTGAGAGGTCGAATGGGGCCATAGACAAATCTGATTGACCTCCCAGACCTCTAGCACGGGCAATTGGCTTCACCTTCCTGTACTGATCTTGGAGACCCAAACAGTAGTGGCGTCTGCAGCAGCGTCCACTGCTGGGGAAGGAGCATGGAGGTCTCTCACTTTCCTAACTGAGGGGACCGTGGGAGGCAAGCTCAGGAGCTCCTGAGAGGAGGGTGCAGACCAGATCCTACTCCTGCTTTTCGGTTGTCTGTGTGATGTCTAAGTTGGCACACGATATCCTAGCATGTGCATGAATCAGGACGGTGTGAGATTACAGAGCCCGGTGGAGGGCCCTGGCTAAGCTAGCTTTCCTGATACTGACCAGATCGATGGTCAGAAGTCCAGGATGCGGTACAGTGCCTGTGACCTCCCTGAGGCTCTGACACGGACTTGGTTATCTGAAGCCTCTTCTAAAAGCCTCAAAACCACCTTCCCTTTGGCGGCAGCTACTGCAGTCTTTGTCCTATGACCTCTGGCGGCTGTCACTGGTAACTCTTGCTCAAGGGATGTTTTTTTGGTTTTTTGGGTTTTTTTTGCCAGAGCAAAGAATAAACAGATCATCTGGGCATGATGGTACATGCCTGTAATACTCAGCACTCGGGAAGCTGAGGCAGGATTGCGTGTGACCCTGTCTCGCATGGAATGTCCTTAGTGTTTCATGGCTGACCACTTCTCTATAGTAACTTTTTATGGTTTTTATAACTCTCTTTCAGTGTATATCCCAACCTATCATTTAGTCATGATCGACCCTGGGTTTGTGCTCCAGACTAATTCTGGTTACTATCCAATGTAACTTGGGATGAAATTAGCATCTGAGCCTACATGGTCTAAGCCATTTTCAGGTGTCACAATGTCCACCTTAAATATATCACAAGGTCGTTGTAAGGATGAAATGACATTGAGGCTCCAAATGAAATGCCATGTTACTACTGCGAAGCCATTGAGTCTGTGGTTTTGTAGCCGTAGGATATTTTATTTCTTGTGCTTTGGTGAAGATATTAGACTCTTTCTCCAGATTCCCTGTGAGGGATTCTGTCCCAATCCGCAGGCGTTCACTATGTATATTTTATAACACATTTATTGATTTACCCAACACACACCAACACCTGCCTCTGGCCTTGGGCCACAGTTACTGTTGGGGTCCAGCCGTGACCATAATGGACAAGACCCTACTCTAAGGGGCCAAAACCCACATAAAACAAGGGAAATCCTAAAAGGATGAAATGCTCTCAGATGATTTCATAGTTTGACTGAGAAAGTAGGTGCTATAATTACCAGAAATGCTAGCATGCAAAAATGGCTTTCACAGACACATAAACAGAGTACTGGGAAGCCCAGTGTTATGCGTGTGAGGTGGGGAAGCTAGAAGCAGGGCATTCAGACTCTGCTTTCTAGAAGAGCAGCTGATGGGAGATGATCTAGATAGATACTTGAGAGGTCGAGTGGAAAATGATGATAATCAGCCAGGCAACTGGGTGTCAAGTTCTGCTCTTAAAAGTGTTGCAAAAATGGTATAAAGAATTCGCAGGGAAGTATTGTTCATTTTGACCCTGTAGCCATGTTATTCTTTGTTGTTTTTTTTTTTTTTTTTGGTTTTGGTTTTTCTCCGGTACCAGGAACCGAACTCATGACCTTGCGCTTGCCAGGCAGGCGCTTTGCCGCTGAGCTAAATCCCCAGCCCTGTCATGTTATTCTTTGTGATCTCAACTAAACAGTAGATAGACTCGTTGAATGCTTTCTGTTCTAAATACTAAAACTTAGCCAAGTGTGGTGGAGCACACCTGTAATCCCAGCACTTGGAAGGCTGAGGCAGGAGTATTGCTGCAAGTTCAAGGCCATCCTGGGCTATGTAGTGAGTTCAAGGTCAATCTGAACTACATAGTGAGACCTTGTCTCAAAAAAAGAATAGTAAAATATTCAGACACGAAGACAACTTGTTCCAAAAACCCTATGGAAGTTAAAGCTTGGAGAATATAATTGACCAGCCCAAGATTAAAGTGAAACAGTAAATGATGATTTACTGTTAATTAGTAGAAGAACAAGAATTAAATCCCAGGCTTTCTAGCTCTTATCAGAAGGTGCTTGTACCCAATATAAGGCAACAGCCGTCCACACAGAGGCACTGACTCTGGGCTTCGCTTGTGATTCCTGCTGTGTCAGGCAGAGGCCACGTGAGCCGTATAAGACAAGAAACATAAGTCTCCTTCAGGTTGGAACTGAAATGGATCAAGTGAGACTGGAGCCCCCCGTGGCAGTGTCCAAGTCTCTAGGCACTGAGTGGATCCATTTATTTTGCATTGTTTCTCTGCATTTCTTATTGCAGACTCCAGCTATGTCACTTACAAAGGGTGTAGTCAGAAAAATCATCACGACTGCCCCTTCCCAGAGGTGCCTTTGGGTCTCTGTGGTACTAACCCCACCCCCCTTGATAGGCCTGAAGCCAGGGCCAAGCACTCCCAAAAGGGAAGGATATAGATGCTCTTAGCAATAACGCCCCGTGTCCCCTCACCACTGTCTAATTAACCATGGGCTTCTTCTCCTCATCCTAAGAATTCCTGAAGGGCATCTCAAGAGCTAAACTCATGCTGTTCCACCTCTGGGACACACTTTTCTCCTGCTTTTGTTGGTATTTGTTTCTTAAGATCTGGGAAGACCTCAAACTCAGATGCCTTCAGGACTCTACCAGGTAAGGAAAATGAATGAAACTGGTGAATATAAGACCGGGTGACCTGAGAAAAACAAGCCTCACTCTTATTCAAAGGTTTCGCAATACTGTGTTGTCCATGCAGAAATCCTGGACAGGTCAGCTGACAATTGGCCGCCTGTAGCAGAGGACGGAGGAAGCTGGGAAGGCTAGGTACCATCCCTGGCTCTGGTGACTTCTGTTCAGCACAGAATTCTCTTTGTGGAATCTCAGGTTGCCTAGTCAGTAACAAGTGGGTCTCTAAGGCTCCAAGGCGCCCTCTCCTCTGACAGTTGAATTCTCTGCGCTATGATAGAATATGTGTCTCTAAGACAACTGGAGCCACTGTCTGTCTGATACATATGCACAAAGTGCCTGCCAGGCTTGTTTGATCTAACTGACTTTTTGGAACCAGTGTCTTTGAGGTCTTTGTTGGATGACTGTGCATTTTCCCTAAGGGCTTTGTTTCCTTATAAAATAGTCAATGCCTACCCATCATTCTGGAACCACTTTGATGTCAGAAGTTGCTTTTTTTGTTTTTTTGGCGCCAGTTTTCTCTTCTTTCCAAAAGCAGTCATGAGCAGACAAAGCTTAGAAAGGGTGTTCTCTTCGTGTTGTTTCAGGGAAAATAGAGAAAGTCAAACCTCCTCCATCCCCCACAACTGAAGGCCCCGGCTCGCAGCCTGACTTAGCCCCCGAAGAGGCTGCAGGAACGCAGCGGCCCAAGAATCTGATGCAGACCCTCATGGAAGACTATGAGACACACAAATCTAAAAGGCGCGAGAGAATGGATGATAGTAGTGTAAGTGTTTCCTCCTTTCCTTGCAATGCTCTGAAGGTGCCTGTCTGTGTGGCTAGTGGTATTCCAGTCCAGGGATGGATGTGTGCAGTTGTCTGGCCAGCATCATGGGTTCAAAACCAATTTTCAAATGTGGGATTTAATGTGCCTGGAGTTGGGTTTGGGTTTCTGCCTTGCTTCTCGGCACTGTTGACCATGCAATGAACTGGTCCTTTTGCTGCCTAGTATAGCTGGAGCCCGCTGGCAAGGCTGGTACATAAGAAGTTTGGCGGACAGAAAGACCCCATGCAAAGGCAGCCAAGAATGAAGGCCAGGAAGCTTCCTCAGGCTTGCTTTGTAGAGAATTTATGTTTCTGGAGAACAATGAAATGCTGCTCCTTCAATGTCTACTCTGTGGCAATCATTATAAATGTTACACAGTGCTCAGAAGGCTAAGTGTGTTTTGGACCGTTTCCAAGCCCATGCATGTAGTTTGGAAGGAAAGAGTCATCCGAAATGACAGTTAAAAACCGCATAGCTACCCCTAAACCCCAGCACTTTCCAGTGGCTATCACATGAACTAGGAAGGCATCATCTGCTCTGTGGTTTCTTTGTCCAGTAAGAGACTTTGGAGTTCCTGTACATGGTCCGTAGTAGCCTGGGGTCAGTCACAGGATTTCATACCGGCACCTGAGAGCCTCTGGCATCAGTCTCATAGCACTGATCAAAGTGACCCCTCCCTTCCCCCAGGTACACTCAGGGCACAAATAGTTTGGATTGGGCAACGGCCCCATTTATCCAGGACAGGTCCTGGTTTAGGCCTGTGGTCTGGTGTAATTATGAACAGTGTCTCCTTTCACCCTTAACCGTTTCCTCCTTTGTTCGGTAAACTAGCTGGTTGCCTTAAACTTGAACACTTCATAGTAGGACTATGCTGCCTTTCATATCCTGGCTGGATAAGCAATGAATCTCTAGAGTCAAAGCCAGACACTGCTATTTGTTTTCAACACATGTGGCAGTAAAGAAACGAAGAAAGCGAGCATGCAAAGAGCAGCCTGCCAGCTCGCTAGGCAGCTCCCGTCTGTCCCTGACTTTATCCCAGGCTGCGCAGAGGAGTGGCATGGCTGCCATGCAAGGCTGGAGGACTTCCGGTCGGTTCTCTGTGTTTCACAGTGGGACAGAGCCTGGCCCTCTTTGGCTGCCGTAGATATTTCCTCTGGGCATTAAGAATGAAGTGCTGCTATGCTTCCTGAGCTGCAAGACATGTCCTACCCACTTAGTCACCCTAGCTAGCCCCTTCTTGGTATAAAGCTCACCTTTAGCTATGTTCATTTATCTGTGGTCATTTTGCAGTGCAGTGCTGTGAGTGTGTTCCCTTTTCCCTCCCACTAATCCATTAGCTGCTTTTCTGGAAGGTAGCTGAGTGGATTCTTCCCATTCTGGCATGGATGGGAAAGAACAAGCTGAGCCCTGAGTTGTGATCCTATGAAGGTTTTCTGAGCACACTCTGTGTGTCTCTTGTCTATGCCTTTTGTGGTAGAATGCAGCTATTAGGGAAAAAAAATATGGTACCCAAAAGGGAAGAGCCAGCTCTTAGTCGGTTCATAGGCAGAGGACTGGACGCCTCGCACATCTAGAGTGCAATACTCACACTGCCCCCTAAACAATTGTCGGGCAGTTTGTGTTTCCCCTTTGCATTAATGAAGCTCTGTGGAGTCAGTATGTGAATAACTGTGAAGAGGTGACTTCCTGCTTCTAGTTTGTCTAAAGCAAGAGACATTTCAGATAAGGTAGAAACCCACTCACTAATTGAGCAGTTACTATCTCTGGGTCTTGGATTGGAGCCAAGTGTTTAACTGTTCCTGACATTACAGTAAGCAGAACCAAGTTTGTTGTTGAAAATTCTTAGGTGCCACACACATGTAACCCTAGCACCCTGGCAGGCTGAGGCAGGAGAACTGCCAAGTTCATTCCCAACCTGGATGACCTAATGACTTAGTGAGACACTGCCTCAAAAGAAGAAATGGAAAAAGGATTGGGGATTTAGCTCAGTGTGAAGGCCCTGGGTTCAGTCCTCAGTTCTGCAAAAGAAAGGAAGAAAGAAAGAACAAAAACTATTCAATCTACTAAATCCACTACCTCCTTTTTTCAGAGACTCAACCTCAAAAAATATGTTGCTTCTGAAGCAACTCTGTGATCATCAGCCAGACTTCACCTCAGAACCACCTGTTAGCTTGTCTCCTTGTCCTAACATGCAGGATCTTTTCTATTGTATCTGTGACAATCACTGGAAAATGTAGTCAAGTTTACCTATAGGGATGAACAAACTTCCTTTCCCCTATGGTTCCTTCTCCATTTTTCTTCAATTGTCCCTTATATGAAAGGATTGTATTACTGGCTTCCCCATCCTTATTCCTAGAAGCTAGAGATAATTGCCCTAAAGGTAAAGTAATTCTGCTCTCCTTGCTGCAGTCACATACACCATCTCAGGGCATCATGTGCTTTCTTAGATTCTCCACCTTCCCTAAGAGCATCACGTGGGCCATGCTGGTACCTCAGCGTCACACAGCATCACCCCTGACACCCCACCTGCCAACATTCCTTCCAGTAAGTGCCTGGGCAACACTTTTGCATGCCTTTTCAGAGATTAGAAACTACCCCTAAGACTCCTATGGATCAGGATCAGAGCCCTTGCCTAAAGAAAGCACAATGGTATCCAACTTTTATTAAAGGTAGGAAAAGAAACAGGCTCTCCACAGTGAGTTTGGGCCAAATAAATGTAGGAAAAAAAGTACATCTACAGTGAGAGGGTGAGCTACCACGCAAGAGAGAACACAATGGCCAATAGCATGAGTCTTGCAAGTTGAATGAAAAGAATTCTCCTTTGCTATGCCTCGCAAGGAGAAGACAGATGAGTGCAAGACAGTTGGGATGTGTAAATAATGGGGTGCATCAGACAGTGATATCCATGAGTATGAAGGGCAGAAAAAGAAAAGGAACCCAGGTGAAGCCAGGGCTAGATTTGCTGAGAAACTTGTGCCAAAACACTGAGAAAAGCTGATCCTTGCATTAAATCAGCTTGAGACCACTGAATTTTTTGGAGTCCTGTCTACAGCTCAGGGTCCTGCTCTCTTCACTTTTCTCACTTTATGAAAAATCGTATACAGGCCAGACCAGAAGGCCCCTGGCTCACGAAATCCTGTTCAGGGCACGATGTGAGTGAAGCTGCGCAGCATTTGGTGGTCTTTGCCCCATCCTAAGCTGCCTTTCTCTCCTGCTGGAGGCAAAGTAGTTACTGAAGGGCCCTGCAAATGACAGAGGATGTAAAATGAAACCACAACTCTCTTGGAATGTGCACCCAGGAGTCACTATGTGGACGATAAGGACGTATCTGTGGATGTTCTGCTCATTTTGCAGTTGGTGAAAACAGGTCAATGATAAGAGCTATTTCCCAAAGCCACCCCCTCCCCCACCCCTGGACCATACTTACTGCTAGCTCGGAACCCGAGCAGGGTGCTCCCCGCAGCGATCAAAGTGTTCACTGGACCTGGCCCCGCTGCCTTGCTCTGTGTGGTCACCAGTGAGTATCTCCAGCTCGAGGCTTCTACCCACTTATTAATGGAGTCCTTGGCTAATTTTTGAAAAAGGAGAGTTGCTTTCTCCACCCTTGCCAGGGGCTAATTACCACCCTTTACAGAACCTCTGTATGGGTTAGAAAAAAGGCACCTTTGTCCTCTGGGAGGATGCAGCCCTGCATCAGCCTCACAGTTGGCTTGAGCTGGGCTTGAGCACCATTCATCCCGTGAACTTGGTGCCCTTGTGCACTGCACAGATGTAGTAACCCTACTTTTACTGTGGGCTTTTCTTATTTAGAAATATTATCTTATGTGGGAATTCCCCTTATCTGGGTCTAACGCCGTCTCTGATCAGTCATGCAAGTCATAACAGACCGATAAGTCATACTTTCCTGAAGGTCTTTTCCGTGTCCTGCAAAGGAATTGGCTTGGTGTTGAAGGCGGAGAAGACCTTGCCCACAGACCTGGAAGACATTTGGACTAGAGGACCCAAGTGATGGGCGACTTGGATGGTTTTCCTCGAGATGCCAAGAAGCCCTATAGGAAACCCTGATGCATCAGTCCTCTACGAGTTGCATGCGTTTGGTATTTAGGTGAACAGTATGCTTCTGGCCAGTTGTTACCCCAACCTGACCTGAGCCTCAGAAGGTGAAGATGAGGGGTCACCAATCAGTGATGCTTTCGATCAGGCTGCTTCCCCTTCCTCAGCGGCAGGGGAGCTGGCCTGAATCCAAATCACAGCCTCCTGGGTGCTCAGCCCCTTCTAGCACAGGATCTACTCTCAGTAGGCCTCTTTCCTCTCTACTCCTCCCTCTCCTTTCTCTCTCTCTCCCTCCCCTCTCTTTCTCCCTTCCTTCATCTCCTCTCTTCTCTTTCTTTCTGACACCTAAACATTGAGAGTTCTTTCATCCCTTTTGCCTGCCTTCAGAAGAGAAAGCTCAGCACTCACCTGGCTTATGTCAGAGCTGGGGGCTGGTGCTTAGTGATTCTGCAAGAATCCCTGCATCACATTTTGCTCCAGGGGAGGACATGTAGTGATGCTTAGGACGTCTCACTGGGTGCATAAATGAAGGCATCAACCCCCACTGCCTCTTTGCTGTCCAGGCTCTTCAGGAAGCTCAGCTCCCATCAGCGATGCTCTGAGTTGCCAGTTCTCTCTTGGGTTCTCATCACACCAAAGGGAAAGTGCAAAGGAGCAGAGCACCCCAAACTCATCAGGCCCAGCCAGTAGCCTGATCACTACAGAACTATATTTTTTAAGTGCTACATAGAAGTAGTAGTTGATGATCACAGATGTGTGAGCCCATCCAAGCAGCCTGGGACGACAAGTGTCCATAACTGAGCAATGCCTACACTGTCCTAAGCAGTCCTAATACAAAGTGGTTAGCAATAGTTCTGCTGGCAGCCACCCCCAACTGGACCTGCTGTTTCATGTCCCATAGTTGGGCCACTTTTTCCTGTGCTTTCCTGTGGAAGATTTAGTTTTCCACAGAAACTTATCCTATATGATCATCAACAGACCACCCCACTCCTGGGAACATTTTCAGACCCCTAGGTTTGGACACGGGCGTCTGTAGGGCTCTTCAGGGCATCCTTAGGTCAGGTCCAGAACATCTGCTTTCACAAATCTTGCACTCAAGCCAGCTCCTGTCTATGATTAAAGTCTTCCTTTAAAGGCACAATGGGCTGCAAGATGGCTTTAAGTTTCAGAGAGGCCCACAGAATGAGAAAAGGCTGATTCTCTGGAGAGTTCAGCAAATCCAGAAAGGCTGCCAAGAACCTTGTTGTGAGCAGCTTGTGGTACACAGAGGGGAAGGAATCTTGTTAATTCCAAGTGCAGAAAATGAAAGCAGCATCTGGAATTAACAAAGTATGGCTTATCTGATATTTTTATGAAGGAATTGCAGGGTATCTGCTTGTTCTGGGAGATACAGACTTTTCAATAAATATCAGATGGAGCAAGTCTTGGTGTGGGTGTGTAATGGTCTCCTGTAGCCCTTTCCACTTCTGCCCACCCCTGTGCGGTGCTGGTTGCCAGCTGGGGGTGTTCCGTGAGCGTGTCTCTGCCGTGTACTAACCCTGGTCTTTTCCCTCTCTGCCAGTACACCTCTAAGTTACTGTCTTGCAAGGTGACTTCCGAGGTACTTTTCAACTTGTTTGTCTTGGTCTGAATGCATGCTTGATCCAGGTGCATGCTGTCATGGTTTGCCATTTCCTGATGTGTTCAATGCGAATGGCAAGGAAAACAATGGCTTGTCTCCGTGTGTATTTCTTCCTGACTCTTCCGAACTGGGGGACTTCCTCGGAATGTTGGAGTCCCCCAGCAACGAGACACAGTGCTGCGTTTGCTGTGTGGTGAGGTGGACTTGGAGAAGAGTTTGCCCATACATGGATCTGGAACATGTTTGAACTACAGGGCACAGCCGATGGGCTGCAGGGATTCCTTCAGGTCCTTTACACATTGATAACACTTATGCTCTGGTCTGGTTTGAAAACAGTGCAGAACATGCAGGCTGAGCTGTGGATTCTGACCAGTCCTTTACTACCTTAACACAAATGCACAGAGCTCCGTCCCATGGATTCAGGATGAGTTATTCCAAATGCAAACCATCTCAGAGCCCCTCCCTCCAGTCTTTTTTTTTTTTCCTGGTGTTTTTGAGACAGGGTCTTGCTATGTAGTTCAGGCTGGCTTCGAACTCGCTATGATCTTCCTGCTGCAGCCTCCCGAGTCCCTCCAGTCTTGAAACCTGTATTTTTGTCCTGGAAACTTTCTTAAGCAATGATCTCCCTAGAAGCCTGTTTTCCTTCTCCTACAGCTCCCTTGTACACAGATTTCAATTACCTATGAGAAAGCACACACTTTTCATTTCTATGCTGTTTTGGTTTTCTTTTAAAAGACTTACCGGAAGTATACAGCTAATACAAGAGCAAAACTCCATTGTGTGTTAGGCACTGTTCCAGGATCCTAGAGCACAGCAGCCAACAAAACACATTTCCCGACATCATGGAGCTGGCATGTCACGTTTTTGGTAATATAATGAGACAATGAAATCCACCTCGCCAGCTTTGCCCATTTTTATAATACTACTTAATATTTTCAGAAGAAGTGAATGCTGCAAATGCAGTTCAAGCCCTCTCGTTCCTTCTCCCAGTTTGCACTTCTCTGTCTTTGTCACACATTTTCTGTACCCTGAGGTAACCGTTTTTGACCTCGGTGCCCATTTCCATGCATGTTTTTGTATCACGTATTGAAGTATACAGAAACAACACTTTACATCTTTGCATGTTTTATAACCATTTACTGTGTATTGGTAAGTCATCTTATAGTAGCCTCTGTTCTTTATTCTGTCTGCCTTATTTTTTAGATATGCCCTTGTTAAGAGGGCTCTAGTACACTTATGATAATTGGTGTATAGTATTCCACTGAATGGATATATGACCATTTATTCACTGTCCTATTGATGGAAACATAGGTTGTTTCCATGCTTTCACTGTTGTTGTTGTTGTTATTATTTGTCATGACAAACAATGTTTCAGTGAATGTTCTTGTATGTCTCTTTATTCATCAATAGAACAATTTCTCTCCCTAGAGTGGAACTGGGTATAGGGCTTGGACATCATCACAGTCAGTGGCTAATGTAAAAGACTCTTCAAATTGTTTGTACCAGGGCTGGGGATTTAGCTGAGTGGCACAGCGCCTGCCTGGCCAGCGCAAGGTCTTGAGTTTGATCCCCGGTACGGAAAAAAGCAAAACAAAACAAAACAAAAAAACAAAAAACAAAAAAAAAATTATTTGTACCAACCTACAGCATATGTATTTTAAATATATTTCACTATTTAGCAAAATAATTACACTTAGCTATAGATTTGAGCTGTTGATTATTAATTTTTGTTAATAAGGCATGAACATACCTCGGTTACCAAAGTTACACTGTTTCAATAGAGATTCATTTATTTTTTTACCTATGCCATCATGAGGGAACTGTAGATGTGATCAGAAATTCAGGATCATAAGTGGCCATACAAGTTAGTGGAAATGAATTAAGAAAGGAGCTTATTATGGGTACAATAAGTGAATTGTTTGGGCTTTCGACTATTAGATGTTGAAACCTTTAGCTATGCTAAAGGTTTCCATCATTAGAAATACTATTTTTCTGCCCATTAGATATTTTGTGACTAAGCCCCATGAGGACAGGGACTGTTCTATCTGCAACATGAAGCAATGGGCCTGACATTTGCCAGGAACCCAGTCAATATCTGTAAGGTGAACAGACAGACGAGTTGCAACACAGCCCTCTGAAGAGTAGATCGAACTAAATTTGCTCAAGACGACTGAGCATTAAAACAGAATTTAAAGGGGCTGGGGATTTAGCTCAGTGGCACAGCTCCTGCCTGGCAAGCACAAGGTCATGAGTTTGATTCCCGGTGCCGGAAAAAAAACAAAAAAAAAAAAACAAAAAAAAAACACATTTTAAATAATAAGGCAAGGGATGTTTGAAAAGGATGGGGACTAGTTTTTTTTTTACAGAACATTAGATGTATTTTCAGCTTTCATAGAAAATTTTCTGTTTGTATATACAGTCTAAAAGGCAAACAGATGACCGCTTTACACAACATAGAGTGTCCATTAAAATGCCTTGTATTCTAGTGCATGGTTTAAAAATCCTTTCACATGATACAAATAATTGATAATGTACTGTGCACTTGGAACTATACTCAGTACTTTATGTACATTATTTCATATATTCCTCAGGCCAACCCTGTGCTATTGTTTTTATTATTTTATGTGGGGATACTGAGGCACAGAGTAGGTGACTTTTCCAAGATCACATAATCACTAGGCTTTAAACTTAAACCTGCCTGGACATCAGAGGATACACCGCCTCCTGAAAAAGCATGTAAAGTAGCGCAGGTACAGTTCCCAATTTGTTGATGAAGAATCTTGAAATACAAGATAGACAACAAGGGACACAACTGAAGCTAGGAGCTGAGCATGGTGGCTCAGACCTGTGGTCCTAGCACTTGGGAGGCAGGAGGACCGTGAGGTGAAGGCCAGCCTGGGCTACACAGTGAGACCTTATCTCAAAATAAACAGGCAGACAGGCAGACATGCAGACAAACAAAGAAACAAAAAATAAAATGTAAAGCCCTTACAAGTACAGTCCAGCGCTGTTTCTCAGTTCCATGCCCCTACCCGCTGGGCAGAAAAATCCTTCATTTAGCTACACGCATTTCTGACTGGTGTGTTATGCTTAGACATTCAGTGACCGTGGTGTGCCGATACGCAAACCGCCTGATGATGTGGCTTAGGTGCCTAATAACGCACATGCACTCGGCAGACATAACCCGGTGCCTCCTCCAGCTCAGGTCCAGCTGTCCCCGCTGAGGAGGAAGGCACACTGCCGCTCTTGATAGTCCACTCATTAACAAAGGCACAGGGGAGGATGCTGAGATGGAACCCCAGTCCTTTCTGCCAGAATCTGCTCACACCCATCCTCCCCTCTGTGCTGTGACCTGCCCCTCCCTGCTCCTCTGGAGTTGCCAGTATCACTGCCCCTTGCTTAAATAAGTATTTTTAGCTGAAGCAAGGCCTTTGGAAAAGGTTTGGAAAATCAAGCTGTGCCGGCTGTACTGGACTTTTCTTTAAAATCAGAAGTGAGACATGCTAAGCTAACGCCGGAGCACTTGGTCAGCGCACACGGGCTTGCTCTCCTGCGGCATCATCACTAGAACCATTTCTCATGCGATGGCCACCTCAGTGTCATTCATCGGGATCTCATCTTAATCAAACTAAAGCTGGAACAGAGGAGCCAAGTCCCCACTTAGGAGCTTACAGACCAGTCTAAGGAACAGAGGGAGGCCCCACCTAGAGCCTCTTTCCCGTGGTGTTCCAAGCTTTAATTTTCACAGACATGGCCCTGAAGTTACACCAAAATGTGAGGTTGCTTTTTATTGACCTGAAAAGCTATTTTTTCCACTTAATGACTTTGTGTTTAATTATACCGAAGTAGATTTTTGCCATATAAATATCACAGCGTATGCAGATGCACAAAGCTTGGTGGATTGAATCCACGCTGGTCCGCTAGTTACTGATTGCTTCCTGATCTGCTTGTTTAGAAAAAGACTAAGAGGATCTGTAGCTCTGCTGTACAATATGATAGTCACTAGCCAAATGGGGCCATTTAAACATAACTAAGTTAAAATTAAATGAAATTAAATACTTAGTCTCTCAGCCATATGGCCCCATTTGAGGCGCTCAGTAGCCACATGCGCATAGTGACTGCCGTAGTGGATGGCATGGACTCATCTCGGAGATTTCTGTTGAACAGCACAGTCCTGGATAGCATGTAGTGATCTGTTTCATCTGAGCACTTGTGCAGCAAGCACAACGTACAGGGAATACCAGCACCACCACGAGGTGGCGGGGGAAGCCAACCTGACATAGATCCAAGTCTCGTTCAAAAAACGCTCGCAGAATACTGTGTAAGAATTAAATCTCACAGCTGGGCATGGTGGCGCATACCTGAACTCCTAGTACCCTGAGAGGCTGAAGCAGGATTTCAAGTTTGAGCCCAGACTGGGAAATTTGGTTAGCGAGAGCATGTCTCGAAATAAAACATAAAGGAAGGGCTGGGGATGCAATCCTCAGTAACACGAAACAAAAACAAAACACCTCTACACTGGAAACGAAGAGCCAGGCAGGGAATGAATTTGGGCTTTGAAATAAATGCATACCCAGAGTTCCGTATCCCTCTTTTACCTGTCTCTCCTGCTCAGCCCGCCACCCCTAGTACTACCAGATATTTTCCTGCTTCCTTCTCATGTAGGTGCTGTAGAAGGAAGGAAGGAAAAAAAAAAAAAAGAAACAGGAAGTTGGCGTGCGTGTGTGATTGACATCCACGAACTCTGTATAACTTTTCCCCCTCTCTGTTTAGGTCCTTGAGGCCACACGAGTAAACCGAAGAAAGAGCGCACTGGCCTTGCGCTGGGAGGCAGGAATCTACGCCAACCAGGAGGAAGACAACAACGAATAAATGTCCTTCGGCCCAGGAAGCTTCTTTGGTGCTTGGGATACCAAGAAACCAAGAAATGATCAAATCAAAGCATTTTAATGGACTATTTATTAAAGTGCATACAAACTCAGCAATCTTCTTATGTAGACCAGAGGCTGCAATACACAATGATGAAAAATAAAGTGAAAAGAAAGTCCACCCATCAAACTCTGAGACCCAGGAGTCCTAAGAGAAAAGCTTTCTATGGGACTCAAAGCAGACTCTGGGTTTGGATTAGTCCACATTCCATCCAAAAGAGCAAAGTCAATACAAGCAAAGCAACACAGTTGCCGTAGGCAGAGCCGGGCCCAGCCTTACCGGCCGGTGGGGAAACACCGTAGTGACAGAGCCATTCAGAGAGCGGTAGGCTGTGTGGTCTACACCGCATAGCATATTTCTCTGAACCAGCTTCCCAGTCTTTGCTCATGACATCAGAGGTTGACTACATTCTTTTTTCCAGCAGCCATAAAATCAGTGGTGTTTTTCTCCGTAGTTGTCCAAAAGAGGCAGCTGTGATTCGGTTTCTCTGACACTTATTTTTAATTGGAAACAATCAATGATTGCAGTATACAAAACCTGTGTTTTTAAGACAATATTTCTTCACATTGCAGATACAATCTACTCTGCAATAGGGGTTAAGAAAGCGGGAAAGAAAGCCGAACCAAATGGATTATTGTAGCTTTAGAATCTTGTCTGCTTATACTGTTGACTGATCTGCAGCTTAGGAGAACACATTTTCACAGTTATGTTTCTTCATATGAAAACTATATTTAGCGGGCAACAACTATTTTTATGATGGGATGGGGTACATACACGTGGATAAAATCTGTACACATTGAACTGCTTTGTTCAAGACAGTAGGAGTATTTTTAGAGTGGCAATAATTGAAAAAAGGGCAAACTCTGACTTAGAGAGGTAGATGATAAGAAATAAAAAGGTGTTTATAGCTATTTTGTATTATAAAGTGGGCCTTAGAGGTAATAGGGAGAAAGACAGGTGGTTTTGAATCAATCAGAAAGGAAACATTACGGTCATGAAAGGAGGGAAATAAAAAGGAAGGGCGGGTAAAGCAGGGAAACAAGGACGTAAGAGAGATTATTTTTGCTGAGCAACCAGTGTTTTTCAGGGTGATAAAGAGAAAATTATAGAATTTTCAGTGCAGGCTTGGAATCAGTTATAGATCCTAAAGATGGGGTATATATGTGTACACCTTTGTGCATTTGTGTAGTGTATGTTCACAAGGGTGTGTGTGTGTGTGTGTGTGTGTGTGTGTGTGTTGTTAGATTTCCAGATTGACCATGGCACCTGGGTGTACAGTTATTTCCTCCAAAGCTGTTTGCCAGCTTTAGGAGTGAGTGAGAATTTCTTTTTTATGAAAAGGGATATAGAAGCACCGAGCTGATGCAGTATTTGTAATATTAAATTGACCTAACATGGTATTCGCATGAGTCACAGTTGCAGAGTTTTGAGCGGTTTTGTAATGGACACTTAGGAATGTATCCTATTTATTCCCATACTTTGTACTCTTGCTTAGTAGCCTATAGAAGACGCCGGCTGTACTCTTTCTGTCATTTAAAGCAATATGGTAAGGGCATTCACTTACTGGGTGCCCTACATTTCTCAATGAGAAAAATGTTCAATTTCTGGCCATGAGATAAACAAAACAAAAAGAAAAAAAATCAAAAAAAAAAAAAAAAAAA
>NW_004955419.1:16923573-16940163 GCF_000276665.1 Chinchilla lanigera | reverse complement strand
AAAAAAAAAAAAAAAAAAGAAAAGAAAACAACTAACCAACCTTCATTATTTTTCCCTTTGTTTTAAAGTTATGGTTTTTTAAACAAAGCAATAATTAAATCAGACCTCACTAAAATTCATATTTGTTTTCATATTGTTATGTCGTAAGCTCCAATATGTTATTCTAATAAGTAGCAATTCTACCGAGTTTGTATGTAGTATTACGCTCATTATGTTTGCTTTTCTATTAGACTAGTGCTGACTTTGGGGGAAAGTTTATTTACAGAGAAGTGCTAAGTACTAAGTGCAGTGATGGAATTGTTTTACAAAGAAGCTGCCAAGGGAACCTGTAATTTGATGCCAGATTCTGCAGACAGTGGCCAAAATTGCACGTGGGCAGTTGGTCTTCTCTAGATGGTTGGGTCTCCGGAAGAGTCAGCAAAATGCTAGTCACTGGGACACAAAACAAGTAAGATCCCTGCTTCGAGGAATTCATTTGATAGTGAGGGAGGCTGGCATGGAGACAAACATTCCCAGAAAAATAACACCCGTGTTAGAAGTCCTGCCCAATGAAAGGGGAGCACTGGGGGAGAGGACTGTCTACCTTTGAGGGTTTCCAGCTGGAGGTCCCAGGTGCCCGGGCTGAAGGCACAGCGATGACGCGGTCCACAGGGAGACTCACAGAGGAGAACAGAGGAGGCAGCAGCACTGTGCGGCCCCAGGCGCTGGGATGAGGAAGGCTGGGAGCAGGAGAGGTCCGTGGGATGCACACAAAGTAAAGTGTGCTTCGTATTTTCTGGGTGGACTCATGTATCTGCTAGAGACCACAGGTGTGATGCAGACCACCTCCCCCATTTCCCACAGGAGGAGACCAGCCTCAGGACTTAACCCTTCTTGTTCTGTTTGGAAGGGAACCTCATAAGTACATGAAAGCTACCCTTGAGAAGGAAATTGGCAGCGGAAGGAAAAGTTAGGAAGCCACACAGCTCATGGAATCGCTTTGGAGGCAGACGAAGTGGTCTTTGATTATACTTGGTTGAACCAGAAGCACACATGACTCAAGGAATAACAGAGTTATAGGCCTGGGGTCCTGCGGGGCCACTTTCCATGTATTAAAGAGGAAACGAATTTAAGATTTCTGTGATTCCTCCCCCAGTTACCAAGCTGTTCTACATTTCCAACTTTTGCTAGTTCCCCTAAACTGCCTTCGGGATTTTGCTGTCTGTTTCCTTGCTCTACTCCCCGATACTCCCATTCTATTCCTATAAAATGGGAATTACAGTTCCCTTGGGGGAGCCAGGTTTTCTGTCTCTTGAGATTTTTATCATTCATGACACATTGGGCCACTGCTTTGGACATAGCACTGTGCTAGGCTCTAGGATCCCACATGAACCCCTGTAGCTTTCTGAAGATGGGACAGACACCCACGGAAGAGTCCTTCCTGCCTAATCCCTAGAGACAAAGAAGTTTCCGAATGACTTTGCCTCTGAGGTTCAGCCCCACCCTCCAATAGCACGCGCGAGCTTGTTAATCTCAACTACAACAGACATTTAGATTATGTAGATGTGAAGCCTTCCCAAAAGTGTTATTCCATAATGCAGTGTTTATGGACATTCATTTTCCTCCAGAGCCGATTAACTGCTGACATGCCTTGGCTTTCTCATTCAGAAGTTATGGAAACAGGGTCTGTCAGTGGCAGGAGGCCGGGCTGTGTTCTACTTGGAAGACACAGTGCAATTTCCTTGCCTCTTTATTCCCATGCATGCTGCCCACCCTCGGCAATGACATAGAAGCAGTATATAGATCAGTGTCTATATATATATATATATATATATATATATATATATATGAACACACACATATATAAAGCATAACAAGGAACACTAAAACAATGTTGACTCTTAAACATTTTTTCCAACTACAGAATGGATTTAAACTATATATTGAAAAACAAATAGCATCCGTGTTAGAGATGGTGAGTATATCCGGTTTCAGTTACAGAACCCATTTCCTGAATTTTAAACCCTCGGTGAGCTGCCAGTTTTGATTTTGTGTTGCTCTTTACCTAGATGACTTTTTCTTTCTTTTTTTTTATTGGAGGAGGGAAAAAAAAAAGGAGCAATACTGTGTTTGACAATTATACTCTGTACCTGGCTTTCCTGTGTATGTTAACCACTTAAATGTTATTATCCTGCTTCGGTTTTATAGTGATTGTGAGGCATTCAATGCAAGTATACAGTTATTTTCTCATTAAAACCCAGTGTGTGTTGCGTGTTTATAAAGGATGGCTACTTGTTTGAGCGGTGGGGGGGGGGTCAGAAGACCGATGCCCAAACCGTGAGCAGCAATGCCAACGCCCGTGGTCCGTCCCTCTCTGCGGCAGCATGTGGCTCCTCACGTACAGCACAAAGGAAGCAGCCCTACCTGGAGGGACATCACTGTACCAGGCTGTTCCCAAATGTTCTCCAGTTGCTGCAGCTGGGACCCAGAAGCCTCCCGCAGGACCTACAGACACGATACAGGTGTTTCTCCATGATGCAGGCAGAGCCAAAGCAGTTTGGGGGCAAATAGCAAATAGCTGGATGGACCCTAAAGTCAGGCCTGGCCTGTGGCTCTCTAGCTCCAAATTTTATTATTACATTCCAGCATCTGGGCGTGGCTCTTCTCTGTGCAGAACAGAGAACTGCAGATTTTACGGAGCACATAAAGACCCAGGCTCCTCAGAAGCTTCCTCTTCCAATTGCGCCCTGCCCTCATCTCCGTCTCCAGCTGCGCCCTGACCTACCCCGCCCCCCACCCCCTGGCCCTGCCCCTTGGTTTTCTGGTCTTCCTCCTGCCCCTCCTCTTCTTGGGCTTTCATTCAGCTGCTTCTCTTCTCTCTCTCCCTACTTGTGACGCTCTGGAGTTTTTCTCCCCAGGATTCCCACCTGTGTCTCCCTGCTCTTAGCATCCAGGGGCTTCCTGTGGGACCGTCACGGGCATCATGGATGGTGGGAGTTCCCATTTATTCTGGGGAAAGGCAGCAGCCTCCTGTGGAAATTTGATTAATTTCCTGAAGATGGCGGGTAACCTTTATAAAGTGCTGAATGTGACTGGTACTTTCTGGACTTTCCAAGAACATGACAGATCTCCTTGAGTTAAGGAGAAAAGAGGGTATCTTCATGGAACACCAACAGACTCATCTTGCCGTTATTCCCTGGACAACACAGTATAACAAATATTTATGTGGCATTTCCTTGTATTAGATATTAAATAAATGAAGGATGATTTAAAGGAAACGTGCAATGTATATCTAAGCATTAGACCAGTTTATATGAAGGATTTGAGCATCTATAGATTTTGGGTTCCCATGAGGTCCTGAAAGAAACCACTTTCCCATGGAACTGAGGGACCTGTGTATTCATTTCTTCCATCAACCCCATGGAGTGTACTATTTTGATTTCTATTTTACATGTGAGGAAACAGGCTCTCAGAGGTTAGTTTGTTGATGACACATGGCTCATAGGTGGCAGCATTCTGACTCCCAGGAGATTCCTCCTCACCCCTATTCCACTGAGACACACAACGGACAACTTCACATGCAAAGCCATGTGGACCAGTGTGAGGCCTGAGTGAGCTTCAGTGTGTCCTCTCGCTGTGTGTTTCAGGAAAACACTCCTAGGGGTCAAGGCCAAGGCTGTGACAGGCGCCTAAGTCTAGGGGCAATGTCGGGTTTTGGAGGGGGCAGCAAAGAAATCTCTTCCTTTGAATGAACTGTTCCTGAGCTCATCTCTTGCAGGAGAGGCCAAGAGATGTTCCAGGTATCCCCACTGTTGCTGCAAAGAAACCAGAATGAGGTGAAGGGAATGTGTTAAATTGTGGCAGTGACCGCACAACTGTAAATTTACTAACAATTGTCGAAGTATATTCTTGAAGTTTTATTATGTAATTAGACCACAGGGAAGCTCTAGGGGAAAAAAAAAAAAACCCTGTGACCGGATAGGTCGGAAGAGCAGGGAGATAAAGGAACCACAGTAAAAGTTTGGAAAAAGGGGACAAGGAAGCCACACAGCCTTAAAATGAAAGGAATTCTTCACAGCACGGAGCCTCCAGTTTATGTGCTAATAAGGCAGAAAGCTTGCTGTGGCTTCAGAGTCCCGGGTGTGGGAGCACCAGGCATGGCCAGGTAAGTTAAGGTACGTAGAACTGGGATTTGGCGGGCAGCTGTACTGGGAGCCCAGGCTGTGGAGAGCAAGGCTCTGAACCTGGAGAGGAAATGGAACCGGGCGACTGGGAGAGTCCAAATGAACGTTATCTTCTCGGGATTGTTACTGAGAAAGCATTAACCAAAAAATCTCCCATGTTGAGATTTAACCTCCACTGGGCAAAGGGCAGTTGATCTGTGATAGCATGGGGAAGAGAGGACAGGGCTTGTAAGTCTAGTTTTCTATTGGTGACGAAGAGACTACCATTATAGGACATGTAAGGCTATGGGGTTATTCTGGAGCATTGCTTATTTTAATTAAGGGATTCCTAGGCCATGAGGGTGTTGAATATATCCTTCTCTGCATAGAATCCACCCAAAATTCACATTTGGGCTGGTAGAGGCACAGAGAACAAATAACAAATGGGGATTTTTTTTTTTTTTTTTTGAGACAGTGACTCACTATGCAGCTCAGGCTGATTTGAACTCACTATGTATCCTACGCTGTCCTTGAACTCTCAGCGATGCTCCTGCCTCAGCCTCCCAAGTGCTGGGATTACAGGCATCTGCCACCGTGCCAGGCCAAATGGGAGAACTGAGAAGATTTTAAACATGCAAAATGATACCAAAGGAAAGAACAGAGTTTTAGGAAATACCTAGAAATGCCACACTGGCAGCTTCTAAATGTTTCCCAAACACTCAGATGCTTTCTTGGATTGGTTTTTTTTTTTGTTTGTTTGTTTCTGGTTTTTTTTTTCTGGTACCAGGATTTGAACTCAAGACCTTGAGCTTGCCAGGCAGGCGCTGTGCCACTGAGCTAAATCCCCAGCCCCTGGATGCTTTCTCTGAAAGGAAGAAGAAGGTTCACAGTGTGGATTGTTTTATTCCACGCAGAGATAGTGATTTCAATGTCATTAACTTCAATTAAAGAGTTTTCCAAATCCTAGCTGCAGAGGTGGGGGACTCAGAACAACTGGAGTAAAAACCCCAAATTTATCTCTTTTTCTTTCTACTCATTTATGGAGCATTCTGTCTCTGCAGTGGCCTCCAACCGGTAACATCAGCGTGCCTCTGAAGAGCACTGGCTCTCTCACACTGGAGGGGCCTCCCCGTCCCTGGAAGGCTTGTCACACACAGATTCGGGCTGTTCCCTGAATTTCCAGTTCAGTTCTCTCGTTCTGGAAAGCAGCCCGAGAATTTTCTAGCTAGTTCCCTGCCGACGCTGCTCTTGTTGGCGCAGGGATACCACTTGGAGAATCGCGGGTCTGGAGTCTAAGAGATGAATAGGTCCGGACAGATCACTGATGTTGGAAAACTGGGCAACTGGGCTGGGGCTGTAGCTCAGGGCTAAAGCACTTGCCTAGTGCATGGGAGGCGCCAAGAACAACAACAACAAAAAAGAAAAAGAGTGGGAGAACAGAGTCAAGATTTTTTATTCTAAAAATTAAAAAACTGACAAAACAGCAATGAAGACCAAATCAGAACAACACAAAAACAACAAAAACAGTACATGACCTCAAAACAAAATGACAGGAATTTACAATGGTTGCTACATTACATACTGTTATGTTCAATGAAGTCGCTCAGTCCACCAGACGTAAGGATGCAAGGTTGATCGAACAATCAAAGACGGTAACAGGGGCTGGGGATTTAGCTCAGCGGCACAGCGCCTGCCTGGCAAGTGCGAGGTCGTGAGTTCGATTCCCGGTACCGGAAAAAAAAAAAAAAAAAGATAGCAACAATAATAATAATTTTAAAAAACCATTGGAAATGATGCAGAGCTTTACCATCAAAGGGGGTAGGAGTTCAACAATGGTTCTTACACTGCATTTTGTTGTTTTCAGATCAGTCATTCTGATTATCAGATTCAAGTGCGTAAAATTAGTCAAGAAAAAAGAAAATTTTAAGCATTGACTGTTCCTCTCACTAAACTACAGACATCAGCAATACACCTATTCCAGCTATCCATATATATATATATATATATAAATTTTGTTTTTCATTTAGAAAAAACCAACATAACAAAAACAAATACATAAACAAAACAGCATAGAGAGCAATAAAAATGAGACAGAATTTAGAGTCAAGATTTACCATCTGCAGATGCACGTGATTCTGCGGTGTTTTGATGATTTGTTGGGAGCTTTTGTACGTTTTCGGATTGCACATCAGTTTATCACTTTGTGGGTGCTGGTGAGTCAGTGCTGAGATTTCACTTAGATTTTTGAGGGAGGCCTCTGTAGTGGGCTAAGCAGCAGAAGAAAATGGGAAAGAGTTAATATCCAAATATGACCAGAGTTCAGGGACAAGACCAATGGATTCACTTAACCATGGAAGAAGTTCTTCTCATATGGAACGATAGCAATCGGCTTGGCTTCAATAACAATTTCTTTTGAAGTCAAGCATTGAGACCTGATCTTGTGCCTGGTTCCCTAGAAACGTCAAGTGACCCTTCTCTTTCGCAATAATCAGAGAAGTATATTTTCTTTCAATACTGTGTTTGGTGATCAGCAAGGGGGTCTTGGAGCCCTGTCCCTTTTAGCCTATCCTCTGCCTAGGGGCAAACTAATCAACGGTAAGGATAGCCTGAAGAAATAACGATCATTGTTCCTGAGATGTGCAAAACTGGGAAGCATCTTGTGAGCAGAGATTAAGATGTGCATCATTTGACCACAAACCTCTACTTGTGAGAAAGCATCTGCTACCGTGAGATCACCCCTGTTCTGTACAAACTGCCTCTGAATCATCTTCCGGGCAAGATGACTCTTTTTTTCTTTCTTTGGCACTGGGAATTGAACTCAAGGCCTCACGTCTGCCGGGCAGGCACTGTGCCACTGAGCCATATCCCCGGCGCTAAGATGACTCTTTAGGGATAAAATTCTGCCCATCTTCTGATCAACTGGCTTATGGTAAAAAGTTCTTTCTTGGGAGAGTGGGGGTGGGATGTGAGGGTGGGCTGGGAGTTAAGGGCTGTCTCAGAGCCAAGGCAAGGAGATCTGCTCAGACTCAGGAGTGCACCCACGTCTTCCGGCTCATGCATGACCCTGGTGTCTACCCCGGGGATGGCTGTGGAGAACCGTGTCATCTTTCTGGATGAAAGAATTCTCCTGGGCTACTCATTGCACATAGGTAAAAGAGGTGGAAGGTAGCTGTTGTGGTTTGGGGTTTTACAAGGGAACAATATAATCCAGACACATGTATAAGATTATTTATAATAATCACCCAAAGAATCATGTACAAAGAGAGTGCAGGAAATCTGTCCACACACTAAGACCAAAGAAATTAGCCAAGGGCCTGGATCCCATGATAATGTCCTGCATGAGTCCAGCTGAAGACCTAGAGCTCATAACAATGCCTCCCATGAATCCAACTGGAGGCCCAGAGCCCATGACAATGTCTCATGAAGACCTGTTTCACAGATCTGCGCTGGGAAGGCCCAAAGGTCAGTGGTAGAAGCTAGAAAGTCTGGGCCAGCATGATGAAGGATCTGTGCCAGCAGGCTGAGGGATCTGCCCTGGAGCCAAGAAGTGACACTCAAAGGAAGGAGGAAGACTCCCCCGAAATGCACCACAGCCGTCCTCAGTGACAGCGAGGTCCCGAGCTCCTCCAATGATCAGGAAAACTTAGTTCCCATTAGTAAAGCCAACATGACAAGCTTCTGCAGGAGAATGAGCAGTGCACCATCTTCCCCTCTGGAGCCAGGAAGTGATGCTCAAAGTGAGGGCCAGAGCTCGCCCAAACTGAACCAAAGCCATTCTCAGTGACAACAAGGTCCTGAGCTCCTTGGACAGTGAGAACAGCCGAGTTCATCAGGAAAGCCAGCATGACAAGCTCCTCCAAGAGAACCAACAGCTCCTTACAGCTTCTAACAGCACCCAACAGCTTCCACCAGCTCCCAACAGTAGCCATGTCCAAAGACACAGAACCATACCGAATGGACCCTCCACAGCACCCATGCCATCCCAGTTGGCCCAAAGAACACTGCAGCAAGCTGCACTCAAAACTAACAAAGTCTTTGGTGGACTGTTTGGTTTGCGATGGTTTCAGTTACCCTGGTCCAGTATGGAGATATTCAGTGGAAAATTCCAGAAAGCTATCATCTACCAGTTTCAAAAAACACAGTGGAACAACTATCAGTTCACATGTAGGTGTGAAAGGCAAGAAAAGGAAGAGTAGCCAATCTAGAGGCACTCTGGGACTCGGGTCCCTCACCTGTAATACGACGGATGACAGTGAGAGCAGCTCTGAGAAACTACCAGGGTGTCTGCCTTTTGCCTGTGTGTCAGCCAGAAAACAAAATCACTTTACTGGGAAAAGTGGCCTCACATCATGGGACTGGTCCCCTGCCATTGTCACCTATGTACTACAAGGCTCAGGAATGCCTGTCTCACTTGCTAAAAGACCGAGGTCTTGAATGAGAGTTTCACAAAAGAAAATGGTGACATGTCTGCCTAGATGCGGTGGCTGAGGCAAAGATTCACTCTACACAGGGCACTGAATGCCCATGCGAATGACTCCCAAAGGAAAAGTGATGTCACCCAGCATGGAAGAGGGTGGTTGTATCACCATAGCAACCAACTGCACAGATATCCACTGAAAGTTCGAGAACTCTGGCCCCTGCCCCAGTCAAATGCGCCAAAGTTCATCTCACCAATCAGGAAGTCCAGCGAAAGGAGCTGTTAAAACCCCACAATTTTACTTATAGGATGGCAGCTTCTGCTAAAGGGGTCATGGCACAAAATAAACATGGAGAAACGGTACAGGCAGACACATGTGCAGCGTGTCTGATTTCATGCATAGAACACCCTGCAGTCAGAATTCGGGGTTGGGGACCTCCCGTGCCCCTTGCTCTTCTCCTGTATCCTGACTGGGTAATGCAGACGTCCTCAGGGCTCTGCTGCCCGCCCAGCAGCGTGCTTTCCCTGCTAGGCTGGAACAGAGGTGAGGCTTTGGACATTCCCAGGCAGAGACACCCTTGTTTGGGCTTTTGCCTGAAACACTGCTAGATGAAACATGTTGCTAAATCCACAGAAACTGGATCTAACCCAGAGCCACAGCCCTAAAACGCTCGTCCAAGCTCCATACCCAATGCCTGCTCCTCCAGCTTGCGCATTCCTATGTGCATGTCTGTCCCGCTGGGCCATGTCAGGGAGCTGAAGCCCCCTGTGTGTGCACTTTGCCTAATAAATGCTTTGCCCCCCCCACTGATTCTTTCTCTATCATCATCTTCCCTCTTAACTGAGTGACTTCTGTTCACTCAGGGAGTAGCCCACGCCTATGTTTGGTAATAGTGTGAATATCGTGCCGGGCGTGATATCACACACCTATAATCTCGGCACTGGGGAGGCTGAGGCAGGAGGGTCACTGCAATTTCAAGACCAGCCAGGTCTACATAAGGAGTTCAAGGCCAGCCTGAATTGAGACCCTATTTCAAATCACCCCCTCCCCCAAATAGTCTGAATATCAGGAGATGCAAAACAAAAGGTAATTCATCACTGATCTCAATTTGGGCGCCATGTTAGAATTCCCAGGAGAGGTTTGAATGTTATATTCAATTGGTCTTGGGCTGGCGCCAGGTACTAACAGGCTCTAAATCATCCCGGGTGACTCGAATACACAGTAAGCTTTGAGTAGCATCGACCAGCTGTGGTGGTCCCAGCGCTAGTCAAACTATGCATATTAGGGTCGGTGGAATTTTGAAATATTCTGACACCTGGGCCTCCATCCCAGATAGGCTCATATTTCTTGCCACTGTCTGTCTCATATATTTCCATGTTCTTCTGAACATAAGCGTCCTCCAAGAGATATTTAGTAAAAGCCAGAGGCTTTTAGAACTTGTTAGGGCCAGGGATGTAGCTCAGCGGCCTAGCTCCTCGATGGCAAGTGCAAGTTCCTGAGATCGATTCCCGGTGCCAACCCCACCCACAAATAAAGAACTTGCTAGTGGAGGATCACAAGGTACCAGGCGCTTCCAAGGGGAATTTAGGGTGAACGTGAAGGCTTCAGAAAACATCTCAACTGATAATGGAAAATGTGGAGCTCCTTGGGCTGTTTTGAGTATTTCCGATTGATGTTGAGGTGCTCAACTTTGCCTGCAAGTACGAAAACTCGCCACAAGGTGGCAGTAGTCCCTAAGTAAAAGTTTGCGCAACCACCAGCCTCCCTTAGGCGGTTCAAGAGGATTTTCTCCCACCCTTCATACTGGACAGAAATCCATTGAGCTCTACAGACAGCAGCTCCTAAAACGCTATAGCTAAAACCGCCATGTGCACAGCCTCGCTGTTGGGCCAATGCGGTACTTTATTTACATCTCTGGCGAACTCACCATGGGGGTCCCAGACAGCCAGGGAGCTTTCACACGGCTCCGAGGAGCCCACGATCTTAAGAGCGAGCTCTGTATGAGGCGTTGCGGTGAGCGCTCTACACGGATCATTTCATTCGGTTCTTACAACGCTCCTCCGAAATACACACCCCCAGCATTGTCTCCACGTTACACATGGAGAGACTCGCCCTGGGAGAATTCCAGTAGCTTGCTCCAGGTGACGTCACCGGGGGTGAACGCAGGTGCAAAGCCTGTGCTCTTGCGTCCCACGCTTTCCTTCTCTTCAGCTTGGTCCAATACAAAGTGCCAGTAAGAGCCAGAGACTGTCAGAACTTGCTATGGGAGGGTCGCAAGGTACCAGGAGCCTGCAAGGGGAATTCAGGAAGGAGCTTCCCAGGGTGCGCAGGAAAGCTCCCGAAAGCACCTCAGGTGATAGTGGACAGGGTGGAGCTCCTTGGGCTGCTCCGAGTATTTCTGTTCCTGGGCCAGCTCCGCTCCCTCAGAGAGGAGCGAAGCCTGTCTTCAGCACAGTCCAGCAGGTGGAAATCGGGCCTCCTACACTGAAGCGGGTAAATCATATCTGCCAGAAACAGCCGCGCCACTCCACAGGAAAGTCTTGGCTCTTCCCAGCTGCTACCTCAAGAGCCGTGGGCAAGTGACCTGTCTTCTAAGTCAGAGGGATGCCTCCTGAGTTCCAAAAACCTTCTGGTCTACTATAAATAACCCGCAGTGCCTGTTCTGCTTGCCTCCTGCTGTACACACACACACACACACACACACACACACACACTTTACAAAATTATCCCTAAACTAGTTGCCCCTTTCCTGTCAGACAGGGAAAAGCTAGATGTTCAACAAAGAGACCTCAAAAATAATTCAGTACCTGGAAGAACATGGACCTTTCTCTCTCATGTTAAGTCTGAGGGGAGCATTGGAGGTCTGAGGGCAAAGCTCGAATGAGAGACTCACGCTTTCTATCGCGCTGTTGGGTCACTGGTAGGATCATTCTGTCCCGGGCATGGTCCAGTCTTAGGAAACTGTGAGTACAGTAAAACCACTTACTGAAAACACAAAGGGTTCCAGCCCCTCGGTCTCCATAACCTAACCTATTTATTTATTGTTTGGCTTTTTGAGACAGGGTCTTGCTATGCAGTTCAGGCTGGCCTTGAGCTCACTTTGTAGCCCAGGCTGGTCTCTAACTCACAACAATCCTCCTGCCTCAGCCTCCCAAGATTACAGGCGTGTACCACAATGCCTGGCAACCATAACCTAATGTAAAGGATAGCGCACACTTCCTGTTCAAAGGCTATCGCCCTGCAATATGTTCCAGCAGTCCTGCGCATCCCAGGAGTTGTGCTGGCACGCTTCCTGGGGCTCACAGGGACACAAAGACAGCCACACACAGGTACAAAGAAATTGAGTACCTGCCGATGCCTCTTGGCCCTGTGACCTGTATCTCCCCTCTGAGTCGCAGGGCCATGTGGCTGCTTGTGCTTGCTCGAGTTTCTCTGCCTCTGAGTTGCAAGCCTTGCACGCTGATGGAAGAACACTCCTGTGGCTGCTGACGATGTTGTTTAGTTTGGGTTCATCGCATGCAGCCGGTCCGCGCTGACTGCATGCTTCTCTCTGGAGCGGCCGGGAGCTATGCAATGCATTAACTAAGGATAAATGATGTTCTCTAACCGAGATTGAATGAGTAGTTTTGGGAAAGGGAGTAACAGCCTTCCAGTAATATTTAGTAGTAGCAATTGGGTTGATGAAGTGCACCTGGTTTTGGTGGAGCCCGGGGAATTTGGGCATTAAATTTACTACTGTGCACATCTTAGACTTCCCAGCCTCCCAAACTGGGCGAAAAATGGCTGGGGAGATAGCTCAGCAGCACAAGCGCCTGCCTGGCAAGCGCAAGGTCCTAAGTTTGATTCCTGGTACAAAAAAAAAAAAACAAAAAAAAAACCCAGATATCCAAACTGGGCAAAACATTCGTGTTGTTATGAGTCACCCAGTCTGGTATTGCATCATGGCTGCCTCAACCAATTAGGACTCTTCCCAGGAATTATGTTTGCTCAGTGTAAATATCACTGTCTACCCTCCTAAAGAACAAAGTGTGTGACTTTTTTTTTTTTGTCTTTTTGAGACAGGGTCTCCCTATGCAGTTCAGGCTGTCCTTGAGCTCACTTATATAGCCCAGGCTGGCCTTGAACTCACAAGGATCCTTCTGCCTCAGCCTCCTGAATGCTGAGATTACAGGCGGGCACCACCCCGCTCGGCTTGTGATTTTCTATCCTGTCCTCTTTGTCCCAGGCAGCGTCTGGCAAGCAGGGGAAGCTCAGTGGCTAGGAGAAGCACTTTGCTTCCTGTGGGTAGATTGGGCTTTCTTGCTAGTTGCACCCTCCCAGCCATCCTCGGCAAGCAAACCCTCAGGGGACTTCACAGACTGAGGTGTCGGCCTCCCCCAGAGGGCTGGAGAAACAGATGGATGGGTGGGCTGCTCACTTGGAGATTCGGAGTCTACAGGTCAGGGTGGGACCAGGAGATTTTCATTCCTAATGCATTGCCGGTGATGTCGGTGCTGCTGGTCCACAGAACACACTTTACAGCCACCCAGAGGCACTGAAGGAGATTTGTTGGGATTCCATTGCTGACCTCAAATCATACCTAGAATCACTCTGATTTTTTTTGTTTGTTTGTTTGAGGTGCTGGGAATTGAACTCAGCGTCCCACACATGCTGGCCAAGTGCTCTAACAGTAACACTCCAACCTGAAACATTGCAAGTGTCTCAGAAGCACACCGTTTGCTTACCCTTTTTATATCTGGCTAAATACACAGAGAGGTTTTCAGAAGATGCTTGCCCAGGACTTTCCAGGTCTTACTCTGAAGACTTCCTTCTCAGCATCTCTGAGTTCTCCCTGATTTTCACATGGCTTCTTCACTCAACAACAAGGGTGACAGCTATAGTTACTGCCTATGACCTTTCCCAGAATTCACTCTGTTATAATTGGATGTATGAGATGCAGTCCATATGCATGAGACTTTAATGAGCTCAAAATAAAGAAAGGTTATTGCAGGTCACTCCAGCAGATGTGGCACACATGCGTCCACGTTTGCGATTTTGGAAGTTTCTGGGGCAAGCTTGGGGGTCTTTGTAATTCTTTTTTTGCAGGGAGAGTACTGGGAATCCAACTCAGGACCTTGCACTTGCCAGGCAGGCGCTGTGTGACTGAGCTGTATCCCCGGCCCCTGTCTTTGTAATTCTTACCTCTAGCTCCAGGTAGTAGACTTTACGACAAAGTTCAGGGGATTGGCCCTGGGGCATTGCCCAGGTTCAGGTAAGTGGCGGGACGTGGTCCCATAGCCTAAACTGCATTGTCTCTATCAATGGCGGTGAACCTAGGGCAATGACAAAGCCCACTGGTTTTTGCCACTGAAAACTCTAAAAGGTTTGGCATCCCTCATCTATATTAGGGGACTCAAACAAAAGAAAAAGATGGAAATCTGGGTTTGGGGCTGATCCCTACTCCCAGAGCCATCCCCGGCTCACTTTGAACACACCTGGAGTTTGGGTTGGCGGAAGCCCCAGCATTCCCAGGGCCAGCATTCTCTTCTTCCTCGTAACTCTCAGCCCGGGCGAGGCACTGGCATGTTTCCAAGTCTTGCTTAGGATCCCAGATTTTGAGAATT
Organism: Chinchilla lanigera; assembly: GCF_000276665.1. Lineage (NCBI taxonomy): Eukaryota > Metazoa > Chordata > Mammalia > Rodentia > Chinchillidae > Chinchilla > Chinchilla lanigera. The sequence goes on along the minus strand of NW_004955419.1, from coordinate 16,926,000 downwards.
CAGGGGGTGGATTCCAACCCAGCCAAGTTGGGGAAATCATCAGGGAACAGAAAAGAGGAGATGAAAGGATTACTCATACGCAGAGGGTGAGTGCACCACCTTTCTGGAAGGAAGTGGAAGGGAAAAACTTAATGTAATTGCCACAAACCCAAGGTCAAGAAATAAAGTGATATGTTACACTGTGTATCAAGAAATCATGTTATGCATTAGCTGTGGGAGAACTATTGCCATGGCAGGTGAAAAACCAGCACGATTTATAGGCAGACAGAAAATTCTGAATGTGAGTGGGTTAGATCTTTCTCGACAATAAAGGAACAGCCTAAAGAGCGCTGTTACCAAGAGCCAGGTAGGGTTAACCAATGCCTAGAGGCTGGGTTTTAGAAGAGAGAGAGAAACATCCGTGGCTTCTCTTTGGGCTGCATTTGGAAGCACCAATTTGATCCCTGTCAATTTCAATTAAAAAATATCTGAAGGGGATTTTCCTGCTGTAGTGATATAGAATAAGCGGTGAGGGGCAGAACCAGAAAGAAATAGTTTAATTAAGACTTCAGACTCTGGGGCCTGGTTACATGAATTTGATTCCGCCTTTACAACTTGCTTGGCACCTTGAGCAAGTCACATGACGTTGCTAGAAATATTAGCCTGACACACGAGGTACCTGACCCTCAAGTTGGGATGTAGAGCTTTTTGACACAGAAGATAGTCACTCAGTGGAGGAAAGGCCACTGCAGCGAGAACCTGAGGCTGGAACTGCCACAAGGGGGAATAGTATAAATTTTCCAGAAGCTAAAAGAATTTCAGACGACCGCCTCAAAACCCAAATAAATCAAGTTAAAAAATTTTTTTTTCAAAGTAATGAGAGATCAAAAAAGGGACCAGAGATAGTGTGGAGCTGAGGCCCTGAGTCAGCCCGTGCCTGTGGGGCCCTGTTTCTTCCACTGCCATCAGGACATGCGCTGGCGCTGTGTGACGTCCAGTGGGTCACCCAAGGGGGGACCGCATCGACCTCGCGGCTCCTTCCCTCTCCCTATCCACTCAGCCTCTGCCACTGACCGCGGACGGAGCCCTCTTCCCCCACACTCATTCACCAAGCTGCCGCCAAAGCAGAGGCTGTAGAAAAAGCCCGCTCCTAGTCAGGGCAGTACAGTGGGTGTCAGCTGATGCAGCTCTTCCCCTCAGGGTGAGCCCCGGGAGGAAGCAGCCTAAAGACCACGAGACAGCCTCAGGTGAGATTTAGTATTTCCTTCAATAGTTCTGCCTGAGATCAAGAGGCCCGGAGAGAAAGTTCTGGACTTAAAGTGGCTGGGGAGGGTGGTAGCCTATATACTTGTCCTTGTTGTGGGAGACGTTCAGTGTTGGTGTAGTGGTTGAGGTTAGTTTTTTTTTTCTGAGGTTAGTTACTATGAGTATGTGGTCAGCACGGCCTGACACAGTGGTAGTTTAGATAGAAGAAAATAAAGTAACTCAACCAGGTTAAGCGTTAATTCAAGCAGCTAAGCCAAGTTTAGAGATGCAAAGGTAAACACAAGAACAAAGGATAAAAGGGTAGGATGAGCCAAATTAGGCCTTAACTGTTCCTCTCTCTCCCTAGACCTAGACCTAGACTCAAGAAAATATTAAAGTGGGCGTGGTGGCGCATGCCTATAATCCCACTCCTCAGGAGGCTGAGGCAGAAGGATCCTTGTGAGTTCAAGGCCAGCCTGGGCTACAAAGTGAGCTCAAGGACAGCCTGAACTGCATAGGGAAATCTTGTCTCAAAAAGACAAAAACAAAAAACAAAAAACAAAAACATTAAAGATGCAAGATAACCAGTTTCTTTTTGAACTCTTTTGAACACATCTCCTTCAAAACAAGCGCCCCCCCCCCATGAGGACTACCTATCTATTTTAAGGCCAAGACAAAGATCCCTGATTGGAATTTCCACTTGGCATCCCCTTGTAATAGATTTCCGTTATGAGTTTTCTCTTATTATTTCTACTAAATCTCCCATAGCGTCCTCCTTTGGTTGGTGGCTTCATTCTTTGTCACTTGTGAAACCGCGAGCTGGGCTCATAAGGTAAACATCACTGGAGTCCCACCCAGATCTGCGAGTCACAACAGGAAAGTCCCAAATGGGAGTTTTAGTTTCTTTTCATTTTGCAGTGTGTTCTTGGGAAACCATGTTTCCACATAAGAGATTGAGATTTGCACTTTCTGTGTTTTTCTACTGGACAGCCTGATAGCCTGTACTTCCCTGTCATTTCCCTGGTGGTAGGGTAGATTTGGGGGACAACACGCCTCATACGAGAAGGAACGGTTTCGTAAAGGTGACTAGCAAAGTTACTACTGCTCTAAATTCTTTTTTTTTTTTTTTTTCCTTTTTTGAGACAGGGTCTCACTATGCAGTTCAGGCTGGCCTTGAGTGCACTTTGTAGCCCAGGCTGGTCT
>NW_004955419.1:16918772-16923068 GCF_000276665.1 Chinchilla lanigera | reverse complement strand
AAAAAAAAAAAAAAAAAAAAGACTCGTAATTCCAACTTTCTCCTGCCCCTTTCCTCCCCCTCTGTCTCTCTGTCTCTCTGTGTCTGTCTCTCTATCTCTGTCTCTTTCTCTCCTTCTCTCTGAGTCATGTGTTACTAAGACAAGAGAGACCTTCCCTGAGAAAGCTTTATTCCATTCAGATCTCTCCATTCTCTTTTCCCCCACACCCCAGGAATGCTGTTTGAACAGGGAGCTCTGACTGATTTTACCACGGGGTCATCACAGCACGAAGGCTTATGTGAGTACAACAGAAAACAGTCTCCAGGGATCCACAGCCCTGGACTCCAGGGCACTGCTTTTCTCTGGAGCTAATGGCCAGGCTGGCAGCCGAGTTCTGTACCGCGAGATACCCTGGCAGAGGGCTGAGGAAAGAAAAGCCTGCAGCTAACGCGAGCCAAAGGGATGGCAGGGAAGGGGGCATGAGCACCAGTAAGAGTGGCAGGCCGGTTCTGGCCACTTCCTCAAGTACCGTCAGCTCGCTGGTGCTGGCACTGAACGGGTCCCGCCTAAGGGAGGCCCTAGGTAGAGACAGAACAGAGGGATGGGCAGCGATGCCCCCTCTCCCCTTGTTTTGCAGTGTGGGAAACTTTGCTGTGGAACTCGGCTTTCCTTCATTTACATGAAATGCATACTTAATAGCTAAGGCTCCTTGATATCCCGGGTTCCAAAAAAACATCACCTAGTCTTTTGCTACAGCCATACCTGTCCTGACAGTCCCCAGGAAAACACAAAACAGTGATTGCTGAAGGAAAATATATAAATCACAGCACTGTACCTTTACAGTTCTGTCCCTTTGGAGGGCACATTTACATGGAAAACAGCTCTTGCTGTCAAAGGAGCAATTTCCTATAGTAACCCTAATACCGCAGGCCTCGAGGAGCGTATACTGTGGTAGCAGCATTCTGAAGATTAAAGTAAACCATTGGCCTAAGACTTTTGTATTTTCTGTTTTTTTAAAACCCTTTAGACAGGGTTTCACTATGTAGCCCAGGCTGGCCTCAGACTCACAGCGATTCTTCGTGAGTGCTGGGATTAGAGGTGTGAACTACCACACCTGGCCAAAGACCCTTCTTTAAGCAGTTGTGCTTTCGTGGTGTAAAAGAGTTTTTCTCTTTCTCCTTCTGACTCTTTTTGGTGTTAACTAATTACAATAGGGGGAGAGGCTGGACAGAGCCAGCTGGTCGTAGTTGTTGGAAAAGACTTTCTGTTCCAGGCTTAGGGGAAACTCCCCTCTCTCCCTTTCTCCTCCCCAGCCCACCTGCCACCCCAGATGGTGTCATTGCCTCCTGTTACACCTGGGAGGTCTGTGGCTCTGGGAAGTCACTCAGCAAAGAACCCACCTCTGCCAGCACAGTGCTGAGCCGGGCTGGGGCGGGACGGACCTGCCCGGCTGGCTGGGAGCAGCAGCTACAGTGTGGAGTTCTCTCTGGAAACTGGGAGGCCTGGGGTCCAAAGGAAAGGATTACAAGCTGAGCTGGTTGTTTTCTACCTCAGGAAAGCCTTCTGCTGTTGGAGTGGAGAGTGTGCAAAAAGGCTAGTCCCTGTTCTGAGCAGAGCGGGAAAGAAAACCAGCACGGGGGAGGAGTGACTTCCCAGACAGTCATCCGAGTACTTTGCCCCAGCCAGTCTGACAGCCCAGGAGTTGTAGGAGGGTGTGTGCGTGTGTGTCAGACACACAGCGTTCTGCCCTAATGCTCTTGGCGGCAGCAGTCTTGTGGGAAGCAGAGAGACAGGATGATCAGCCCTGCCCCCATCTCCCTTCAAGCTCTAAGACAGGGAACACTGTCCCCAGCCCACCCAGGCACCCGATGACTACTCTCCAGGGGAAAGCAGAGGCCCCCTCGGGCCAGCCTTGGTAGCAGTGAGTCAACTGACCGGACCTTGTGAGCACTAAGTCTGCCTTTCCTTAGACGAAGAGTTTTCTGCATCTTATAGTTACTTCTTGGAATCTGGCCTCTTAAACCATTGCTGAAGAAATCATAACTCCAGGCTGAATAATGAGGACTCTAGAAGCTGGGGAGATTCGTGGATGGTTTTCAGTTAGGGGAGTCGCCGGTACAACCCCTTCCTCTAACTCTTGCCTGTCGAGTCCTGTGGGTTCACGCCCTCCCACTCCCTTCTCTCCGGGTCACTCCCCCCCACCCCCACCGTCTTTCACCGCCTCCTCATTCCTGCATCCCACCTCCTCTAAGCTCCTCAGCGCTGCTTACTGTATTCAGAATGAAATGTATTACTGTGTTACCCCTTTCAGGCCCTCTGGGTCCTGGCTGCCTTGTTCTGCGCTAGCCAGGTGCCTGTTCAGCCTTGTCTCATGTCCTCTCTCCTTCTGGGGCCATGGGATGACTGTATTATAGACTAGAGAGAAACACCACAGCAGTCGGACAGGGCTGGGCCCTAGAGGGAGTCAGTACAGAGGGTGAAAACACAGCACAGCTGTGTACATGGAGGCCAGGCCTCAAGATAAAGACAAAACGACCAGACCCACACTCCTCCCCAGGACATAAACATTAAATCAACATTAATATCAGTCACTCGGCTAGGCGGCTGGGACCCCCTGACCTGTGTCTTCCTAAAAGGCCCTTGTTCTCTCCAGGTACACTTAGTATGCGACCTGCTTCCCCATTGGGCCAACATTACCTCAACGGCTAAACTTGTGATCTTACTGGTTTGTCATAGTTCTGTCCCACCTGTGCCCACTCAGTGACTTTTGCACCCACCTCGTGATTTTGTTCTGTAAAACTTAGTCTGTAAAATAGGGTCCATGGCAGCACATTTTCCAGGCCCCCTTCTGGACCTCTCAGGAGCTGTCTCTCTCAACAAAATTTTCCTACTCTTAATCCCCATGGTTCCTTAGAATTCAATTTTCAATTTTGGGGAACATGAGCTCGGCGTATCGGATATCCAGAAGGCTGGGAGTTGCACTTGCTTCCCCTCTATCCACCACACTTCCTCACAGTCCTGAAGGGAAGATGTGGCCCGGTGTGAGCCAGGCGTGAACAAAGGAGCCTTGAGAGTCCGTCCATCTCTCTACTGCACTTTCTTCTCCTGCTGCTCCCCCGAGGGGAGCCAATAGGGACAAGGTGGTGCCAGAGCCTGGTGATGAGATTAGACAAGGGTGAACTGCTATTCCTGGAGGAGAGCGGTCCTGGAGATTTGTTCAAATGCACAGTGGGCTTTTCGTGGGTGAAAGACAAGACTCTGTGGTGAGATGTGGAGGCTGCTTTTTACCACAGCAAACGCAGCCTGTCCTGATTGATGCTGCCTTCTCATCTGCATCTGCAACCCTGGGTTACAGGTTTGACTCACACTGGGTGTCTTTGGGCTCCTGAAACAAAGCAGGATCTTTTGTCCCTCAGAGTCACTGTACGTCCTGTTCCCTCCGCCTGGAATGATCTGACTTCTACTCACTGCTCATTTTCACTCCCACAGAGAACACATTAAAGGAAAAATAAAAAGTCAAAGTCCAGAGGAGTCTACAAATTAGGAGAGGTGAAAGAGTCGGGCTGTTAGGTGGGAGGGAGTAAAAGGGATATAACCCTTATTTCTAACTTATTTAAGCAACATTTATGGAGCAATCACTCTATGAGCCAAGACATGTTTTATGTGCTGGGAAAGTGAGACAAATCAGACATTCTCCCTGACTTAAAGGAACGCATAGCCTTGGAGGGCAGATCCTAAATGTGTAGGATGAGAGCGAGGGGAAGGCTCATGAAGCCCACGGTACTTGTCACAAATGCTGTAAAAAAAGAGATCAAAGGAAAGAAAGACTTGGAAGAAGCCACTGAGTTCAGATAGGAGAGCGTGGCTGGTGATCTTCGACCTCTGGGGAGAAGCGGCTTGGAGGAGGTTGATGACTCCGAGGAGTAATGAACCTTAAACCAATAAGGTTCTTACGGAGAATGTCAGGAACACTTACACCCAGTCTCCAGCCCTTCCCAGAGTGAGCATTATCTTCCTCATTTCACGGATAATGAAACCTAAACGGAGAGGTTAAGTGAGGTAACCCAAATCACACATCAGGGACAGCTGGGTTAAACCCAGCATGCTGATCCCACACCCCACATGCTCCCCCTCACCTCATGTTATGGTTTGTGTCTAGATGTCCCCCAGAGCCTCATGTGCTCATAAGGTTTTTTCAGAGGCAGCTGAATGTAGAGCGTATAATTGATTCTACTGCAATAGTGGGATTAAGGGTGGGTGACTGCCGGATCAGTCCCTGATTGGATTGGCACCACCCTAACCCTGGTCCACTGAATA
>NW_004955419.1:16907754-16918527 GCF_000276665.1 Chinchilla lanigera | reverse complement strand
TTTTTTTTTTTTTTTTTTTTTGGTACCGACAATTGAACTCAGGACCTGTGCTTGCCAGGCAGGTGCTTATGCCACTGAGCTATATTCCCAGCCCTGAACCCTCTACAAACTGTGAGCTAAATAAACTTTCCCCACAATGCTTGCCTGCCTGGCAAGCATGAGGTCCTGAGTTCAATTCCTGATACCAATAAAATAAAATAAAATAAACTTTTCCATCTTTTAACTTTGGGTGTCAGGTATTTTGTCTCAACAACAAGAGAAAAATAACTAAGACACCCTGTAAGCTGGATAGAGGTGCTCTCAGATGCTACCACACCGGAAACAGTCTTTGCAACAATGAGGAGAAAACAACTCAAAGCACTGTACAAGAACAGTTGTTTGGTCTGGGGATATAGCTCAGTGGCATAAGCGCCTGCCTGGCAAGCGCAAGGTCCTGAGTTTGATTCCTGGTACCAAAAAAATAAAACAAAGCAAAACAAAGAAACAGTTGCTTGCCAGGCATGGTGGCACACACCTGTAATCCCAGCACTCAGAAGGCTGAGGCAGGAGAATCCTTATAAGTTCGAGACCAGCCAGGCTATGAAGTGAACTCAAGGCCAGCCTGAACTGCAAGGCCTGCCTCAAAAAGACAAAAAACAGAAAGAACAACAACAACAAAAAAGAAAAATGAGAGCAGTTACTTGTGGGAATCCTCTTTAAAACAAAAGCAAAGGACAAAGTTTTGCAGAGCATTTCCTTGATTTTCATTGGACTATAAAAAACAACCAGTATACCTTATTCATTTTCATGAAAGGAATTTCACTGAATCCCCAAACTGGTGTGAATTTCTGGATGAGCAGGTGCATAGAGAGAGAATCCGCCATGAGGAAAAGGCACCTTCGTGTATTTCAAGGTCATTAATAAAGTTAAACATTAATCAGGAAAGGCCTGCTTTTTCCTGGTCACCCAGGTAACACCTGCTTCATTCTGTTCTTAGGTTTCAAAACACACGTTTATCCTACGGAGGACATAAGTGATCCAAGTTAGGCTGAAAAGGGGGCAGTGTGCACATGCTTTCCAAAGAGGAGTATCCTGTGTGCATGTGTGTGTGTGTGTGTGTGTGCGTGCGCATGTGTGTGTGCATGTGTGTGTGTGTGTGTGCATGTGTGTGTGTGTATTTTTTCACACAGCCTCCCATTCCTATATATCTTCAATAATTGGCAGTTTTCAATATGACATTCGTTTGTAGAGAGAAGAAAGAGTGGGAGGAAGAAAGTAAACCTGTGGTGCGGCTGGAATGTGCAGTCACAGTTGTCAGACGCCATCCTTTTCTAAGGACTCCTTCAACACTCCAAACAGTAGGTGTCACTGGCTTGACTGCCTTTACCCAAGACAGGCTCAAGAGGAAGTGAATGACTGCAGTGACTTCTGCCGAATGTGGTAATTTCTACTCCTAGTGAATGCAGGTAACTTCTAAGTGAGATGCCCACCCCCCAACCCACAAACATAGCAGCCAGAAAAGGTTTTCTGAAATCTCAGAGCTCATCTTCTCCAGAATATCTGGGGAATCAGAAACTATTGAATATGAGTTTGCCAGTGTCCATTGACCTCTGGGCATTGCTCAGGCATTCCACTGGCTAAAGTTCCTGCCTTGTGGTTCAAATTTCTCCACCTTCAGGAAGGAAGCAGATGTCCTGAAGGACTCCGCCTCCCCAGGGAATAGACGTCCTGGGCTCCATGGCAACATCTTCTTATGCAAGCAGGATGGTGCTGCACTGGTTAGATAGCACTGCTGCATCCTAAATGGTGGACAGTCTGACCTGGAACACCTCTTGATCTTTGAAAGACAAGATTATGTTTCCACCGTGAAATTCCCTTCCCATAAATCTTACAGGGGTGAGTCCAGTTCTCACTCACAGCCCAAGGTTCTAATTGTAGGTGTCTTTTTAGTTCGGTGACTTCATAGGTAGCGCAAGCCTGAGGCTTCCGCTGTAAAGAAAGCTTCATACTGGACCGTATAAGCCCAGGTTCCGGGCAGCTTGAGAGATCTTGGGAGTTTTCCTTTGTGGAAATGGATAGTGAGCGGGTTTGGCGGCCCTGTGTGGGTGCTTTATGGAAGATGGACACGGAATGCTGGTCTTTAGGCCGGCTTCTTCTGCTTTTGTTTTGGTGCTGCCCGCCTGACACTGAGGCTGGGCTGCCTCTGGGATTTTGATTCCTCGCTGAGTCTTCTGATTGTTGTCAAAGGCGTGTTGATCTTCTTCTGGAGGGAGCCTTGTGTCAGACCTCACAAACTGGCCCTGTGGCTTCACTGGATGAATATTTTCCTGGTGAAAAGTTTGGACCGAGCGGTGCATCTCCAGGTGTGTGTGCCATGGGGACTCAGCAGCCTGCAGACAGCTTCTGTCGGCTTCTTCCAGCATTCTCGCCTCCCCAGAAGCTGCCTCCTCCTGGGACAGTGAGCTCCTTCTCTCCTTGTTAATCCAAACAGTACTGATCATGGATTCAGCCGGAGTAGCTATGTTCCCTCCTGAGAAGAAAAGGCACAATCAGCGTCATCGGTGAGAAGTAAATGGGCAGCTGTCCTTTAGGGCAGGGTCCCCAACCCTAGACCAGTCCATGGCCTGTTAGGAACCAGACCACACAGCAGGAGGTGGGCAGAGGGCTGGGGAGCAGCGCTTCATTTGTCTCCAGCAGTAGCTCCGCAGTGTTCATAGCACTGCATGAGCTCCGCTGGGTCTGTATCAGATCAGTGGTTAGAGACCCACAGGAGGTCAAATCTTACTGAGAACTGCACATGCGAGGGAGCTAAGGCTCATGATCCTTTTTTTTTTGTTGTTTTTGTTTTTTTTTCCGGTACCGGGAACCGAACTCACGACCTTGCACTTGCCAGGCAGGCGCAGTGCCACTGAGCTAAATTCCCAGCCCTTGATCCTTTGAATGACTTCTCACCCAAAGAAAAATTGTCCACTGCAAAAACTGGTCCCTGATTCTAAAAAAGTTGGTGACCACTGCTTTAGGGGGAGCACGTTCAGGTCCAAGAAAGGCCATACCCAGAATACCCAGGGTTTCAGACACTGAGAATATTGCACGAGCACAAACACACAGGGAAACACACATGATCTCATTCTCCCCCCAACAGATATACACTCCACACAATTACTCATCCATTCAACACAGATTTACTGAGCACTTCGTATGTGCCAGGCCTCATTCATCCCAGGTCTCAGCAATGCAGCAGTGAACGTTGGGACAAAACCCACCTCTTCTTCATGCATGTGTCCTAGTAGAGTAAAAAGACAATAAGTAAATATAAATTCACATATATATGAATTTATGTTCATATATATTCATAGTCATATATATATATATATGAATAAAACTTGGAACAGTAGCCAATGCTATGGGAAAAAAGTATAATTGAGGGTGCAAAACTGAAGTAATGCTGTGAACTTTGGGGAAGATTGGGAGCAAGCATTTGAGGATGGGAGAACAGAGTCATAGGTGATACGCTGTGTCAACTTGGAGAGTCTAGAGGTTTGGCTAAGTGACTCAGCAGTTCTGCATCTTGGGGTATACAGGACACGCCCTTACCCTTCTGGGATGCTGTTCATTGTGTCAATTTGAGAAGTTTAGAAGGTTAACTGTGTGACTCAGCAGGGAGCCAGGGTACTTACTTTGTATTCATCCTGAGCTTGTGCAAGAGGAGGGCATGGAGATTATGTGAGTGCTGGCCCCTGGGTGGGGGTGGCCTGCTTACAGTGTAAGGGAGGGAAAGAGGCTTGCTCTGCTCTGCCACTCCTCCCTTTTGTTCTTGTTTGCTTTGCTGTTCTGCTGCCATGAATTGTTGCCCTCTGCCATGTGCCACTCTGCCTTGGAGCCAGCTGAGTATGGACTGAGCTCTCCACAGACTGAGCTAAATAAACCTTTCCTTTCTTAATTCTGTCCATCAGGTATTTTGTCTCAGCAACAAGAGAAAAGTAACCAAAGCAAATAGCAAGGCACAAAGGCACACACACACACTGACTGGTATAATTTGGGTCTGAAATGTCTTCCAAAAGCCCATGCTAAGAGCTTAGTTGCCAGGCTGTGGCACTGACCGGGGGCCCTTGGAAAGGACTCTGGGATGCCAGTCTGTGTCCCCATCTTTTTTTTGCAAGCCACCATGAGGTGAGCAGCCTCTGCTGTGCTGCTTCTCTGCCGTCCTACATAGTACTATGCTGCTTACAGCCCCAAAGTCACGTGGCCAAACAGTTGTGGAAAGAGACCTCTGAAGCTATGAGCCCAAATTCATCTTTTCCCCTTTTAAATGAACTTTCTCGGGCATCTCATCACGGCACCAGAGAGGGAACTACCACACTCACACACATACACATTCACATATATTCACCAGGGAAAGGATTATTTTTGCTTATTCCCTGAGCTTCTGGCAATGCATTTACCACCTCAGGTAGAACAGGGAGGAGGTGTGTTTTAAAGCAGCACTATGTAGAGAACTTTCCTTGATCTTCCTTGTAGGCAAGAGCCACTGTTCTGGGAGGATATCTGCAGTGTCTATTTTTCTTGACTGTTTTCTCTTTCTTTCTTTTCGTTTGTTTTTTTTTCTTTTTGTCTTTTTGAGACAGTGTCTCGCTATGCAGTTCAGGCTGGACTTGAGCTCACTTTGTAGCCCAGGCTGGCTGCGAATTCACAACGATCCTCTTGCCTCAGCCTCCCGAGTGCTAGGATGACAGGCGTGCACCACCACGCCCGGCCTGGACTGTTTTCAGAGCTGAGGATGCTGACCAATATCCCTCTTTGCTCTCAGGACTGTTTTCTAAAAAGCCCCTTTGTGGAATACAGTAGCTCCTTGTGAACTCCTGGTGGCAGTGAGTTGCGGGTTGACTAAAGGCAGGTTGATGCCCAGCCTGGGGTCTCTCTGAGATGTCAGTTAGGTTTACTTAAGAGTCCCAATACCTGTTACCACAGGAAGCTGAACAGGAGACAAAGTTCATAGTGACAGCACGGAGATAGCACTGGCAGAATAAAGACAGAAGGAATCCCCTGCATCTCAGGGCTCCAAACGCAGAAGAAACAGAAGAGTAGATGCCGCCACCCCTGCAAACAGCTACTGGGATCATGCCCAGTAAAGAGAGTTCCAGTGGAAAGACTGAAGACTTGTTTTTGCTTTGTAACCAAAGTTACGTTCTTCGTGTGCCAAGCTTGAAACCTTTACAGAAATTCAAAATGCTATGCACTCACCTGAGATCAAACAAGGGAAGGGATCCAATGGGAGAAACCAGGAACTGTATCCTGGTGCATCGTGAGTCCAGCAGAAGGGGGCTCAGGGCAGATAGGCAGGACCTGCTTAACTGTCAGTCCTGGTCCACAGCGAGTGAGGAGAGAGAGTGCACTGGGAGGCCCGCTGGGAACCTGACCTCGGAGCGGAGCTGCTGTCACAGTGCCCTCCGCGCCTTCGGGGTACTGCCTGCTCTCCACTGTCCAAGCAGGACAGTCAAGGTGATGGAAATCACACTGCTGCGGTTTATATCTCTACCTCTGGGTGTCCCCGCAAAGCCTCATGAGCTCATAATGGGGCTTTTGAGAGCTGATTGGATCATGGGGGTGAGATCCTCATCAGTGCATTGATGAGTTTATAGCTAAATGTGATGTTGGCAGGGGAAGCCTGGAAGGGTCTGTCTCCCCCCCCCCCACCTCCCTGGATTTCTCTGGCTACTTCCTGTCTGCCAGGCCTTGAGCAAGTCTCCTTTGCGAGGCCCCTCTGCCACGCTGCCCTGCATGGGAGCCAGCTGACTAGGGACTGAAATCTCCACAAACTGTGAGCTAAATAAACCTTGCCCTCTGGAAGCTGTGGATGTCGGCTACTGGGTCTTAGCAATGAGAAAATAACTAAGACACACAGGGAAATTCCACACTATGTTCTGTCCTTTAAATCTGTTTGGCTTTGGTCAGCAGAGGACCAGGGATGGTGAGCTGAGGCCCTGCTCCGAAGTGTGTGCACATCCACTCCGCTTTGCAGGGTGCTACCTGTCACAGGTGCACAAAGAGTGTAGAATTGTAAACTGCTAAAAGCGCGTATTCTAGAAGACCTAGACCTTATCTGGGGGTCAGAGGTCTCCCCTGAGGAAGGCCTACCCCAGCGCTCCTCACACTAACTTACCATAATGGGCCCCAGTGGAACAGGGAACACTCAAGTCCCAAGTGCAGCGGCAAAGGCCATCTGCGGGAGTCAGGACCAGGGAATGGTGCCTTCTACGGGGTATGTATGGTTTGAGATGCTCTGGGTTCATGCCCATTGAGCAGGTGGATTTGTGAGTCTGATTTGCTGGTGCATTAAACATGCTGGTTTGATTTGACAGGGGTTTAATTTTATAATTATTTGCCTGATGACCGGATGAATCCCCTGGAGGGTGGGATAGGGCTTTAGGAACCTTTCGGTTTACGCTCTACAGAGATGGGAGCCAGTTGGCTGTTCCAGCTCAGTTCACATGGATCCCGCAGATAGGCGACAGCCCAAGTAATGAGAGATGGGCTACATGAGTTCAGAGGTGTCCCTTTTGGAGACAGAAGACTTCTGTTGGTGGCCTCTGGAAGCTTTCCTTTTGAGAAGCACTTCCTGTCATAGATAGGGAAGGCTCTCTTGCTCCTGAGTCCTTCCCAGACTAGCCTGGCAGTAGGCAGTGCATTCCTTTGTCCACTGCACCGTACAAATAACCACAGAAACTCTCAGGCAGTGGTTTTGACCTCACAGAGGAGCTTCCCGCTAGGTGGTGACAACCACTTTCTTCTGAGCCTCATGCTGTCCCTTCCCTGGGAAGGGAGCCTCATGCTGTCCCGTCCCTGGGTGCCTGTGAGGGAAGGACATTTATCTCTCATCATAGCTCCCTGGCTGCTGTCTGAAGCCAGATGAGCTGGGGGCTCCCATAGGTCCCCGATCCCTGAGCTTCCTCTGGGCCAGCCAGAGGATGTTAGGGTCACCAGCTTTCTTTCTCCAGAGTCAGTTTCTCTGGTGTACAGGAAAGCCCCCACTACCTCACCTGGCCTAGGAGAGGAGCCAAGCCCAGCCCACCAGGCTGACCAGTTTAGCAGGATCAGAACCAGGAACCTGGGAGCAGAGACCAGGAACAGCGCTGCTGGCCACATGCCCGGCTGTGGGACAGACTGAGCGGAGCTGCCCTGATCTAGCCTCCCCTGCTCTAGCTCTGGTTCTAACCCTGCCAGCAGCAACTCCGCTCTTCTCCACTGGGAGACTGGAGAGCCGCGGCCCCACCTCCCCGAGGCTCAGCCGCCCATTGTACCCCCAGAGAGGCCCTCACCCCCAGCACCTGTTCAGCCCTACCTTTTGGGAGCACCATGAGGTGGGCCTGGGTCCTCTGCTGCCTCCTCAGGCCTTCATACTGGGCTCGCAGGTGCTGGATGCTGGCGTGAGGCCCTTGCCCTGGGGCCTGCGTTCCGGTGGTGCCCTCAGCCATGAAGCGAGACCCCAGCTGCCAGAAGTGGGGCAGGGCAGGGCACGGGCAGGCCAACCTCTTCATCCGGGTCCGGGAGAAAGGCAAACACTCAGGGGAGAGGCACGGGGAGGAGGAGGAGGAAAGACAGGGAGGGGGAACAGGAGGAGAGGGCAGCTGGTGGGGCCAAAGGAGCGCGGACAGCGGAGCAGAAAGACAGGAGAGACTGGAAAGATAAGGAAGAGGGACAAACGCAAACGAGGGAAAGGCAGGGATGGCGAGAAGTTGAGGGGAAGAGAGGAGGGGAGGAAATCGAAGGAAGGGTCAGAATTAGGAGGAAGATTTGAGGAGGGGGCAAGAGAGGAGGAGCCGAGGAGGGAGAAAGGAGGAAGGAGAGGAGAAGGAGAATTAGAAGGATCTGGGAAGAGAGTGAGCGACGTGGGACGAAGTAGGTGCTTGGGGAGCAGAGGGCGTGGGGAGAGGGGAGAGTGGAGGCGTGCAGAGAAAGACGCGCCCAGCTTCCGGGGTCCTGGTGGGAGTCCAAGGAGGTGTCTCAGTCCAAGTCCTTCCTTTCTTGTTCCTCAAGTTTTGAATCCAATTCCAGGAGCCGGGGTGCAGTCCCCCATTTTCTGGCAGAGCTGGAGCAGGGACTCAGGACTGCCTGGTTCCCGCTCGACCCACACAAGGCCCCCTGCAGCATGGTGGTGCATGCAACCAGACCGACCGGGTTGTCTCGGAGCTGTCAGAGGGACACCTTCAGCAGCCGGGCAGAGCTGCGCTTGGGGTGTACATGCTGCGGCTGCGCACTGGAGGAATTCAACGATCTCTGCTCCCCCGCACACACACCCTCGGCAGAAGCCCAGCCCTAGGGTTTGTCAGGGGGAAGGAGCCCAGGGGAGCCCTGGTCTTCAGCCAGCCCCGCCTCCCTGACATTTGATGCAGCCTCTGTGTTCTCAGCATTTTCCAGCTGAGCAGTGAGTTTATCCTACCCCCAGCGAGGTGTGCTTTCACACCTCCTGCCACCCCTACCTTCCCTACAGCCTCTTTGAATGAACAACAGACGCCTTCGGTGTCTCCCACCAGCTGTGACCTATTCTTGTTTCCCTTGTCAATTAAACCTTTATCTTCTCCTAACATGACACTTACAGAGTGCTGGTTACCCCATACACCAGCCTTATACCTATGGGCAGTGGATGAGGAGACAGTGGAGGGTAAATCTCTCCTGGGTAGCGGACTGGAGCTACAGGAAGTGGGTGGCTTCAGCAAGAGCCTTTCCCTCGCAGTCCTGAAGTCTAGGAGTTCAACATCAAGGTATGACAGGACTGGCTTCTTCTAGGGGCTGAGAGGGGGCTTCTCTTTTGTGCCTCTCACCGGTGGTGTGCTCGCAGTCTGTTTCTTGTCATATAAAAGAATCACAGTCTCTGCCTTTATCACCACAGGATGGTGCCCTGTACGCCTCCATGTTCAGTTTTTCCCTCTTTGTGAGGATGGCAGTGGTTGGATGAGGGGTCAGCCTAAGGACTTTGTCTCCATTTAACTAACTGAATCTGCAGTGAACCCATTTCCAAACAAGATCGCCCTGTGAGGTTCCCAGCTTGGGATTTCAACATAGGAATTTTGAAGGGATAAAATTTAACCCATGACAGGTGGAGGGACGGCAATTCCATCCACAGAGATAGGAACGAAAGAGGAGCAAATTGAGATGTCACTTTTGTGGTACCTATGGCCTTGGGTCCTCAGGAGAGAATTAGAAGCTTGGTAGAAAGATCTGAGCCAAAAGTGCAGATAGCATTATTCATGAAAATGACACAATCTGTTACTGGAGAAGTCTTACCACCAGTCAGGAACGTATGGAACCAAGAGAGAGCCTACATAGTTCTCCATCTTTGCTTCCTTTTCAGTCTCCCCACTAGCCTGTTCTAATTCACATTCAATGGCAATAAAGTCCTCTCTTTTGCTCTTTTACTTCATCTTTTTTGTTTGTTTGTTGTCTTTTTTGTTTGTTTGTTTGTTTTGTTTGTTTGTTGTTTTTTTCCGGTACCGGGAATTGAACTCACGACGTTGCACTTGCCAAGGCAGGCACTGTGCTGCTGAGCTAAATTCCCAGCCCCATCTTTTACTTCATCTTTGTCCACTCTGTCCCAGATCTTTTCCTTGGTCCTTGGTGACTTATGATGTTGGAGTGGGGAATGAATAGTCTGAGCTGGGTGATCTTCTAACGACTTTCAAGTACACTTCCTGTGGTGTTATGTGCCTTAAAGAAAGTTGTTCTCTTTTCCCCCTACTGCTTCACAACTTCTTCCTATTATCCTGGATTAAACTGGGCAGAGCTCCATCAGTGGAGTGGGTTTGCATGATTAGAAGAAGGGTAAGGAAGAAAAATGCCTACCATGCCTCCTAGAAATGGAAGTTCACCTCAAGGGTCAGCTGAAATCTTGGAATTGGATGAAATTTTTAGTTGAAGAGAATAATTTAAGAGGCCAAGCTTTAGAAAAGATTAATATCTAAGGAGTAGATAGAAATAATATAGCTGGGCATGGTGGCAGATGCCTCTAATCTCAGCAGTCGGGAGGCTGAGGCAGGAGGATCATTGCAAGTTTGAGTCCAGCCTGGGCTACAAAGTGAGCTCAAGGCCAGCCTGAACTGTATAGCAGGACCCTGTCTCAAAAAGACAGGGAAAAAAAAGAAATAATAAAGTAGTGTTGAAAATGAAAAAGTACAGGGCTGGGGATTTAGCTCAGTGGCAGAGCGCTTGCCTGGCAAGCACAAGGTCGTGAGTTTGATTCCCGGTACCAGAAAAAAAAAAAAAAGAAAGAAAATGAAAAAGTACAGGGCTGGGGATTTAGCTCAGTGGCAGAGCGCTTGCCTGGCAAGCACAAGGTCGTGAGTTTGATTCCCGGTACCAGAAAAAAAAAAAAAAGAAAGAAAATGAAAAAGTACAGGCAAAATGACAGGGGAAACACCAAGAGCAGCGCCCCAGACGGTAAGGAAGGAAAGAAATCATGAAAGAGGAAAGTGGCCTAAATGGGGGAAGACAGAGCCTCCCGATCCCCCAATCCCCTCACCTGCCGTATGGAAGAGCATCTGAGCAATATGCACGGAAAACTGGTTGTATCAGTCTGGCTATACAGTTAAAAACTCCACTGCCTGTGCCTCCCTAATTGTCTGGGCTGGCATTTGGAGGTTGGTGCATTTCTAAAGTTCTGCCCTACAGAGCCATTTGGCTGGTTTTCTGGGCCCTGTGTCTCTGGCTGAGACACAGGTGGTGGGAGAGCCAAAGCTCCTTCATCCCTTCTTATCAGTGGATCTCTACCAGCAGCTGTAAGCAAGAGGGACCCTGCTGCAC
>NW_004955419.1:16901408-16907264 GCF_000276665.1 Chinchilla lanigera | reverse complement strand
GGAGGCTGAGGCAGGAGGATCATTGCAAGTTTGAGGCCAGCCTGGGCTACAAAGTGAGCTCAAGGCCAGCCTGAACTGCATAGAGAGACCCTTGCTCACAAAAACAAACAAACAAACAAAAAAAAAAAAAACGAAAAAAAAGCCAGGGCCTTACACATGCCAGCCAAATGGTCTACCATCACCAGCCCAAGTTTTTTCTTTTTGTTCATATGGTTTCTCTCTTTCAACCAAATCTCTAAGCCATTTGGAATTGATGTGAGTGTTAGAGTGTTAGGTGTAAGACAAAGAGCTAACTCCAAGTAATGGCCAAATTGTTACAGTGCCTCTTATTGAGTAAAACTTTCCTTTCCCTAAAATATCTCCCCCATGATTTGTGATAAAATAATACAATAGAAGGAGGAAAATGACAACTGTCTCCCATCTCAGGGAGTACTTATGAATAAATGAAAGTTATGATGGAGACAGGAGCCCTTCCTGGAGAATGATGATGACTGCTGCTAGAATGACTGTCCCTTAGTATCCAACTAGACCTGCCAGGGAGGCAGGAAATAAACTAGAGGGCTGCTTGGGGTTTCAGACTCAGGAGTAGGGATGAGACACCCCGTGGCTTGAGGAAATATTTTCTTTTTCTATATATGTTCGAGTTGTATTGAACCTGAAGCATGATGCCCGTGGTTGAGGCAGGTGCCTGTGTTAATCTAACAGGCTTGCTCATGGAAGGAACCAACTCTTCGACAGTTCTCCCTGGAGCTCATAGTGGAGAAAATTAGACCTAGAGGATCCAGTGCCTTTCAGTCCAAGGGATCCAGCTGTGCAGTGAGACTTGTGGGATAACAGGTTTCACTCCCCCTGGGGCATTGTTCCCGAGAGGGACTCTGCGATGCAAAGCTCCACCCTCCGATTTTAGAGGAACCCCTTAAGGCAGCTGGTGTGGGAGCCGAAGGCTGATTCAGCCAGGTGTCCGGTGAGGTCAGCTGAAGTAGGTCACGGCCTTGAGAAGGACTTTGGTTTGATGCTCTTCCCACTGGAGTCTCCGGGAAAACTTGTTACTCTGATCCTTTGCTTTTCTTCTCCCTGCAGTGATTTAACTCTGATATGATCTGAGCCCCGAAGTCTAATGAGCCAGCCCTGGAGAAACGTGACGCGTAGGAGGGAGAGAGAAGGGCAGTACCAGCTGCCATCTTCTCTGGTACAGTGAGGAGGAGCCTCACCCTGAGGCATGGGCTATGATCTGGGGGGTCATATGAGAACAGGTAGTGTCCCCAGGATAGACAGATGTGATGGGGAAGGGCTCAGGTGTCGGGAAGTGTCCCAGGGCACATAATTTGAAGGGCTCAGCCTTGGAGAGTGAGGGAATTGCTTTTGAAAGGGAAAAGGGTGGGTCAGTCACAGGAAGACGATGGTTACATTCCTTGAGCCCAAACTGCAGTGGGTTGTGCGTATGCCAGCACTCCGTGTGAGTAATCACATTCCTATTGTAATAAAATATACATCACATAAAACTTACCATTTTATCATCTTAGGTGTATAGTTAGGTACACTCATGATGATGTGCCACAAGCACCACTAGCTCCAGAATGTTCTCCTCATGCTGAACAGACATTCTGAACCTATTTAAACAGTAATTTCACATTCCCCTCCACCTCCCCCACTCCCTGTAACCTTTATTTTTTATTTTATTTTATTTTTGTCTGTTTGAGACAGGGTCTCACTAAGCAGTTCAGGCTGGCCTTGAGCTCACTTTGTAGCCCAAGCTGGTCTCAAAGATCCTCCTGCCTCAGCCTCTCGAGTGCTGGGGTTATAGGCATGCACCACCAAGCCTGGCTCCCTGTAATCCTATATTGTATGTTTCTATGACTTTGCCTATTTTAGGTACTTTGTATATGTGGAATCATACAGTATTTGTATATGTATCTGGCTTATTTCACTTAATGTGATGTTTTCCAGGTTCACACATGTTGTAGCATGTATCAGGACTTCATTCCTTTCTGAAGTGACTAATATTCCATTATGTGGACATACCACATTTTTTCCTATCCATTCATCTGTTGATGGACAGTTGAGTTGGTTCCACCTTTTGAGTACTGTGAATAATGCTGCCATGAACATAGGTATACAAGTATGTATTTGAGTCCCTACTTCCTTTTGGAAATGCTGGATCATTGGGTTTAACATAACTCTGTGTTTGCCTGTTTGAAGCACCTGTATAAAATCAAACTTAATTTCCTGAGAGAACACAGAGAGAAGCAACCTCACTGCCCTTTCTCCTTCCTCTTTTACATATTACTCAATCTCCAGGCCCTAGAGATTCTAGCCCTAAGAGCTACCTCAAGTTCCTATGTTTCCCCTCCCACCAACAATAACTGAGTCTACGTGGTCATCAGTTCCTTTTCCAAGACGACTGCAACAGCCTCTTAACTGGGCTCCTGCTTCAACTCCTATCTTCTCCTGTCCATTCTCCTCACAGCAGCCATTGCTCTCCAGAGAGCACAAAGCAAATTGAGCCTTGTGGCTTTCCGTAGTTAAAATCCTTCAGCGGCTTCCCAGTGTGCTCAAACTCGCCTTCAACTCCTTCCCATGGCCTATGAGGTGGTGGCTGTCCTAAGTCTGTCTTACTCTGCAGTCTCTGTGCCAAGTTAAACCATATTCTCAGGATTTTCTGTGAACGGATTACAGATATATCCAAGCCTGAAACACACAGACCCTGGGCCAGGTACCTCCAGCTACAAAGACCTCGCCCAAGTCTTGTCACCAGTTCAGACAGAGGAGGCTCACTGGAGATTAGTGCAGCCTGCAGAAGAGACACAGACTCGTGGAAATGTCTGAACTTGCCTTTATCCCCAGGTGCTCGGCTCTGCCGTAAGCACTCACACAGTCCTCACACCCCCAGCCTACGCATGTTCGCAGCAATCCAGCTTAGTCTACGTTTATACCAAAATACACAGAGGTGGCCGTGTGCCAGTAACAACCTTGGTTATATAACTTATTTACCCTGGCCAGCCCTGACCTTGGCTACAGAAGGCATCTACACTGGAGTAGCAGGTGATGCACCTGCGCTGAGGCTCTGCTGACACAGAGCACAGCTTTTCCCGCGTCCCCTTCTCACAGCCTGAACCAAAGTACCGCCGTCTGTGCTTTCCCATTTCCCTGCACCCGTTTATGCTCACTGTGGCCTACCTGGACAGAACCATTTTCTACGTGTTCCAGGACGTGAACAGGGGGAGAAAGTTCTCAGCATTTCAGACTTCTCTTATTTTACTAAATGTCTCCAACGTCTTTTCTGCCTCAGAACTTTGGTATGTGCTGTTCTCTGTCTTCCAAAATACTGCTTTACCAACTATCACCTCTGATGCTTTTCTTGCCCCAATCCAAAGCACGTCACTCCTTGCTGACCTGTAATCACCTTCAGTTCTCAGCTTTAAAAGCGGTGTGAGGCAGGGGTTAAGATCCTGGACTACAGAGCCAGGCTATATGGGTCTGTGTCTGACCTTCCCCACCCTTGGCTGCGTGCTTCTGGGCTAATGACTTGACTTCATTGTGTCCACACATGGAGCAACTCCAAAAGAGAGGGAAGCAGCCGGGTGCCAGAGAGAGAGAGAGGGAGCTGAGTGAACAAACAAAACAGGCTTCATGAGCATTACCTTCTAGGTGCTGGGCACTGTGGCTCGCCTGCTGTTCATTTCATTTGCAGTTATATGAGGTAGGGGCCATATATAACACCATCATCATCATCACCATCATCATCTTCACTCTCCAGGTAGGGAGCCTGAAGCTCCGCCTGGTCATTGGCTTAGCAGAGTGGTTATTCTCCATTTCCAAATGCCGCACATCTCCAGAGTGTCCATGCTGTGCCCCAGTTACGTACACAGTAATATACACTAGTAGCATGTCTTTTGCCTGGAAGAGTCCTGGAAGTGGAATCCTGACCGCCAGTATTATGGGGATCCAGGTGTGGTCAACAGACGCCAATCTGGCCAAGTTCTGCAGAAAGAGATTTCACGTGGGGAATTAGGTGCTGATAAAATGGTTAAAAAGTAGGGGCCAGGGATATAGCTAGTGGCATAGTGCCTACCTGGCAAGTGCTAGGTCATGAGTTCGATTCTCGGTACCACCAAAAAAATAAATGACAATTTGCCAGGTGTGGTGGCACATACCTGTAATCCCAGCCCTTGGGAGGCTGAGGCAGGAGGATTATTGTGAGTTTGAGGCCATCCTGGGCTACAAAGTGAGTTCAAAGCCAGGCTGAACTGCATAACAAGACCCTGCCTCAAAAAGACAAAAAATAAATAAATAAATAAATGAAATGATTAAGAAGGCAGAGAGAGCAGCTGTAGCCCTGCAGACCTCTCTGCCTCTGCCTTATGTTTTCCCAATTATGTCCTAAGCACTGCCTTCCATCCCACACACTCTTTTGCAGCTGAGCTTGCCAGTCCCTTGTCAGTTGGCTGAGCGGCATCATTTGCTCAATAAACTGCGGAGGACAGGATGCTGTGCCCATACCTGGCATAACACTTTCCTGCAGCTTGTGGAAGCATCTGCTCAACTCTTGTGATTTGCTTCCTCTGAGCCTAGACACTCTGTGGTGAGCAGTAGGAACAATACGGAAAGATTCAGCTGCCTCAGTCAGTAGACGCAAGCGAACTCCCCAGCAAGAGCAAGCAGCAACTTCCAGCATCAGCTGCACACGAGAACGCTCTGGAATATCCTGCCCAGGGTGATTGCAGCCCAGCTGACATTTGAATGTAACCTCAGCACAGACCTAGGGGAGAACTACCTCCCTGAGCGCAATTAAAGTATAGACCATAAGAGATACTAACAAACTGTTGTTTTAAGTAACTCAGTTTTGATTCATTACACAGTAATACAGGATGTGACTATCCCTGCCTATGAATATCATTGCTGCAGGAACTACTTAACAGGGGGATGAACTACTAAATTAGGAAACGTCTGGCCCCCAAACCAACCGCCTCTGCTGTAAACCACACCCACAAAGTCAATGCCTGTGACCTGCCTCTCTGTCCATAAAAATCTTACAGAAGTACCTCTGATTGATCAACCCAAACCATGTCCACTATCCTAACTTCGAGGAAGTCTGGGAGATGCAGTTTTAAAAAGCCTCCCAGCCTTTGTATAATAACAGGATTGAAATAGACATTTAAAAAAGCGATTCATGGTATCAGCCTTCCATTCTAAATTTCAAATGACCAAGTAATAACAGCAAGATGGAGAAAATGAAGAGAATGTTTTAAAATTTTATGGTGCATAATTCAGACCGTTGTCACCCAAACATCTTTTGCACTCAATATTCTATAGATCTCTGGGACACCGTTTATCACACTCGATTATAGTACTGTTCAAAGAAATCTTATCTGCATTTAGCCAAATGTTGATATCTTCTGAGAGTTCTTTGATCTTTGTTATCTTTTTAGCAAGTACAAAGAACAATTGAACATTGAAATGAGAGCATGTAGAGTTATAGTTTAACCAAAAGATAGAGAAGTCTTTGTAAGTTGGCCTCATTATACATAAAAATGGGATAGTGGACAAGTCTTAACATAGAGATAAAATTAACTTTTAAGATTTGTGGTATCTTGAGTTTCTTTATACAGTAAAAGTCACATATTATAAAATTCACCATTTAAAACATTTTAAAGTGAACAATGTAGTTGCATACGGGGCATTCACAGTGTTTTTCAAGTGCCATCTCTATCTAGCTCCAAAGTATTTTTGTTATCCTGAACGGAAACCCTACACCCATTAAGAAGTCACTCTCATGGGGTATGGTGACGCACACCTGTAGTCCCAGCATTCGGGAGCCTGAGACAGAAGGATCATTGCAAGTTCGAGACCAGCCTG
>NW_004955419.1:16898630-16900537 GCF_000276665.1 Chinchilla lanigera | reverse complement strand
AAAAAAAAAAAGACAAAAAAAACCCCCAAAATAAATAAAATATGGAACGTACACTTTAGATGACAGAAGAATGTTTTTGTGACTATTGTAGCTAAGCATAGATATCTTTATATAATCTTTTTCTAAAATTGTTTTTCAGAAAGCCCAATTAATAATTTCTATTTTTTCATAGATATCCATTGTCCCAGTTTGGAGAAATAGATGGTTAACTTGGGTCCAGGTAGTCATTTGTCTGTAACCCTAATGACAAGAAATGATCCCCTTGTAACTGTCTAGCAAAAGGGATATACACACAGATCTCATTTTCTCTTTCTATTGCTGAAACATTAGACAGAAGGACACAGCAGGTTATAGAAATGCAGTTCAAAACACTTTCTTTTTTGTTTTTTTTTTGAGACAGGTTCTCGCTATGCAGTTCAGGCTGCCTTAAGCTCACTTTGTAGCCCAGGCTGGTCTCGAACTCACAACGATCCCCCTGCCTCATCCTCCAGAGTGCTGGGATTACAGGTGTGTGCCACATGCCCGGCAGTTCAAAACACTTAAAATAATTCTGTATGAGAAATTTTACTTTAAGTCTCTTCTATCTGGGAGTCATACAGGGCTGGTTAAATTTTCCAATTTCACTGTGATTAACATTTAAGAAGCAGAATAATCCAGGTAGTTCAAACGGGAGGTTTAGTTCCTGCAACAGTGACTCCTGGTTGGGCGTGTGGGTTTGGTAAGGTCTACTCCTCTTCCTCCAGCTGAATTTGCTCCTGGATTCTGTGGTTCATTCGTTGGCAACTTTGGGGTTATTGCCATGAATATTTCATTTGCCTTCATTGATATTTTAGCTGATGTCTCCATGAATAATAAACTGTTGTCACCTGCATAGGATTGCGTTTCCTGGGAATCTACAGCTCTTTTATTTGCTAGATCAGTGCTGTTTCCTGATAAATAGATTTCAGTGCTAAGACTTGTTGCTTCTTAAATTCTTTAGTTCAGTTTTTTGCTCTTGCAAAGGACTCCTAACTTGTGATTCATGTGAGATTTCGACTGCTTGCGCTCCTCTGTAGTACGTTGCTGCTAGGCTATGGTATCTTCTTGCCCAGCTGTATCCCGAACTTTACTGTTGTATTATCTAGACACACAGTGTGGGTTAGAACAGCAGCCCCAAACGTACTTTCCTGAAATTCGTGAAACTGGCCTTTCAGAAGAATGAAGCACCGGCTTGCCTTGTCAGCAATCTGCACCGGCGTACTTTATTTCCAGTATTTGTCTTGTTAGGGCTCTTGCTCCTCCACTAGCCATGGCCAAGTTTGAAAGAAGTCCTCGATTTTGGACTCCTAAATTAACTTTCAGGGTGTAAGGTATCAATTTTTTCTTTCTTTTCTTTCTGGAAGTAAAGAAATCTGACATCACCCTTCGCAGAGGCTGGGGACCGCTGCTTCCTGCAGGGAGGCCCAGGCGCATCTGAAAAGGAAGGAGCCCAGGGCCGCGGCAGCGTTGCCTCCTTAGCCTGCACAGTGCAGGGCTCCCGGTCACCGCCTCTCTTCCAGGTACGCACACACAAAATTGTTTTTCTGTGTCTCCTCAGAGTCACTGTCTATGCAGTTACTGCTTGGCATAAGAACTGTATAAAATCCTCAAGTGAAATTTAGAAGCAGTGTAGTGAAATGTGTCTGGAGTTTGCAGCCAGACTACCTTGGTTTGAACTCTGGCTATTCTGCTTACTACTTGTGACTTCCCCAGTTGTTATGGTTTGAATCTGTGTGTCCCCCAAAGCCTCAAGTGAACAGGCTTGAGGGGCAGGCTTTTAGAGTTTGGTGGGTGTGAGAGCTACACCCGCCCTGGGGTGGATAGTTTACATATGTAAGGGAGAGGAAAAGAGTGCTTGAGGGCATTCCTCCCCCATTCTGCCCTGGTGT
>NW_004955419.1:16897311-16898210 GCF_000276665.1 Chinchilla lanigera | reverse complement strand
GTGGTGGCCCACACCTGTAATCCCAGCACTGTAATCCCAGGCTGAGTCAGGAGGATCATTGGGAGTTTGAGGCCAGCCTGAGCTACAAAATGAGCTCAAAGCCAGCCTGAACTGCATAGCGAGACCCTGTCTCAAAAAGAAAAAAAAAGAAAAAAAAACCTAACTTGATTCATCCATTATAGTGTTCCAGACTCAGTACTCAGTATAGATGAATGAATAAAACAGATGTGATCCTCATGGAGCTTTCAGTACAGTGATGGGGACAAAATTGGAAAACTAGGTCACTGACAATTATATAGTTACAGTTTATGATAAGAATTAGGTGAAAGAATACAGTAATTTAAATGAAATATGATATATGAAATATCTAGGGTAGCACCTAGACCTTCAAAAGTATGCAATAAATGTACCTATAACTTTTCTTTTTTACAGTACTGGGGGTTGAACCCACAGCCCTTGTACTGAGCTATATCCCCAGCGCTTTTATTTTTACTTTGAGACAAGGTCTTGCTAAGTTGCTAAATTGCCCAGGTGGGGCTGAGCATGAGATCCTCCTGCCTCAGCCTCCCAGGGTGCTGAGATTACAAGTGTGCACCACCACACCTGACCCCACAGCCATTAATTATTCCAATAATTATAACACTTTATCCAATTCATTCAGCTGTTTAGAAACAAAACAAAACCCCACCACCTTCAGTGTAAATTTCCTGCCCCCTAGTGGGGATTTGAATCACAGCCACACAAATAACATTAAGGTCTAGCGTTTTGTTTCAGCAGCAATGAGCTATGTAATGAGCTCTGGTAGGTTGGGGTGCTTGGCATGGACACTCACAGGCTCTGTAAGATACATACCTGACAGTGGGTCCCTATCTTAAAGCTTAGAGGACCTCCCTATGCAC
>NW_004955419.1:16895519-16897069 GCF_000276665.1 Chinchilla lanigera | reverse complement strand
TCCAGAGCTATCTGACCTGTAAGATTGGTGCTGTCTTCTTATTCAGGCTGTGTGAGTTTCTGCTCAGATCCAAGTCATGGGCCTGTGCTTTGCTGCCCACACTGAGCATACTAAGATATACAACTTTAATCAAGTCGTCATATAATGTTTTGTGCAAGGCTTAAAAATAAGTTAACATCTACAGACAACTTGATCCCCTTATATAACTTTTGTTTTCTTTTAATCAATTCATTCTGCAACTGATCATTGATTGAAGTCTTCCCTGGAACATACTTGGGAGCTCTTCTCGGTTTTAACTGTAGTGTGTTGTGTGGTGTATTGCTGTTTTAAAGTCCTTTTTTTTTTGGTACCAGGAATCGAACTCAGGACTTTGTGCTTGCCAGGCAGGTGCTTGTGCCACTGAGCTATATTCCCGACCCATATTTTAAAGTCCTTAAATTAATTCAGGGGCTCTCAATTCTAACTGCATATGAAGTCACTCAAGAAGGTGCCATCTTGGAAAAGGAGACAGGCCCTTACCAGACATCGAACCAACTAGAGCCACGGTCTTGATTACCCGGACTCCAGAACTGTGAGAAATAAATTTCTGTGGTTTATTGAAACACATGGAGAAGAATCACCTGCATAACTTTTAAAAATTATGTATTCAAAGGGTAACCCCACACTCATTGAATCCAAATCACAGGACTAAGCATAGAAGACAGTTTAGCTGGTTTATGCTGCTAATGGAAGGGCTTGAAATAGAGTAGGGTGACTAGCCATACTGATAAAAACTAAGAAGAGACCATGAATCAAGACTTTGGACCCAGACGTGGTGGTGTACGCCTGTAATTCCAGCACTCAGGAGGCTGAGGCAGGAGGATCATTGTGACTTCGAGGCCAGCCTGGGCTACAAAGGGAGTTCAAGACTAGTCTGAACTGCATAGTGAGATCCTATCTCAAAAAGGTAAATAAATACATAAATAAATAAATGTAGAAATGAGACAAGGAAAATCATAACTAAAAAACTGTACTTTTTTTACTGGTATATCTTTGCAGCACATGACAATTTCCTCGTGGGGAGTTGGTACGGGCACATAACACATCTTAATTCTTGTTTCATCCCCTTCCCCACCCCTCTTTCCCTCTCCAATTCCTCTATCTCTTTCTACTCTTTGCAAAAGATGGAGCTCTCTATTTCTTATTTTTTTTGTGCCAGGAATCGAGCTCAGGACCTTGTGTTTGCCAGGCAGGTGCTGTGCCACCAAGCTAAATCCCCGGGTCCCTATTGCTTATTATTTGTTATTTTGTTCTTAACCTTGGATTTCTCATATAAGAGGAACCGTGAAGTATATAAGCTTAGGTGTATGATTTATTGCACTTCAAATTGTGGTCCAAGGTGTATCCATTTCCCCACAAGTGGCATAAACTTGTTCTTCTTTGTGGCAGAGTAGTACTCCAAATACATAAATACATTTTCTCTATCTATTCATTTGTTGATGGACATATGGGCTGCTTCCAACATTTAGCTATTATGAATTGTGCCCCTATAAACATGGGTGTGTACTGTA